>NC_138053.1:84157080-84687080 GCF_964194185.1 Rhinolophus hipposideros
AGTATCTCAGTAGAGAAAGCATTTTGTAAATTTCAAATTCTTGTATTTGTGTTGCTGTCATGTTTATTTTTATTTGTTTGTTTTTTGTGGGGAGATATCTATTTAGAATCAAGTGAGCTGAAAAATGGTTAGTTTTTTCTAACCACCAGGAATAAGTGATAATAATAATTAATAATAATAATAATAATAATAATATACATATTACTATACTAGCCTTCAGTTAGGGAGGTGATCAGTGCAGGATACAAGATATAATTAGATGTAATGGAGTCAATTCACCTATTTAAGATGGGAAAATATTTTAAATTTATTTTTATCATATCATAATGAATATGTATTTTAAATTTAACCACATGAAGCATGGATATATTAATAAAATTGTAGATATACTTAATATGAGAGAAAATGTTAAATATGACAATTATTAGGAATGATATTTTGGTGATTTCAAAGCTGAGTAGGAATCTTATTAAAAATGAAAAAGTGAACGTTTAACAAAAGTCAAAAGCCACCTTCAATAATCGGCAGACTGCCAAGCATATAAAATGAGATTCAGGGGATTAATTGGAAAAGAGAGACTGGAGTGGGATGACTTCAGAAGAAAACTACTCATCAGAAATGTAGTGAGGCACATGGGAAAAATAATATGGTAGTCACCTCTGTGAATACATAAATTGAAAACTCCTTTAACATCTTCATTTGGACTGGCAAAATGTCCTCAAGAAAATCTCCCTAAGGGCAGAATCTAAGTACTAAGATATATGAGGTGTAATCAAAAAATATGGTGACTGTTGGGGGGAAAATTACAGTAAAAGACACATTGCCATTAATCCCATTGAAAATACTCCCCTTGACTTCAAATACACTTATCCCATCATTCTTGCCACTTTCTGAAGCAATTCTGGAAGTCCTCTTTCATGAGTGTCTTTAGTTGCACTGTGGTGGCTGCCTCGATGTCCTGAATCATTTTGACATTGGGGAAGAGCCAGAAGTCACACGGTGCAAGATCCGGTGAATAAGATGGATGAGAACACAGCATAATGTTTTTATTTGACAGAAATTGCCATACCAAAAGTGATGTGTGACACGGGGTGTTGTCACGATGAAGGATGGTTTATGGCACACTTTAAAACACATCTTCTCTCGACTGTAGCTCACATCCAACTGACTGCACAGAGCAAGTTGAAACTTGTCGCACACTGTTACTAAGGTTCAATGCGCTGCTTCCCGGATTTAAGATCCCTGACTTCTGTTGATGGCACTCAGCAGCAGCAGCCTTCACCGTATTTCGTGATCACAACGGAAAGGCTCCACCTTATTCACATGATCTGGCACCATGTGACTTCTAGCTCTTCCCCAAAGTCAAAATGATTTAGGACATCAAGGCAGCCAAGACAGAGCAATTAAAAACACTCACGAAAGAGGACTACCAGAAATGCTTCAGAAAGGGGCAAGAACGACGGGATAAGTGTGTGTGTGTTCGAAGCAAGGGAGAGTGTATTGAGGGGCATCAATGTCAGCATGTCTTTTACTGTAATATTTTTTTTACTTAATCATTTACTGTATTGTCTGATCACACTTCATATGTAGCAATATCTGTTCTCTCAAATAACATATAAATGAATTTCCATGAGTGATGTTTAAATGCAGCAAAAAAGAACATAAAACGACAGTTTCATGTCGAGTTTTTATTTATTGTTTTTTTTTTTTTTCAAAAAGCTATTAATGTATCTGTGGAATCACTGTTTTATCTATTTAACCTTTACGGAAAAGAATCCCATTTCAGGAATTACTATAGTAGGCACAATGATACATCCTTGACGTCCACACTGTAGTCTCCAACACCTGTGGATATTACCTTATATTGCAAAAAATAGTTTGTTATTTGTTTGTTTCTATAGGAAACAAAAACCAACGCCTTTCATATTGAATAAGGAAGCATACTTACTAAAAACATCTGTATTTCAGCATTTTACTACATTCATTTTATATATATATATATATATATATATATATATATATATATATATATATATATATATATAATACAGTCAGATAATTATAGAATAAAACAATTTAACCAATAAATACTTTAGCAGTAAATATAAAAATATGTTCTCTTGTATTCTTTTTTTGCCTCTGTTAAAATTTCATGTTGTAAATTGCAAGTGTAAATTTGGCTTTTGTTAAAATTAAAAGCAATTGGTTTGCTTAATGAAAAATGGCTCTATACCTTGTATTCCAACCATACCACAGAATTCAACATATCCAGATATCAGACATGGATTACTCTAAATACTCTTAAAAAGTCTCTCACTTCAATATATGCTGTCCATTCTTTTTCTAATAACACTCAATTGCAAATGCAGTTGTATGTCGGGTCTCCTTTAAATATATAAAAGATCTGTCCACAGTGTTACAGTGTTTTGTTTTGTTTTGTTTTGTTTTGTTTTTTTCTTTTTGAGCTACAGATAAAAGTATAAAATAGCCAATGGGTTTCAAAACATAATGGTATAGATCAAGTTAATATTTCACTGAAGCAAATGTTTAATAGGCAACAAAGCTGTGCAAGATTTTTGCTTTATTCTAGATAAAAAGTGCAAAACACTGAAACTACTTCAAGTTTGAAGTCAAATAGCAGTAGTATAATATGTACACAATACATCAGCATACTATTATAACACAGAAATGATAAATTCCAATATACTTGGGAAAGCAGAGGTGAATTTCAGTTCTCAAGGAAGGAACAGTTTAATCTGAACTGAGAGAATCAAGGAATTAGGACACTGAGAAATTTGTCATTTGTGTGATAAACACTAATTTGTATTTAAACTTAATATAGGTGGGAGAAAGATGAGTTGGGAGAACAGTTTTTTGTTCTAAATAACAGTTTCATCATGTCACTGAGATTTTTATTGTCTCTACATTACCCCAGATAATATTGTGTAAGCATAACATTCATATTTTAACCATATTTCAATCACATTGATAATCTATGCCATTGATCACTCCAGTACTAAACTTGAAATTTTCTCTAATCTACCTCCTCACAAGTCCTAATCATTTTACAAGATAAAGCTCAAACCCACTTTCAAACTCAATCCAAAGAGTTCTATCCTTGGAAACTCTCTTGTCATTGTTATTTACCTATAACATATTAATATTTGAGATACCCTTCCATTGTTAGTATAGTGTCTGTGTGTATATTATTCATATACTATGAATACTATATATATGTGTGTGTGTATATATATATATATATACATATATATATATGTATATATATGTATATATATACATATATATAGTATTTTTCTATCCAGATTCTAAGCAATATGCAATAGTAGACATGTTTTTTGTTTTTGTTTTTGTGAAGGAGATGTAATCGGCACAGTCATACTTAGCCTAACACAGTGATAACAAAATAACACGACCTGGGAGGCTTAAAATGAGAGAAATTTATTCTCTCACAGTTCAGACTGTCAGAAGTCTGAAATCAGATATTGGCTGAGTTGGTTTCTTCTAGGGCTAAGCTTTTTCATTCTTCCCTCCAAGCTTGAGTGGTTTCTAGCTGTATCGTTACAATCTCTGCCTCCATTCTTCCCGTGTGTATGTCTGTGTGTCCTCAACTCTTTTTATAAGATACCAATCATTGGATGTAGGGTCCACCCTGATCTGATATGTCCTTATATTCACTTATTAATTGTATATGCAAAGACACTATCTGTAAATAAGGTCTTATTCTGAGATTCTGTGTGGACATGAATTATCGGGGTTCTATTCAAAGCAATACAAACATTCATTTAGTCACTGAGTATTTGATATCTGTCTACCATGGAAAACACTAAGTTCACATGTACTATTTGGTTGATCTTAATCCATTCACAAAAACAAAAGAAAAAATGTGGTCTTCATTTGACTTTTTAAAACAACTTACCTTCCCTTATGCATCTTAGATTAATTTATTAAAGTACATTGTTGTTAATTTGCATCAATATTCACTAAATCTTCATTGTTCCCAAATCAAGGTCATTTTTTAAATTTCAGTAATGCGTTTTTTAATTTGTAATTTTTCTATAAAATATTTGCACTAATAATTGTTTCATATCATCAAATTTATGTTGACAGATGTCTCCTTAATTTTATCTCAAAATTAATACTGAAAGTAAAATATAAATCACAATATAAAACTTTTCAATAAGGACAAAAAAACACACAGATGTTTATCTGTACCTCCATATTGTAGAGTCTTTACTCCAGCCAACACAAGGATAACTTAATACTTTCAAAAAATCATAAGCATCTGTGAGTTTACCAAATGTATGATACCATGAGAGCATAATCATAGAAACAACCATGATTAAAAATGTTCTTTCCAGACATTGAAACTTGAACCAAAGCTATGGTGTAACAGGATTCACACAAAATTATTATAGGCAAACTGTATTTCCAAGACATTGCATGCAGCCAACACTCTCTCATGGATATAGAACACATACAGATAATTGATGAGAAGGTAATACTTATATGAAATTGAACATATAAATGGACTTCTGTAGATCACTGATCTCAACTTGGAAGTCAATCAAGAAATTCTACAATTAAGAGGAATATTGAAAAATCTCACTCTGTCCATTCCTACTTCAGTACTGGAATAGTGAACTGCAGCTTTCCTAGATGGACTTCACATCAACCACTAAGTTGAGTCTCAAAGTGCATTCCCATTTCTTGCTTGATAAAAAGTACTACTACTTCATGATGATCTCAGTACTGGTAAAATGTTCGTTGCTGTTATTTCACCCACCATCTTTATCAATTCATTTTCTGTCTGGAAACAAGTTTACACCAATTCAGACTGGTTATAAAGAGAAAGCAGTTCAGTATCTTCAACACGAGTACGCCTCAGGCTTTGATAGAGGAATGGGTAGGGGCACTATGGCAATTAGATTTCTTTCACCTACAAAATGGAAGATGTTTTTTTTTCCAGAAAAGAGTTAGAGAGAGCTAAACCTTGACTAATGAAGAGACATTAGTTTCCCAGACAGATATTACTCATAAAGATATCTACACCATGGTACTGATACGTGTGTCAATAAGGATTGTTTAAATTAATTGCTCCTAATATTTCTCAAGGAGAGTGTGTATGATAGCTGTGTGTGTGTCTATATGTGTGTGTATGTGTGAGAGAGAGAGAGAGAGAGAGAGAGAGAGAGAGAGAGAGAGAGAGAGAGAGAGAGAGAGAGGAAAAGAATGAACAAGAGAGGGAGGCCAGGAGGATAGTGAAATGAGAATATCAGGCCATTTCTTAGAGCAGTATTACTCTAAGTCATAGCTTGCCCTTGGTTAATCCATATCAGAAGTATGGCTATCAGTCAGAATACCTAAGACTGTGGTTCCAGTTTGAGATGAGTTGGATTTGGTCCATTGTGGCATGAGTATTTATTTCTGTGTTTTCATTTTATGACTTTAACTGCAATCTGTTGAGCAAGTGGAGAATAATTTAAGTGTTCCTGTACTCATTTATTTACCACTGCCTTGAAAAACCACCACTGCCTTGAAAAACAATCAGAAAAACCCGATTGTATTTTTCTCCCTGCAAAGTACTTATTTTATCCTCCAGTCTTCATTTAGGGCTTCTCTCCCAACTGGGAATATATCCCAAGGTCAGATCCTGAATAAGAAACATGGGTGCAATTTAATGTATATAGTGAGGAACACTTTTAAATTAAACAGTCATACCCACCACCAGCATCATTGCTGTGAGTGATATGTAAACGAGCATACCATCAGGAGTGTACAGGATCATGATCCAGAAGGAAGTCCCAAATTTCAAGGGGTCAGTAAATATTAACCAGTCTTCAAGTCTCAGTATTAGTGAATTAAACATCTGCTGATTTAAGTATCAGGTGATGAAAACTAAAAGACCAAAGATGCAAACATATGTTTACTAATAATATCTCAGTGAAGCGAAAGAAACACAGGTTCCAAAAAAAATAAAAAAATAAAAATCAGAGAAATAAGGAACTTTAAAAAATAATGCTGTTCTTGTTCATTTTCCTAAGAACCATCAATGATGACATTCTAATTCACACACACACAAATTATAATTTTGTTGTCCTCATTTTAAATATGAAGAAAATTATTCTTTAGGTTTTTCTTTTTTATTTGCCCAACTTCACACCTCAGGGGAACTGTAGGGCAGGTATTTAAATAAAAGCCATCTTATTCAAATATCTACAAGCAATAAGTTTTTTTTTAAAAAAGACACTGCTAATAGCTTATGAGCATAATCTTCAAATCAGTTATTGTGGTGACTAGTAAATTATACTAATTTATAAAATGAGTGTCAGTAACATAAATATATGATAACATTAAGTCAATAATATGAGGAATAGAATTTCTATTTAAATTTGATCTGAACATTCACACAGAGACTTTAAAAATCTGTTTTGGAAAATTGCTTAACAGATTTAGAAATATATGTGTATACATACATAATTATATATAACATGATATATATGTAATTAGATATATAATTATATTTAGCATTATATATATATATATATATATTCATATATTTTAATATATCCTCTTATATAGTATATGCACATAAATTTTATTCATCCAACATTTTAGGTACTCTGTATAAAATAAAAACACTGTCATTAGAATATTCTTTCTGGTAATATTGAGATTACTCTATATTTTATCACAGATTTAGGATTATTTTCAAATAATCTATTTTCGTAGGCTTTATATATTGTATTTTGCAATGTATAATGTGCATTCATGTTTTTGGCCCAAACTTTCAGGGGAAAAATATCTATTGTTTTAATTTTTTAATTCAAATTTTTATTTATTTACATTTAGGTACTTGTTTTTCGATTAAAAAAAGGAATTTTAGCATTTATTTTTTAACATATTATGGCACAAGAAATTTTATGTAACAAGTAATTAGAAAACCCAAGAACAGATACAAGGTACAAGACATTTTACATACTGGCAGCAAATTTATGATACTTATGCATCATAGAAGGCCAAGAAGTCTACATCATTACAAATTAATCACAAGTTCAACAAAACTGAGTATTGTATTCCAGAGTATTATTTTGCATACTGATATTGTTATTGATTTCTAGAGTTACACTTTTAACTCATATGCATAAGTAAAAGAATTAAAAACATTTAAATAGGTACAGAATTAGTACTACACATGTATAATTTTTCCCTTACAAATTTGGGCAAGAAACTACACATTTTTCATGGCAATACAGTAATATAAAATATATGCGATAACATCATGGTTTCAGAACCAAACTATAATTTTTATTCAAGCTAAAATAAATAAGTCTGGATTTCTGTTTTCTAAAATTAAAACATTAGTGGATTTACTGTTATTTCTGAAAAGTGGCATCTGTCTCTCTCTAATTAATTTGGATTTATCCACGTAGGTTACCTAGAAAAAAAATCACAGAAAATAGATACCATCTATTGTGTCATCTTATTTTACTGTATTGTGGTTACCATTTTTTCCCATTAACTATTTCACTTGCTTAATGAATATTCCTTGTGTGAGAACAAAGCATAGTACAGTGTTTTCAAATATTAATGATGAATTAATGATATCATTCACTTATTGACTTGTATTTTAATTGCGGTGTATTGTCAACAAAGACAGTGAAATAGAAAATGCTTTGAGATACTTCAAAAAATATTTATACAAATAGTCTCATAAAAAACTTTTTTGCATCAACATATTGGTACAACTTTAGAATATTAGAGATTGTTGTGAGGCAGGTGGCTGAAGCTATCACTTTCCAGACAGCTGGTAGAACTAAAATAAAAACCAAGTACTCAATTTGCATTCTATGTTTTTATTTGTTTATTCTGGCAAATACAGGTATTTTCTTTTTTACTTGGATTTGGTAAACTTTTAGAATAAGGGAGACAGTTAAAACAACCCACAAATTTTGATTTAAACATCCTTCTCACATAGAGAAGTTTGCCTGATTTTTCTGACAAACAAATGTATAACTTATCTGGATAATTCAGTTACTTTTAAATGTACATGACATTATCATGCATTTCACAATAAGTTTGTTCTGTATGATAAAAAAATAAGTGTTTTAATAAGATATTTAAAGAACCTCACAAACTAATGATAAAATAGATGAACACATAAAAGTACATTAATTGTTAAATCAGTTATTTAAAAGAAGCATTCGATAAAAAAGCCATAAATATTACAGTAACATACCAATTAAAACTTTGTAATATTTTCTTTCAAAGAAACCAATTAACTGATGAAACTAAGTGAAGAGTTCAGGAAAATATACTGTTGAGTATATAAAGTTAGTACATGTTAGAGGTGATAACAACAATAAATGTGCAAAAATTAAAGTTGAAGAAAATCTCTCAATAATAATAAAAGACTCTCTTCATATGAGTTAAAAAAACTTAATATGAAAGTTAAACATATAAATAAAATAGAAAAAGGTGTGTTATGCTATATCAATGACTTTTTATTGGCAGAGGACTTCTACAACATGACTCAGAAAGCATAAATTTTATAGTTGACAAAAAGGATTAAGGATTGATTTGTATTGCAAAATAACTAATGATTTCTATAACATAATGGATATTACAAATAATTTAAATACAGTTGATTACCTGAGCCAGTATAGTTTCAACAGCTACCACTGATGTAGGGTTAATATCTAAATTATACAAGAAAATCATAGAATCAGTCTGGATAAAAACTGTAGACTCAATTATATGCTCTTTCCAAGAGACAGAAATTGGTGAAAGTGAATTTGTGGAAAATTATACACCATATAAAATTAGCATAAAAGCCACTTGGTATTGTTTTCAAAGTACATTTTTAAAGATAATATTTGTGGACACAAATATGGGCATGTCATAACGTTAAAAAATGAATTCATATGGAGCTCATAAATATATGTGTTTGTAAAATCTGAAAACCTGAAATATATTGAAATACACACACAAACACACGTATACATATATTGTCTGGTTTTGCTCTGTGAATTTGGAAGATATATTTATATTTATCTATCTATCTATCTATCTATCTATCTATATATATACATATATATCATCTATATCTATATACATATCTTTAAAATTGAAGAATAGATCTTCAAATTAATTGAGCAAAAACTCACAATATAAAAGGATAAATAAAAATTTCTATATTATTGAGGCAGAGACATTAGTTTTACTCTGACTAACTGACAAAACCAATCAGACATGAAATGTATTTAAATAATGATATAGAAGATTTAAAGAACACTGTCAACAAACACGATCTATTTGATATTAAAAAAAAAAAAACTTACCTAACATTGGAGAAATAGCATTATTTCCAAATATATATGAGACATTTACAAAGATAGATGATATTCTGGGCCGTGGATCACAAAGATTAAAATCATACATAGTATCTTCTCTGACACAACAGCATTAAAATAGTTAAATATCAAAAAATATTTAGAAAATACCAACATATTTGGAAATAAAAAACACATAGTAAATCATGATTCCTAGAGAAATTAGGGAAATTATAAAATGTTTCATCTGAATGATAATGAAATTACAACCTACCTAAATTTTTAACATGCAACTTAAAAAATTCCTAGAGGGAAAATTATATCATTAATTATCTCTATTAGAAACCAAAAAAGTATAGTATCATTATTTATATTTCACCTTGAAAAATTGGAAAAGCTAAATGGAATGTGAGAAGCTGGTTTAGAATCTACATCAGCAAAAGACAAGAGTGGAAAACTGGTGAATATTAAACAGTGTCTGGAGTTTACCTAATAATAATGTGCCTATTTAATTTCTTATTTTGACAAATATGCATTGTTTTCTAAGATATTAACCTTAGGGATTGAAGGCGAGTGAGAAAGAGATATACTCACTTTATTCCCTAATGTTTTTTTAATTAAATTTATTGGCTGACATTGGTTAATAAAATTATATAGGTTAGGGAATTATCAAAGGACACTTTGGTTGGTTCCATATCTTGGCCATTGTAAATAATGCTGCAATGAACATCAGTGTACGTATATCTTTACAGATAAATGTTTTCTGATCTTTTGGATATATAACCTTGAGAGGAATCACTGGGTCATGTGGTGATTCTATTCTTACTTTTTTGAGGAACCTCCTCACTGCTTACCATAGTGGCTGTACCAATTTATATTACCACCAGCAGTGTACCAGGGTTCTTTTTCTCCACTGCCTCTCCAACACTTATTATTATTTGTCTTGTTAATGATAGCCATTCTAACAAGTGAGAGGCGATATCTCATTGTGGTTTTGATTTGCATTTCTCTAACAGCTAGTGAAGTTGAGCATTTTTTTCATATATCTGTTGGTCATTTATAAGTCTTATTGGGATGTGTCTGTTCACGTCCTTTGAGGAATAGTCGAGGATTTTACTTTCACTAATTTTATTCAGCATTTTACTGAAAGTACAGCCAAATAAATAATGCACTGATTAAATAGCAAGCATGCTTTTTACAAAGAAAGATGTAAATGTTTCTCTTTTGGCAGGAGGTATTATTGCAAGGTTAAAAGGAAACCCAAAATAGTTTTCAAAACATGGGTTTTCTCAAAATAAAACCTTCAGTCTTATATTGGACTAGCTAAGCAATATTAGCTGAGTCTAAGGGCCAATGACCAAGATTCTCTCCTTGACACAATTTTAGGTAGTCTCCTCTGAGTCCTCAGATCTCCTAGGTCTGATCTTCCCTGTTCATCTCTATTCTTATAGAGACCAGTTTTTGCAAGAATCCTATAAAGTTTCTTTAATTAGAGTTTCCCAACCCCTGCGATCTGATCACCCATTGTATCTAATCAAATTCCTTATCCTTTACCATTCCTGCCCCTACCCCCACCCCAGGTATATCTGATTATTCTGATTTGCCTTTAGCAACAATGCTGTTAGGTCAGTTTAAGAAATAATTACTTCTAATGTTTCCTAGTAGTTTTCTATCCATTGACTCTCAACCTGTTTGTTGGCTGTAAATTACCACTTTTTCTTGTATTCAGAGTTGAGCCCAATCTCTTTCCTGTACTACCCAATCCCAATATAGTAATTCCTACAGCTATCGTAATAGTCCTAAGTGAAGTCTGACTTACCGGTCCAACAAATTCAGATTTTTGTTTTTCCTTTAACATCAATAATAAAATTAGAATACTCTTCAATGCAAAAGTCACGATTTTTTGCTAACTATAAAATTATTTCAGAAAATATATGGAAGAAATAAGAAGCTGTGTTCAGATGAAAGAGTGGGACAAGTTAGACAAGATGCGCACACCCGTGTCTTTATGCTGCATGGAATTGACTTCAGGGCAAAGGTGGGGATACATGTGGGCAGAATTCTTCAAAAAACCAAGAAGCAGCCCCACACTTACCATCTCCTCTGTTCTTCAGCTTAAGATCTTACAGTCTTAAAATGGCTCTGGTCATTAGTTTGTCAAAATTCAAGTGGTTCGGTCTAGAGAAGTGAGTTAAAATTTATTAATAAATATATAAAAGCAATATAGTATTTTTACAAAAATAATTTATCACACTCCTAGGTTAAGTTAGGTTAAGAGGGAAAAAAATTCATGGAAGTGTTGCAGACTCAAAAGCTAATCAGTTAGTGAAAATGGAATAGTCTGGAAAACTGTTCAGAAATCAATTGTTCAGAATATTTTTAAAAAGTAACTATTTGTTTCTTCACTTTATGTTTATTAAGAACAAAATTGCATGGTGAAATTTAGCATTTTAAGCAAATTTGATGAGATTGACAAATTTGACAGATTTCAAAATACTTGTGGAAAAAAGGAGGAAGACAATTGAACACAAAGTAACAGAAGCTATGATGGGGAGAGAGAGTTTATACTGGATGTACTTTATGATACATTTGAGATTTCTGGAACAAGAACCTGACACTGCTCATTTGTTGTCCCTGTAGGATGCAGGAAAAAGCCGTAAGCATTGAGACACTCTCATGATTCTTACCTAGTAGTAGTAAGAAACCATATCTTTAGAACTTAAGCTTAATTGTTGAAAGAACTGAACATTGGGGAATGATGAAGGAGAACTGACTCTGGGTGGTGAACACACAATGCAATATATGGATGATATATTATAGAATTGCACGCTTGAAACCTATAAAATTTTACTAACCACTGTCACCACAATAAATTTAATAAATTGTTTTTAAAAATGTTTTTTTCCTACTCTTTTAGTATCCACAGAGAAGGGTACATATATGTTTTTTAAGCCCTCCTATCTTTTCGTCCAATATATCCCAAATCCTCCCTACGCAACTGAAATAAGAATACATGGATATTAGGAGAGAGTTACGTTTCCAAATTTGTTGGACCTAACCTACCAATATGGGACAGAGAAAACATGGGCTCTTTTTCCTCTGCTCCACTTTAGTCTAGTGTGATACAGGAACCACATTAAGAGCTCACTTATTGTTACCACCCACAGATACCTCCTTTTGTTTCAACAATAAAAAGGAGTTAAAAATATGCATTTTTAACAACAGAAAACAATGTGAATTAATGGATATAAATTCCAATTTGATCTTAATTTTTGAGTCTTCTTTTGTGTGACTGCCAATAAGGCAAAATTTGAAAACAATAACTATGCAAATATCATATAATCGATCATATATTATATATATTGAAATAAATAAAATCTGTTGGGCCCAAATTTTAATCTAAGGATACAAAGATACACACACCCCGGCAGTGCCAAAAAAATGTGTATAAGTGGACACTTTGGTCAACGTTGCTCAAGCAGTAAGTTCACCATAATAAGAAGTGTCTGGGCGCTGATGGTAACCACTTTGAGCACCTCTTGTAACTGCAAATGTCAAATTGACTTGTATTCATCTTTTGTTATAGGTATATATTGAGCACTATGATTTTAAGAGCGTTTCCTTTCTTAAAATGTGTATACATATATTTGGCACCTGTGTGTGTGTGTGTATATATATATATATATATATATATATATATATATACACATGTATATATTTAATCAATTTTATTGTACCCTATGATTTTGGGGAAAAAAGTCATGAGACTTCCCAGCATAAAAGAATGAATAATTATACAATGTGCAGAATTTTCAAAAAGTGTTCTATAAATATAGCATTTGGTATGTCAAACATAAAAGTTACTTTTCCAAATTCTTCAGTAAATGGAAATTGAAAGTTTTCCAAAAGCCCATATTTAATTCATAGTTTTTACTAATTTTTGGCACCTTTATTTTTGTTTTAATCTATAGTCAAGCTAAAGTGTTAATTAGTAGATATCAGATATTGTTTTACAGTTTTGTAATTACTAAGCATAAGAGTGAATCTTTATTATCATTGTGCAATTACATACATTTTAAGATTTATCTTCATGATACTTATATTTATAAGGATTTTTAATTAATACCCAATAAAAAGTTTCAATGAAAGCTGGATACATTCACACTGCACACTTAATTAGGTTATGAATTATTTATTAAAATAGCACTTACTACACTATAACTCTATGAGTCTATAAAAAGCATAAACTTTTTCAAAATTTAAAAAAGTTTTATGATATCTACTTGTGCTATCAACTCACAAAATAAGATATTCTAGTTAAAAGATTATTTTCCCACTTTATAAATAGCCAATGTAAGTAAATCTCTTAATTTATCATAATGCATGTCTTAATTTAGTTACAGTAGTTATTTTAATTTTGGTCTAAATAATAGATTTTCTTTGTTAAAAATGCAAAGCAATTTCCAAGACACTGTGATACATGAAGGGAATTTCAGAGAGCAATCCAATTTAAGAAAATAACTAACTTCATCTTTCTTCTGCATTCTCATGAAAAAAAGAAGAAAAAAAAACAGGTGTCAATATGCTAAAAAAAATCAAGTCTATTTTTATTTAATTGATAGTTTCAGTCAATTATAAATAACACAGTTTTATAATTAAGAGCACAGCTTTGAAATTTATGTAATAAAAATATCAACACTAACATTAAGTGACATATTCTACTGTGTTTAATATTTTAAAACTTCCTTAACTGAAAGATAATTTTAAAAATATATAAACATCGTACAATATGCTCATTGTAAGCTAACGATTACTGATAATCAAATTTTGTCAGGGTTATTTTAAAAACTCTGACTTAAACTCTTGATTTTAGTATACCTCTTTTCTCCCTCTTTTCTCCAAAGTAAGCATCCTATTGCTGACTCCGCTAAATTACTATCAACTTTTGGGAAAATTCAAGCTGGGAAAACATCTCTGGCAAATCTAAGTTGACAGTAACAACTAAATAGAGACTAAAATAAAATTTGATACAATAATTTATTTGTAACTAAAGTATAATGGTCTGTTACAGGATAAAGAGGACATTTTCTTAAATGTAATGATATATATGTAAAGAGATTCTGAATTAGGAAGCCAACATCATATAGTAAACCTCTCCTCGAAATTCCCATAATTCTTTGTGCTATAAAAATGTCCTGTAGATACTTGCTCTTCTCCATGTCTCACCCATTAGGGTTTTAGCTGTTTTCAGCCACAAATTTTAAATTTTTCATCTTTGTTTCCTCAGACTGTAGAAAACAGATTTTAAATCATTCTAATAATGTTATGGTAGAGTATAAACAGAGTGAGACAATGTGAAATACTATTAATACATAAATATGAACTATTATGTTTAACTATCTTATATTTGTTACATCAACTTTTTTTTCTTTGTGGCACTTTTAATGTCTTGTGCTTCTGGCCCTTTTTTCTCTATGGCATTTTTAATGCCTTGTGCTCTGAGGGAGAATTAGGGTATAGCTATGTGTGAGATATGTGTGAGGTCATCAACTTTACAAAAGCCTTACCTACTCTCAAAGGTGCTTTTGTTAGAATGATATAATAAAGTCAATATAAATTGAAAAATAAAGTATGACTTTTAAAAAGAAGGGAGGGGAAGAACAAAAAGGATTAGAAAATATAGTGATACATATTGAGGCTTTTTCATTACACTGAAATGAAGTCCCATCATCCTTCCGTCTCTATGTAATACAGGGCTTTTGAAAATGAAGGAACAGTATGAATTAGTTTATACAAACCCTTTCAAAGAGATTTTGAGGATATGTCTCAGCAAGAGATAAATAACTTGAGATGTACTTTATCCACAGATTTCTCTCTTCTTTGAAGGGAAGATACAGTGACTGTAGTACCTCTGTTTGCTTGCTGTTCAGAAGTAACCAACATTGTAAGAGCAGCTTTTCTCACTATTTCTGCCCTTTAAAGCCAGGTCAGTAACTGACCTCACCACCTTTTCCATTCTACACAGGTGATTAAGATGAGAATACCATGACATTTGAAACTGACCAATTAACAAATAATCAGGGACTACCTTGAGTTATATCTTCTAGTTCCTTAGAAATTGTAAATCTGATGTGTGCGCTCACGCGTGTGCCCACTCACACACACACACACACACACACACACACACACACACACACACAGAATGTGTGGGTGTTTCTGATGTCAACGATGATACAGCTATATATTTGCTCATGAAGGAGTACTTGTCTGGGATTTTTCTATACTCTAAATTTCAAAGGAAAGAGGTCACATGTACCACAATTATGCAGTGGAGGTAAAGAAGAGGGAGTTCTGAGAGGACCCTTAGAGTCCATGGAATCTAAAACTGACAGGATAATATTCTTCCTTTCATGTGTTTATTGTATCTCTGGAAACTGAAGAAAAATCTAATCTGTACTCTAAAATTTACATCAGGAAAAATGTTGTTTTTGTTTTTGTTTTTTCCTTTTTTGTAAGTAAACTAACATTTGCTTTTAATTGGCCAATCTGCCAAAGGAAAATAAATAAATAAAAATAGATAAATAAATAAATATATAATTTTCATTTCAATTTAGTATACTCAGTCAGATTCAGTGATTTGATTAATATCCTAGTCAATGTTCGATTCTTAGTCTAGTCGCTTTGAGGACATAGGCAGTCTGTCAGTAATTTATTGCACTTCCTTTGTGTCTTCCAGTCACTCCAAAGTGCTCTGTGATCACCCAAACATTGATGAAGTAAACAGTGTCCTCAGAAACCTCAAGTTGCCAATTAGTTTTATTCACTTTGGCCTATCTGACCAGCAGGGTTCTACATTGTTGGCCTCTGCTAGGGCTGCCTTTCCTTCCTCCTCTACTGGATGTGATGCTGACCTACGCTGGTATCAATTTTGGAGCCACAGAGTCTGCATACTCTAGAAAGGAAACTCTTCTGCTTTACCTGACACAAATACTGGCTCGTTAAGTTATTCTATGTTCTCTTTAAAGGATAGAGAACTAGACATTTCTCTCTCTCTCTCTCTCTCTCTCTCTCTCTCTCTATCTCTCTCTCTCTCTCTCTCTCTATATATATATATATATATATATGGAAGTAATGTCCATGAAGATGTTCTCAGGAAGCCATTTCTCGGTTATTGTTCCTCAGCCATATTGGATATTAGATTCTTTGGAATTTTCTAAAATGAACAATGAAGTAATTTCCAACATTAATTATGACGGGCAGAAATCCAAAATGCCACCCTCAAATTTCCCAACCAGAATCCCTGTAACTGTGAATATGATGAGATATTGTGTTTCCCTGAAAATAAGACCTAGCTGGACAGTCAGCTCTAATGTGTCTTTGGGAACAAAAATTAATATAAGACCTATTTTTATTTTATTATAATATAAGACCAGGTCTATATAATATAATTAATATAATATAATATAACATAATAATATCATATATCATACCATATCATATACTGGGTATAATATAATAATACCGAGTCTTATATTAACTTTTGCTCCAAAACACACATTACAGCTGATGGTCCAGCTAGGTCTTATTTGGGGGAAACACGGTATTTACCCCATGATTATGTTACATTACATGGCAAAGGGATTTGTCACATGTAATTAAGTTTAGTATCAGTGGATTTTCAGTTAATTAAAGAAGAGATTGTCCAGGTAGGCCCAAGATAGCCATATGAGACATTGAAAGCAAACATGTCTTTTTCTAATTTGTGATAGAAGGGAAGTAAGAGATATTTGAAGTATTTAAAGGATTCACAGTATGATTGCTGGCTTGAGATGGAGGGGGACCTATAACAGGGAATTAAGTGACCCTGAGAAGCTGAGAGTAGATCCCAGTTGATAGCCCAAAAGGCAATAGTGACTTTAGTCAGGCAACTGCAAGAAACAAAATTGTATTAACACCCGGAATGAGCTAAACGTGTTGGTGAAGCAGATTCTTCCCCAAAGCTTTAAGAGAAAAGCCTCACTCATACAACATTTTTATTTCAGCCTGTGATACCTAAGTTAAGAACCCAGAAAATCCAGGTCACCCCAGACTCTGGCTTACAGATTATGAGACAGTAAACCAATAATTTTTCTTCGATTCTGAGTTGATGATTTGTGTTATTTGAGTAGTTAAATTTGTGGTGATTGTTACCTCTATTTTTTTCTGTGCAAAGTTTCCTAGAATAATAAAACCAAGTTAATAAAGACAACCAAATAAAGAGGTCGTGCTAATATAGACAGTGAGCTGAAAAAATGTCTATGGTTTGTTATCATTGGGATCCTTTCTTATATTGCTGTAACCATGAATCATAGGTAAAGAATTTCAGTTCCAAAAATACATAGAAAAAAGATATCATTCATGGCACTAAAATGTTCTTTGGATAAGTCATTTTACATATTTTTCTGCTAGGAAATATAAAATATGCACATATATATTAGAGTATATATATTTTATACAGAAGGTGATTTTTAACATTGATTAGATCATCATAGAATATTTTCGCACACTGAAAATATGATGGATATTTTGTATAAATCAAATTATCTTGCATTTATACCTGGAACTAATTTATCTATGACAATATATTAATGTAATTTGTTTCACTTTCCTTTTTTTTCACTTTTCCTTTTTTTCCTTCTTTTTTAAAGATTTTATTGGGGAAGGGGACCAGGACTTTATTGGGGAACAGTGTGCACTTCCAGGACTTTTTTCTTTTTTCCAAGTCAAGCTGTTGTCCTTTCAGTCTTAGTTGTGGAGGGAGCAGCTCAGCTCTAGGTCCAGTTGTCATTGCTAGTTGCAGGGGGCGCTACCCACCATCCCTTGTGGGACTTGAGGAATGGAACTGGCAACCTTTGTGGTTGAGAGGATGTGCTCCTACCAATTGAGCCATCCGGAAGCTCAGCGGCAGCTCAGCTCAAGGTGCTGTGTTCGATCTTAGTTGCAGGGGGCGGAGCCCACCATCCCTTGTGGGACTGGAGAAATTGAACTGGCAACCTTGTGTTTGAGAGCCCACTGGCCCATGTGGGAATCGAACCGTCAGTCTTCGGAGTTAGGAGCATGGAGCTCTAACCGCCTGAATTACCAGGCCGGCCCTGTTTCACTTTTAGTATAGAATTCAGAAAAGGTAATATTGAATAGAAAATACACTTTTTCTTACAAATCATTAACCCTAGTTATTGTACATTTATATTTTATGTGTAATCAAAAAATAAGGTATCTAGTTAAAAAAAATATATATATATTATATATATATATTTTTTTTTATTTTATATATTTATTTTATCTGAACCCTGTGTTCTTCAACATACTACCTGATTAAAGTATTAGAAATTGTAATAACATCTAATTTTGAGGTTGAGATTAGTTTAGGCCTTAATATCTTGGGATTTGATTTTTTGTAAATATTGAATTTTGTTACAAAAAATTCTTATTATCATCAAGTATGCCTAACAAAGAAAATTATAAAAAACAAAAAATAATTTATGAAACTAACACTCAAAATAATCATGTTAATTTATCAGAACACATGTGAGGTACTTCCATGCAATTG
Organism: Rhinolophus hipposideros; assembly: GCF_964194185.1. NCBI lineage: Eukaryota > Metazoa > Chordata > Mammalia > Chiroptera > Rhinolophidae > Rhinolophus > Rhinolophus hipposideros. The sequence goes on from NC_138053.1 coordinate 84,176,020, forward strand.
ACAGTTTTTAATATGCAATATTTCAGTCTATGATGAATTTTTTGCCTCATTTTATTTTATATACTTTCCAGCACTAACACTTTCTAAAATTTTTAGTATGTATAGCTGTGTGTGTGTACATCACACATATGCATATGCATACATCATAAAATATGCATATGTGTCTCTTTAGGAAGTTGATTAACGATTATTCAATTGCATTATATCATTCCTTTGGTCTTTCTCTGTGTTTGTTATGATGTGGTTAATTGCTAGTGATAGAATTATTATTGGGTTTTATAGCCTCCTTTGCCCATTTATTATTTAACATCTTTTATTATGATTTGTATGAAATATATTAAACCATTATCTGTAAGAATGCTTTATATATCATTCCAGGTTAACAATATGGAATTTTAAAATATTCAAGTACAATTGCTTTTCAATTAAAATATGACATTTAACATTATGAAAATAGCTTTACTGCTATACATGTTTAATTCTCATTACCTCCCACTCCCAATAGTATTTTGTCAATTTCTAGAATATTTAAGCGATAATCTAGATAAATATTGAAGTATGTCTTAATGTTTCTATTTTGTTCTCACTCCAGCTCCACTAATTACAATGTATTGTTTAATTAGCTACTTAATGTGTGAATTAGTTCCAATTTGAATTACCTAATACATAAATATCATTGTATAAATGTACACTATATATTTTATGTATAAATTATAAGTTCTTTTGAACTGTCTCTTACATTTTTATACTTATATATCAAAACTTTGAGATAATGCTTTTAATAGTATTACTACAACTGCTATGACTACTACTTAAACTATGTATTTATAATAGTCATTGCTCATACACTGTGTTCTAAGAACCAGGTTTACTATACACATGAATGAAAGGGAGATTTAAAGATATTTTTCTATGCTATTATTTTGAAGACAGTCGGTAGCTTCCATAAAAATTTTAGACTGTAGTTAAATTACTTTTTGTGACTCAGAAAGTCAAAAATAATTTCCTTATAATTTGTAAACGTTTGAAATCTATACATATGAAGAAATGAAACAAAATTTAAAAAATTAACCCCTTTTTGTTAATGATTTAAACTAAACCAATGCCTTCATATTCTTTGTTTGAAAATGTGGCAGTCACAATAATTGTATATAATTAAAAATTAATATACATACAAAACAAACAAACAAAGCATGCCATTATCCTTAACTCCCAAATCCAAGCATGCTCTACAAACACAGGCATTGGTGTAGCTTGTGTCTGGTGTTTAGCAACTCTGTTTTGCTTGGAAATCAGAGAACTATGATATCAAACCCTTGAGGATAGTGGATCCCAGAAAGAAACTGTCAGGGAATTGTGCTACCAGCTATGCCTCTGGAAATGTCTTATTAGTGTTGAAACTTCACTGGGCTGACTATTTAGGTGATGTGTTCTTTTATTTTTTAAAATTTATATAAAACTATTGTGAGAAATGTTCCTATCTATCTCATACAGAATATCTATTTTTAAAACACAAGTTTTTTTCTTTTCAAGGAGAAAACTGAATCATCCTAGATTGGCGAAAGAGTCGTATGATATTTCTGTTTTAATGAGGTAAAAGTGCCCTCTTTCCCCACAAAATCCATGCCTCCTTCATCCTAAACATATAACGTTTTAGCCAATATTATCTGTCATTTAAAAATATATGTTTCTTATTTTTTTGAACATGCAGTTGGAAGGTATATATTTATCATTTTTCTGTGTTTATTTGATCTTGACTCGCAGGTATAACTTTATGTTTTTACTGTGTTTCCTGCAAGTTGTGTGCATAATATCCTTGATCACCTGGCCACTACTTTAGATATCTGTATTTGGGAAATATTTTAAATAGAAAAGGATTTAAATTTGAGAGTATTCTAAAATGTTAATTAATACATTTGTCCATTCATTTATCATTTCTCCATTTAGTCGGTTACATGAGGCTATTTATTATAGACCACCATAGTATGGCACCAAATAAACCAGCAATTATCATTTAAAACATGACCTTAGCCCTCAAAGAGATTACAGTTTGTTCAGGAAAAACAATTACAATAACGACACTACATAGCATCATGAAGGTTATGATGTATTAAAATTCAGGACACTAGAAGACGGAGAATAGAAGGGCAAAGTAAAACATCAAAATGATTCTATAAATAGATATTCAAAATAAGTATCTTTGCTCAAAGTGTTTAATTTAGCTAATATTTGAATAAAAACAGACTTTGCTTAGTTAAATAACTATATTTATGTGTGTGTTTTGAAATAGTATGTAAGGGTATTCTCTTTGTAGATAATTTCATGATTTTTGTGATAATACTTGTTCCTTACTGACATAGTTCACTCTCCGAAGCAGATTATTTGCATTTACTCACATTTAATGTCCGTAATTAAAGTTCCCCACCCCCTCAAAAGAACATAGATTTGACTCTTTTCTAACCCTCCATGGCAGCCATGTTTCAACAGTGATGTAACAGGAGTAACTGCTAGATGTTTGCTCACCTCATTATTAATTATAGATGTGTTTCCCCGAAAATAAGATTTGGCCAGTCAGTCAGCTCTAATGCATCTTTTGGAGCAAAAATTAATATAAGACCTGGTATTTATTATATTATATTATATTATATTATATTCATTTATATTATATATTCTATCTTATGTTTTAGTAAAATAAGACCGGGTCTTATATTAAATTTTGCTCCAAAAGAAGCATTAGAGCTGATTGTCCATCTAGGTCTTATTTTCAGGAAAACATGGAATTATGCTTCTTTCCACTATTTATATTATACTCAGTCTGTACCTTCAGTGGTGAATCATTTTCATTTAAACTGTGTTATTCAGCTGGCAATCTGTCAAAGAGTCATGCTAGTGACATTTTAAAAAGTGACACATATTTACACAAAGGGCGTGCACATTTGAAAAATAATTTCTACTACTAAATGGCGTTTTGTAAAGGAATTTCTACATTGTCATATACAAAGATTAAGTTTAAAATGTCCACATATTAATTGAGATATTAGAAGAAAACCAAGACATTGATACTTTCACATAATGAAAAATCTGTGCTGATTTTATTGGATTCTTCATTATATAGCTTGATATCTGAATACTTTAAAAATTAACTACTAGTTCTTTAAAATGTATAACATAAATATATAAGAATAAACATCATATATATACACACATATATATACATATATATATTCAAAGTATATTCTTAATGTTCTAAAGAGACACCTACTTTGATTTTATATATGTGTGTGTGTATATGTGTATATATACACACACACACATATGTACATAGACTGTTTTCCATAAGATCATTTTTTCTTTATGATATAATATGTGCTTGAGTACTTTGAATATCTCCTCCTAGCAATCTTAGACTCCTGGAGCACCAGGACAAGAGGAAAAAAAAATAATGACAAAGAGAATTTGTAGAAATTTTATTATCTGCTAAAGAGAGAATACTCTCTGGAGAGAGCAGTCTGATTTCTCAAGCTTATCCCAGTTGACTACAAATCACATAAAACACTTCTTCCCAAGCTATCCTATTAGGGATTCTTTTAAAACTCAAGATCTTTTGGATTCTAATAATCTGTGTGATATTCATAGCAAATAGAATGTATTTATTGAATATCACAATTTATGAAACATTTATATACCATGAAATTCATTTTTTTAAAATTAGAGATATAAGAGGCTATATGTAAGAATAATATGAAGGATTGCATTGGAGCTCTTAAAATATTTACCTAAAGTATAATTGCAAAATTGAGAACATTCAACCCAGGGGGCTTTCAGGATATTTCACTGTGTTTGTGGTACAGGAATCATACATTAGAATGTGTGCATGTGTATGTATATGTATATGTATAGGGACATACATATTTAGTATCATATTTCTCATGTCTATTTTATCTATGCATTATGTTAAAATTATATATTTGTATAGTATTATATACACACTTTTTCAAAACCATAAATAAATGCAGACATATCAGGAGCCAATGTTCCAATTTTTATTTTACTAATAGGAGTATGCAGATAAAATATTTTTGAGATACTGATCTAGTCAAAAAAATATGAAAAAAAAAGTTTATATGCAGTTAGTTGGATGATCCATTCAATTGACTGAATATAACTGCTAAATCTAGTATTGAATTAGGATACAGTGAAGCTGGGGAGACATGGTTTATCAATACACTTTTCATGATTTAGAATATATATATTGGACCTTTGGATTCCAGTCGTCACTCTGTTTTAATAGCAAGTAAAAAGCTGAAAATTGAAAAATAGACTCTCTTAGATATGTTAGAGAAATGATGTTACAGGTGAAACTACTGACCCCCCCACTCGGCCCCCAAATTGAAGAGACAGACAAGAAGACACAGAGAATTATAACTTACTGTAGGAAAAACCTATGAGCAGAAACAATCACGGAAACTAATTCTGGGGTAGGAAAATCTAAACTGTAATGGAGAAAAATGTGGAGAATCATGGTGGGCAAGTCTGAGAATTAAGATCTCTAGGGAACTCAGTCACAGGAAGAGTAAAAGTTTGTACATTTTACCTTCAGGTGCTTGACTAGTTTCTCAGAGTGGATATTGGGGAAGAATTTTCTCATGTTTCCCTCAGGGGGAGAGAAAAAAAATAAATACACTACTGTATTCTGTTCTTAACAAGAACTCCCCTCAGGAGAAATTATTTCACTAGAGTTACTCATTGGGGTTTTTTCAGAACCTAACTGACCTGAGCGAAGCAAAATACCCAACTTTAGCCTACAGTAGCTTTCCACATGGGGGAAGAAAAATGCCTAACTCTAGCCTGCTCTAGCTTTTCACATGAAGGAAGGAAAATAACCAACTTAGCCCATGCCAACAATCCTGTTCAACCCAAGGGAAATGGCTGTGGAGAAGAGAGAATTACTGGTGAAAGTCACATACCAGAAGCCCAGGATTACTAGAAGACTGAAACTTAACTGCTAATGGTAGGACGATAGACTGCATATCTTACATTCACACAGTATCACTATTCTGAAAGCTTATTCATCACAGTTCTTTTTATGCAATATATTATGTCCAGACACCAAGGGGAATAACAAAACAAAACAACAACAACAACAAAAACCCTGCAAGACATATTAAAAGGTAAAACAAAGCACAGTTTGAAGAGATAGAGCAAACATCAGAACCAGACACAGTATAGCAGTAATGTTGGAATCACCCAACTGGGGGTATAGAACAACTACAATGAATATGCTATGTTCTAATCGATAAAGTAGATACCATGGAAGAACAGATGGGCATTGTAAGCGGAGAGGAGTAAATCCTGAGAGACAATCATTAATTAATGAAGTGATACAAAACATGGTAAAAGAAAAAAAATGCATTTGGTGGACTTATTAGTAGACAGGCAACTGAGGAAAGAATCTCTAACTTGAAATAACATATCGCAATAGAAACTTTCAAAGCTGAAAAACAAAGAGGAAAAAAAAAAGATTAACAGAAAGAACAGACTATCCAAGGACTGTGGCAACTACAAGAGGTATGTATCATAAATAATAGGAAGACCAGAGTAGAAGAAAGAGAAAAGGGAACTGAAGTAATATTTGAAACAACAAGGACTGAAAATTCCCATAAGTTAATTGAGAAACCAAACTGTAGATCTAGGTAGCTAATGGAACACAAATCAGGATAAAGGTAAAAAAAAAAAAAAAAGAAAAAAGAAAAAAGAAAAAAGAAAAAAAACAAGAACAAAAACAAAAACAAAAAACAAACAAAAAACTAAATTATAGGAACATCACACTCAAACTGCAGAAAATCAAATTAAAAAAAAGGAAATAGTTCATAGAAGTTGGAGGAAAAGCAATACTTTACCTACAGAAGAGCAAAAATAAGTTACATTTGACTTCTTAGAACCCATACAAGCACAGAGAGAATGGAGAGAACTATTGAAACTGTTGAAAGAAAAAATCCACCAACCTAGAATTCTGTATCTTGAGAAAGTGTTCCACAAAAATAGACTTTCTCAGATGGAAAAAAAAAAAAAGTTAAATTAGTTGATAGTTGACATGCCTTGCAAGAAGTATTTAAAAAAAAACAACGTTCCTTAGAAAGAAGGAAAATTATATACATCAGAAACTCAGATCTACATAAACAAAGGAAGATTATCAGACATGGAATAAGTAAAGGTAAAATAAAATATTTTTCTCCTTTCTTGATATAACAGATAACCATTCAAGCTAGTAATAACAGCTGCTATATATTTGAATATATAAGGATATATATATATATATATATATATATATATATATATATATATCTCCAAACAAAATATATATGTATATACTTTGAATATATATAGAGTGCCAAAAACATGTATACACATTTTAAGAAAGGAAAAAACTGTATTAAAATTATGCCGATGTAACCACTATGAGTACTTCTTGTAATTACAGAAGTTAGACGTAATTTGTATCCATCTTTTGTTATCGGTATATATTGAGTATTACACTTTTAATAGGTTTTTACTTTCTTAAAATGTGTATACAGTTTTTGGCACCCTCTGTATATTATATGTGTGTGTGTGTGTGTGTGTGTGTGTGTGTGTGTGTGTGTGTATATACACACACATTTGTCAAGTATTCATGTTAATTTAATCACATACACTCAGGTGGTTGGCAAGATATTTAATCAATATTTGTGATATATATATATATATTAAGTCTGATGTGTTCAATATAATTCTTCAGTTTTATATCCTAAAATGTTCCAGTGACCTATTTTCAACAGCCATATCAATACTTATTGTACTATAATAGTGTGTGTGTGTGTGTGTGTGTGTGTGTGTGTGTGTGTGTCCAAGCAAAATGAATGACATAAATGATACAAAGAAGGCAGGGAAGAATTAAGATTATTTTGTTATTATAAGGTATTCTAACTACTGTGAGGCACTACAGTGTTATTCAAAAGTGTACCTGAATTACTTGTAAATATATATTGCAAACTCTTGAGCAATGGCTACCCAAGGGAAAAAAGTAACTTACCTTGTAGATATTAATTGAACTATATCAGTTATCACTTTAAAATTCAGTGGTCCAAATACACCAACTAAATGACAGTGTCAAAGTAGATAAAACAATACAACCCAACTATATATTATCTGTGAAAAACCCACTTTAAATACAAAGAAGCTTGTAGATTAAAAGTAAATGAATGGAAAATGTCACACCATACTAACATTAATCAAAAGAAAAATGCAGGTACCTGCATTAATTTCACACAGAGCAGACTTCATAAGGAAATGTATCTGTAATAGTGAGGGGCATTCCAAAGTGGTAAATGGGTCAGTTTTCCAAGGAGACATAACAGCCATTGATGAACATGTGTCTAATAACAGAGCATCAAAATGCATGAGTTGAAAACTGAGAGCTACAAGGAGAAATAGATGAATCCACTATTATAGAGACTTTAACACCCCTTTATCAGAAAAGGACAGATTTCTATAATTCCAACAGAGATTCATCTCTCCATTATCAACAGACATTTGAAATCTGAAATAATTATTTTGTCCATCTAAAATCATTGTATACATTGTATACTGTTTCAATCAATGTCTAAACTGAGAATCTGTGATTTTTCAAATAACTTTTGTTATTCAAATCAATACATTGTGTCTGTGGTTAAAACAAAACAAAACAAAACAAAACAAAAAAACTCTATATGGAGTTTAATTGACGTATTTTATGGGAAATTGCATTGGTTTACAATCAGAAACACTAAGTACTAATAAAACTGTCATCATGTATCTTCGTCAACTTGGGCAGGAATCTTAATCATTATAAATCTTAGTTATTTTGATAATAAAATAAAGTAGTTCAATTTGGATAACTAGGTGAACTTTTAGGTTTTTTCTGATTCTAAATTTAGAAAATAAGTATGCATGTGAATCCCTGCAATGTAGTTATATTTTAAGCCAAAAAGTCAAGCAGTTATAAATGCTTATTTTAGATTTTATACTTCATCTTGCAACAAATCCAAAGGGACCCAGTAAAAGAATGTTTATTCTATTCATGAACCTCTTAATTCAGCTTCTTAAATGTTTACATGCTTAATTGCATCAATCAGGCATTTAGAATGAAATGAAATTCAGTCCTCCAGAAAATTTTACTTCCCAGGTGGTGTTAGGATCTAATGTGCTGGAAGTCATATAAATTACTGATTTAAGCCATTGAGTAGGACAATGGCTTCTGCAGAAAATACTAAAATTAACCAATTTCTTTCAGATATAATTTACAATGTGATATATTTGTACATGATTAATTTTAAAAAGTAGCATATATAAGGAAAGTATTAATAAGCATTCTGAATTTATATGAAATAACAGTCACCAAATAAAAAGAGGAAAAAATATTTTAGAACAAGGAACTATTTAAATATTTCATGTAAAACTGCACTTAAGTGAAGGGAGGAAATTGAGTTTTTTTGTTTTCTGTAGCAATCTTTTCTAGCAATAGAGAAAGAAGAACTTTTAACATAAACAAGAATTTATCTAAGGAGAATGCAATTTTTTCCTCAAAAATAATAGCAAATACAAATGGCTTTCTAATTGAATCAAGAGTGGGACATACACAAAATATATATTTTTTTATTTTATTTAACCTGTGAAAAAATAAAACAACATTATGTTTTTTGCCATGAAATTTTACTGGATTCATGTAGTTTATATTCTTTCAACATAACAACCACAAATAGTTTAAAAAGATTCCTTAGAATATGCTTTTGGAAATATTGTACCACTGAGGACTTTATAAAAACTGATGATTAATGTACTACTGAAACTTAATTATCTTTCTGAAAAAAAATCTCAGTTTACCATTTGTTCTCAACGTCTTGTGGCTCATGGACTGATTTCAACATTTACTATCTAGGTTCTATGAGTGAGAGTGTTCAAGAACATCTCTCAAGAAGTGACATATTCAATATTGGATTTCTAATCATTTTCATGGAAGGGTGAATGGTATGAAGTAGTAGATTAATCTCAGTTCTTCAGTGCTCAGAGAGTAGTTTATTCAATTTTTCTATTAACTAGTGAATTTTAAGTGAAACGCTACTTCCCAAATTTGTTTGTGCTGACAACTACTTATGTTAAATATTTAATATAAATATTAGGATTAATTTCACTTTACTAATTCCAGTGATATGGAAAACATTCTTAATTTCATTTTTTTACATGATACGTATTATTTATTGTTTATACAACACTTCTTTCAAGAGCTCGTTTGATAAATGACATGTATTGAGCTATTAAAATATGCCCTTCTTGGTTTAGGCATCATAAATTAGGATATTTTAAAAATTTATATGGTAGAAAAAAACAGTAATGTAAAAAAGAATAAATTAAAAAAAATACCAGTGGTATGGGCATTCCATGTTCTTATTGGACTTAATGCATTTTTAGAAAAATTAATACATGTGTCAATATTAAAAAATAATTGTTGAAAAGGCTGATATTTAATACACACAAACACAAACACACACATATAAACTTATAAGATTTTATGATCCCAAATAGAAAAAATATAGAGATAGAAGGTATTTATTTTGCTAAGTGATGGAAAGAGGAATAAGCATCATTATAGCTACTTCATATTTTAATATAAACATTGAAGTGACTCTTCATGATTCAGATGGTTCTTGACACAGTAAAAATCCATTTACGGGACTTAATTTGGTCAAGTAGAGAATTCATGTTCTTTTACTGACATAAATTCAAATGGTTGACAAGATATTTAATCAACATTTGTGATATATAACTTCAATGTGTTCAATATAATTCTTGAGTTCTATATCCTAATATATTTTAATGACCTATTTCCAAGTGCCATATCAGTATCTGTTGTAGTATTTGTCTATGTGTTTGTTTAATAACAGCAGGGATAATTAATTTTAACCTAGACAGGCTTGCCTCTAACATAGCTTAAGTCAAATACAAACAGTGATCTAAATACCATGTCTACACATTTCAAATTATTAATCAAACTAAAGATGTGATGAATAAAATATATTTTCTCTTTTATATTGACCACGACTTCTAAAAAAGGTTTGTATTTAGGATACATAGGCTCCTTGGAGTCCTACAACACAATGAGTTAACCCAGGGAGAGTGGATCCATGGATCCTGGTCTGTCCACCACCCCTTTCTTCCAGTTTCTGGTATTAGCAGCTAAACGTGTTCATATAACATTTCAGCCTACATGTCTACACTCCAACTGCAGCAAACCACTTGCACAGCAATTGTGGACATTGTGACTGTGGACATTGCTCAGGTCTGTGTGCACACAGTGAAGTCATGGGCCATTCTTCCAGAATTGGATTCCCAATAATCAAGGCTGGGGCCATTTGGACAGAGAATTCTGGTATCACAAGTACCTAATACATTGTCTCGTATATTGGTTTACTAGGGTTGCCATAAAAAAAATACTACTGCCTGGATAGCTTGAAAAACAGAAATATATTGTCTTGTGGATCTAGAAGCTAGAGGTCCAAGATAAAGTTATTGGTGGGGTTGGTTCTTTCTGAGGAAGAATATGTTCCATGTCTCCCTTAACATCTAGTGTTTTTCAGCCATTTGTTGTTCCTTGGCTTGTGGGTGTATAGCCCTAGTCTCTGCCTTGATGGATATGTGGCATTCTCTCTGTATCTGTGTGTGTTGGTCTCTAAATCCCTCTCCCTTTTATAAAGACACCAGTTATATATGAAAAACCCCACCTTAATGAACTAATTTAGCTTGATTTTATCTGTAAAGACTCTATCTCCAATCAGTCACATTCTGAGTAATTGGGGTCTAGGACTTTAACATACGTATTTTGAGGAGATGCATTTCACCTTAGAACATACAGAAATGGAAGGAGGGGAACAGACATGAGCTAGGGTGCACATAATGCTTTAGCCCTGCAGACACATTATTTCATGGGGATTTGTGAAGCTAAGAAAGCTTCAGAGGACCCCTCTAAAATGTGGAGACAGTATTACCTGTGGCCCAGGTCTACATGTGGGATTTAACGTAGATTATATCATTTTTACTTTAAATAACTAAGTTCAGATAGAAACGGTCACCACTTTTGTTGTGTTCTCACATTTGTTAGTTTATATTATATAATTATAATGTATCTCTAAATACGTAAACATTCTAAAAATCAGAATGCTGAAGAGCATTGTTATTATTCTTTCCAAATTTTCCGGTTATCAAAAACTTAATATTAATGTGGCAACCTTTAAAAAAGCAGGTAAATAGTTTTGGCAAGCACATTTTATAATGTGCAATGTTTAATTTGTAAAATTTAAAATTATTTTTTGATTTATACGATAAGATGAAAAGATGACTAAATCTCGTCATGTTATTATCTTTGTAATATAAGAGTACCCTCCATTTTAAAGTCTGTCATAATGTGTAAACAGGTATTGGAACTCAGGGTAATTGAAGCCAACCCAGTTAATTAATGATGAAAGGTCATGGAGAAAGGTATGTGAAAAGAGGAGTGATAAGAAGTTTCCAATAAATTTTTTGGTTGAGTGCTGGGCTTGCATGCATTTCAGGAAAGTCAAAATCTGCTAGAGGTTTATTAGACTGCAGTTGCTATAGAGTCTAGAATAGAACAGGTATAAAAGGAACTGCGAAGAGCTCATGGTGCAGCCAGGCAGAATGGAGAGACTTTAGTGACTTCCAATGAATGCTGCAGGCATGGTTTTGAGATACCTATGAAGTGCCTTAGATGTAAGAATGAAGCTCTCGGAAAGCCAATTCTAATGCACCATAACTAGAACCACAGGGAGACTAAATTCAAATACAGCAGCCAGCAATTGAGGTGCCTTCTAGAACAAGAACCAGCATTTCTTGAGGAACATAAAAGATTAAAGCCTCTACAATATACCATATGCAATGTTCGTTACATAGTAATACATTTAACTTACAACTATCACAGACAAGAGGAGCCTACAGAAGCATGGCTGTTAAATGTATGGTGGTACCATGCATAGGATTGAGGAACAGAAGGAGAACTTTAGGTAAAAAATAAGAAAATCTGAATAATGTATTGGTTTTAGGTAATACTAGTAGATCAATATTGCTTTTCCAATTATGGCAAGTATATCATACTAATGTATGATGTTAATAATTGAGGGCAATGCATGTGAGTATAAGGAACTCTCTAGTAATCTCTAAATTTTTCAATAGACATAAAATATGCTAATATAAAAGTTTATTATATCTTCTTTATCCAATCATCTATCAAAGGACACTTTGGTTGTTTCCGTCTCTTGGCCGTAATGAATAAAGCTGCAATGAACACTGGAGTACATATATCTTTATGGGTGAATGTTTTCAGATTATTTTGGGTACATACCCAGGAGAAGGATTGGTGGGTCATATAGTAATTCTATTATTATTTGAGGAAAATCCATACTGTACTCCATAGCAACTGTACCAATTTACATATATACACAATGGAATACTACTCTGTCTTAAAAGATAAAATGCTGCCATTTGTGACAACATGGATGGACCTTGAGATTATTATGCTAAGTGAAATAAGTCAGACAGAAAAAGTTGAGAACCATATGACTTCACTGATATGTGGGATATAAAACTGAAGGCAATAAAGAGACAGAACAAGAAAACAAAGAAACAAAAACTCATAGTTACAGATAATAGTTTAGTGGTTACCAGAGGGCAAGGTAGGGGTTGGTGGTAGAAGACGGTAAAGGGGGTCAAATATATGGTGATGGAAGGAGAACTGACTGGGTGAAAAACACATAATGCATTATGTAAATGATGTATTATAAAATTGTACACTTGAAGCCCAGGTAGTTTTGACCATTGTCACCCCAATAAATTTTAATAAAACAGTTTATTACAATGTAATTACCAAACATGGAAATAAACCAGAAAATATGATGCAAATTCAAGAAGCACAACTCATAATAGGTAGCCAGACTTTAGAGTTAGAAGACAAAAATTTAAAGATCCTACTATAAATTAGCTCAAATAATTAAAGAAAATATGTTCAAAAATTAAAGGTAGTCTGAATAATAAGTAAATAGTTTGTATAGGTAAAAAGTAGTGGATAACAGTCAAGATAGTAAATGCCTGTATAAAAAAAATTAAGAGTAAATTCAAGAGAAAACAATTACATAATAGAAATGAAAAATTAATTTGATCGCCTTAAAGTCCAATTGAAAATAGCAGAATAGTTAGTGATTCTGAAGAGGGATTAATAGAAATGCTCTTATATCAAAGACATACTATTAAAAATTAAAAGTGAACATATCCTCGGGTATTTGTGAGACAATGTAAAATTTTCATGTATGTGTAATTAGAATTCTAGATGATTAAGAAAGTGAGATAATTGTATTAAATATATATTAATATATATATATTATATTAATTATATTAAATTTATATTAATATTAATTATATTAAATATTAGAAAAAATGATAGTAAAATTTACTCAAATTTCATGAAAGACATGTAATTTATAGATATATAAATTATTATATAAATAAAAATTATTATTATATATAAATATATATAAAAATATGTATAAAAAATATATATAGACAGATAGATAGATCAATATAGATATATATATATCGATATATATAGATCGATATAGATTTATATATATATATATAAATAAATAAAGCTAAGCAAACCCCAAACTCAAAAGAAAAAGTAATTAAACCACATCTAGGCTTTTCATAGTTAAATTGTTGCAACTGGAAGACAGGAAAACCTTGAAAGCAACTAGAGGGAAATATGAGAGAAAAATAACTGAAACATGGCTTCTCATGAGAAATAATGTAAACCAGGAGACAATGGAAAGGTATTTTTTAAAGTACTGAAAGATAAAAATGTCAACAAATAATATTTTAATTATGAAAATAGAATATGTGATTGAAAAATGCAGTGAATGTTTAAATTAAGAAACATATTACAGTAAAAGACACATTGCCATTAACACCCCTCAAAACACTCCCCCTCATTTTGAACACACTTATCCCATTGTTCTTGCCACTTTCTGGTTTGCCACTTTTTGGCTCCTGCCCAAAGTCAAAATGAACATCAAAAGTCAATGTTTTGAATGGATTCAAGATATTGAGGCAGCCATGACAGTGTAACTAAAAACATTTATGAAAGAGGACTTCCAGAACTGGTTCAGAAACTGGCAAGAATGATGGGAGAAGTGTGTTCAAATTGAGGGGGAGTGTTTTGAGGGGAATTAATGGGAATGTGTATTTTATTGTAATAAATATTTTTATTTAAACATTCATTGCATTGTTTGATCACACCTTGTATACTATAAATGTATATATGACATAACCATAGATGTATATATAAACTAACTTTTTGAGTTTTGTTTTCCATCATAGGCAATTTATACATGTCATGAAAAATCATCATTACATGTCAAGCTAATTAAAACTACTAGTTATTTAAATATAGATTTGGATTTGAATTATTGACTGATTTATATTACATAACAATTCCTGCTCATGCATTTGCCTGATTAAATTTTGTCCAACTATTTAGGAAATTAGCCTATTAACCAAATAATTAATAATAACAAAAATCAGCTATGTGTCAATTGTACAAATTATACTACTTTAGATAGATTGATTTGTCAAATTATTTGGGCATTGTATCAAACCAATTGTAAATAAAACACATGCAAATATTTTATTTTGGAAGAAATTTATCATACTAAAACTTATTTAAAAATCTGTGACCCTATAAATAGACATCAATGTAAAATGTTAAACTTGTTATACAACCATGCATTTCAACAGTTACTATCAGTTAATGCTTGTAAGTGGCCTCTTAAAAAAAAACAAAAAAAACAAAACAAAACAAAAAAAATCTCTCTCTCTCAAATATACTGAGAGCTTCTGTTTTTATTGCAATCTTAGCATGCATCCATCCCTTAAAGACTGCAGGTGGCTTAGTAAAAGAAGTGCTGTTCTGTCTGTCCTTAATCATAAATAAGTCATCAGGTCTATCTTTACAAGTAAACAGTGGAAGGACTAATCCTAACTTAGTATATCAAAGTATTTCAATTCTGTTTCTAAATGATAAGTGGCCTTGAACAAAGAAAGATATCTAAACTGCCTTACATATTCTGTATAAATTAGAAATGACATTTAATTAGAACAAGCTGCATGATCTTTTGGTTGAAGAGATTAGGTGTGATTCATCATATTGATGAGAGTCAATCAGATTCATGCCAAACCTGATCTGCCATGTCAACAGCCTCTGATGTATTCAAATTTTCTTTTTTTCAAAATCAAATAGGCCCGCCAATATTGATATTTTTTCAAAGATTTTTTTTTTTTTAATTGGGAAAGGGGAACAGGACTTGTGTGTAATTCCAGGACTTGTTTCCAAGTCAAATTGTTGTTCTTTCAATCTTAGTTGTGGAGGGCACAGCTCAGCTCCAGGTCCAGTTGTCCATTGCTAGTTGCAGGAGGTGCTGCCCACCATCCCTTGTGGGACTCGAGTAATTGAACTGGCAACCTTGTGTTTGAGAGCCCACTGGCCCATGTGAGAATCGAAGCGGCAGCCTTCGGAGTTAGGAGCATGGAGCTCTAACCACCTGAGCTCTAACCACTGGGCAGGCCTACACATTAATATTTTTAAAGAGCATCTGTGAAATATTTTGAAGATGGAAGTAAAATCACAAATACTTTAAATGTGTTATTTATATTTTTCCTGAAATACTTTTGAATATCTTATAGCAATCAACAACTGAGTGGGAATATAATTATATATATATATATATATGCATATAATCGTATATATATTTACATATATAATCATATACAAGGTCTGACAAGTTCACAAATTTGTTGCAACGGTATTGCTAACATTTTTTGATATCAGAGGGATTCTTCATTATGGATTTGTACCAACTGGACAAACAATTAGCAAGTTTACTATTTAGAAGTGCTGAAAAGGCTACGTGAAAATGTTAGATGACCTGAACTTTTTGTCATCAATCCGTGGCTCTTGCATCACGACAATGCACCAGCTCACACAGCTCTGTCCGTGAGGCAGTTTTAAGCCAGTCAACAAATAACTGTTTTGGAACACCCTCCCTACTCACCTGATCTGGCCCCCAATGACTTCTTTCTTTACCTAAAGATAAAGGAAGAAATGGTGATGACACTCAGGACATCAAGGGTAATACAATGACAGCTCGGATGGCCATTTCAGAAAAAGAGTTCCAAAACTGCTTTGAAGGGTGGACTAGGCACTGGAGTCAGTGCATAGCTTCCCAAGGGGAGTACTTTGAAGGTGACTGGAGTGATATTCAGCAATGAGATATGTATCAATAGCACTTTTTCTAGGATGAGTTTGAGAACTTAATTGCCTGACCTCTGTGTGTGTGTGTGTGTGTGTGTGTAATATTTTTCTATTGGAGAAATTAATTGAAACTCACAGTTTTTTATCTTAATTTACAATGTGACCATATTCCTGCAGGCAAAAGAAAATGAATCTCAAAGCTAAGGACTTGTTGCATTTGGCATTTCAGAAAAGCTGCCCAAAATCCCAGCTGTCAGGAATTGGGGTTCAGACCTGCTTTGAGTTCCTGAGCTCATCAAACATACCCAAAGGGGATTATAATTGGTCACTTTTTTCCTTGTTATCACTTTGTTTGATGAACATTTCATTATCTTTGAAACTAGTACAAGGACTTAGCTTAACAAATCTACCCTAAATTGGACTTGACATTTTAGATTCCTAAAGAAAAATTCTCAACAGGCATGAGAGTATCACATAGATCTTTAGAGATACGGTAGGTGAGAAAATATCATAAAATACCTTTAAAAATAAAATCTTGCCTTATTAAAGAAAATTAGCTAGAACATGAAAAGAAAACTCGTTGTAAAAGAGAATTAGCTACAACAGTAAATAAAATTAAAACGTAATGTAACATAAAATATATGAGTTAACGTGAATATCTGTTTTCCTACATCTTAGTGACACCATCACATGGAGAGTTCATATTCAAAATTGTTTTAATCTTACACATAAATGATGCCTGAATATTTATCGAGAAGTTTGAATATTTTTTAATGTATAAAAACTGTATGGAATTTCTTGTCATATTTCTTAAGGAACAAAGAAAAATTAAATCCATTCATACTGTTTTAATGAAAACGTCATGCTTTCACTTTTGTCAGCTTAAGGTTTAGAATTTTTAGAAAAGTCATAAAATCAATGTAGTATGAAGAGTCTTAACTGTTGGAGCTAATGATGAAGTCAATTTCACTTAATTGTTCATCGATGATACTGTGATTATATTACAATCATTTATATGAGGATGTCCATTTCTAGGTGTCTCAAAATTAGACAATGAAAAAACATAATCAGTCTCTTATGATGTTCTTAAAATTTCAGGGTAAAAAATGAATAAAATACTAAATGCATCTAGTAATGGCATGAAACGATTAAGGTTGCATTAATCACAATTTATATAACTATAGAAGATCTGGCCGATGCACTTTTTCTCCCTTGAGCCTTATCCTATTTGTGAAGACTTTGTAGTAATTATATATTTAATAACTATAATTTCCATTTTCAACTTCCTGTCCTTATCATTTACATTTAAAGCCATTATATATGAATGAAAATTTATAAGTATGGTGTTATACGTATTTTTTACTAAAGTGAGATAAGGATTCATTGCAAGTACTTGATATTCGATCAATCTCATTTTTTCAATAACAAAAATTGCGTCAAAGAAAATATTTTTTAAAGTCCACATAAATTCAATTATGAAATAAAACTAACAGTATGTGTTTTCTCATTCTGATTGCTGTAACTATTTGTACAAGAAATGATAGGCCAAAAGTAATCCTAGGAATACCAAGAGTGTTTAAAGTCAGGCAGTACTTATTGCTAGCAATTACTTTCCCTCTAATAAAAGATACTAAGAAAAGTTTTTGATCTTTGGGAAGATTATTCTTTAGGCTTACTCATTAACTATAACTTAATTCATGTAAAAAAAAATCTATAAGTAGGTGACGTTCAAACACATTCTAATTGAAAAGAGTTGATATCCAACATATATTTTGCATAAATGGTAACAGTATATCCAGGTCATTATTTATTAATGAAACATCTATTTCTGACAGAACTCAAAGAACTTGTTTGTTCTATTTAGTATTTTAGAGATAGTAAATTGTAGTATTTGTGAAAAACAAATGTGGAAATAAATAAATACATACATACATACATAATAACAGAGCTGGCTGACGACACTTTTAACTCAAAAAAATCAAAAAAGTAAACTTTAATACATATTTTATCTGTCTTGTGACCCATTCCAACCACTACCACCACCTTTTATGTTCATTTGTTTATAGAGACACCAGTAAAATAAAGCAGATTAGTTTTAGGCAGTGTACTTAAGATGTAGGATGTAAACATGAAAATATTTAATTTATATAAATTCAGAAGCTGAATTTGGTTTAGATTACATCATTCTATTGAAAATTTCTGAAGTGTTCTGGAACATTATAAGCAGACAATCTATATCCACTCAAGAATATGGATTTAATTACTCAGCCATTTTTTCAATCTTTATTAAATTTATTGGGTTGACATTGGTTAGTAAAATTTATAGGTTTCAAGTGTATATATCTGTAATACATCATCTATATATTGCAGTGTGTATTCACCACCCAGTCAGTTCTTTTTCCATCAATTTATGTTTAACCCCCTTTACCCTCTTCTACCAGCCCCCTCACACCTACCCCTCTGGAAATCACTGAATTATTGTCTGTGTCTATGATATTCTGTTTGTTTGTTTGTCTTGTTCATTTGTTGCTTTCAGTTTTATATGCCACATGTGAGTGAAGTCATATAGTTCTCAACTTTTTCTGTCTGACTTATTTCAATTAGCATGATAATATCAAGATCTATCCATGTTTTTGAAAATGTCAATATTTCATCTCCTCTTATATACAATGGAATATTACTTGGCCATAAGAAAAGATTAAATATTACTTAGTCATTTTATTATCCCCAGGGATAAACATCACTTTTCAAATTTAGCATTAGTAATAAACTACAATATTGTAATCAGTGTTACACATCATTTGTAATGATATAAACACTCATTTACTGACTGGGAATATGTGTCAGGCATTATACTAGCTATTTTAGATGAGTATCATAGTTTAGAGATAAGGAGTAAAGGTTAGAGACGTCTAATAACTTATACACATCAATGTACCTTGCGAGTGGCAGAATCTGTAGTTAAACTGTTTCTACACAGACCTTTTCCTCATTATACCTTGCTTTCTACCTATATAATTTCCTTAAAACAAAGCAAAGAAAGTTCTCTGATATCATGTCTCATTTCATAGTATCATTACAATTCCATATAAGTCCTTTCCTTTAGCAGAATTTTTATATGAATATAAGAGTTTTATTTGAGTGATATCTGGATTTATCAACTAAAGACATAGATTTCCCTGATACTGTAATATCTATATCTGTATCTCTATCTGTATCATCTATCTGTATCAATATAGCTACATAAAGAGAACTCTCAGATTTATTATATTGATAGTGAACATTGGATATCACTAATGTTTCTATTAATGAATTTAAAAAATAGGCTCAGGTTTATTTTTATTAACTGAATCAGAATATCACTCATCTTTCTCATATGTTCATTATTTAATATTTGATATTTAACTGGTTCATAGACTCTAAACCATTTAAGCATTATAGCATTATACATGCTTTGCTATGCTATGCTCATATCTAAAGAGATCTTCATTTTCATTCATGTTTGATAAGTCACATAGCATTCCCGCCTAACGTGGTTTTTCGTACAAATAGTAACATTCAATTTGGAATATTAGTTGACTTTAAATGTATTGTATAAGGAGTGATTTTTAGGGACCTTAAGTGATTTTAAGTCTCAGTAAATCAAGTAGGAGAAATAGTATGATGACTAACACTTCATTATTTTCTATAGTTCATGTAATCCCCCATCAGGTTTATAAAAGTTCTGATGAGTTCATTCTTGAATCATAAGCCTCCTCATTGAATAGAGCAACTTGAAGCTGCTTAGCTTTTTCTCTCATCTGCTGGGATAAGCATCATTTCTACTAAGAATTTCATAAGTCATTCTTCATCTTTTTTAATAACAATGCAATTTCAGGATTGTAAAAACTGTCATCCATTGGGTATCCTCTGGTAATGTAATGAACAAAAAGTGGCTGTTGTCACTTAGCCTCTCCATCAGGAATTGTGTTTATTCTATCTGACAACTACAAAGACTTCTAATTTCTGAGAATAATTTCTGTCTGGTTCATTGTAATCACTAAGGACACTATTTTACAATAGGAAAAAGACAATGTTTTGAACAATTTCACATATTATTCTGAAAAGCAAGCTCAATGTTTTGCTGCTTTATTGTTGTAGTTTCAAATACTTTTTTTTTTTTCCTGGACATGTGGATTTAGAAAAGAATAATAATACAAAATGCAACATTACTTGGACTCTGTTAACTGCTTAGCCTCTATATTTACTAGGTAGATTTCATGTTCAGTGAAAATCCACAGTCTTTTATGATACTTGTTAATAAAATTACTCCAATATGCTCTCTAATTTAACTTTTGATATTTATATCATTATTACATTATAGTGGCTTCCATACACCAGCTCAGAGTTCCGCTGTAGAAAAAGTTACCTAAGGAACATTTAAAACCCATGTTTCTTGGTTTTCACCTTCCCCTAACACAATCCCACACACAGTAGACCAAAATAAAACCCATAATCTTTATTTCTTTATTTTCCCAAAGGTACTATTTAATATATATCATATCTATCTCTATCTATCTATCTATCTATCTATCTATCTATCTATCTATCTATCTATTTGTATTTGTAGCACAGGAGAATAAACTTACGGAAGCCATATAAATGGATTATATAGAAGCTCACCTATTCCCATCATTATTATGTGAGATAAATTACAGACTATTAACATTTTAAAAAATGATAAAACAATGCACAAATAATTGATTCTGTCAAAAAAAAGCACAGAATGTGAACAATATTTGCTTTTGTTTGTCTATTGAAAAGGATATTTTATATTTCGTTACACCTAGTAGGATCTAGTGCATTGTAATTGTGAACTATTTGGATCCTGAATCCATATAAAGAGCAACAAAATAAGTATATATTTTAGATAAAGAAAACTGAGAGAATGTACAAGTACTATGTATAAATACAGTAAGTCCTCACTTAACATTGTCAATAGGTTATTGGAACTGCAATAAAATGACATAAGAATCCCAACTTTACCATAGGCTTGATATAAACAAGAGTTAAGTTCCTATGGTGACTCATCAACATTATAATGAAATGGCACTGGAAAAAAAAAATGTTATTTGAAGACCTGTCTGTTTTTTGATTATTTAAGGATAGAGGATAAATCTGGTCTCTGTTGCTCCATCTTGGTCAGAAGGGAAGTTCTGCATTTTTTAAACTGTAAGATGTATAACTTGAGCAGGAACAATATTGAGAAGGGCAACATGGCACTAGACAAAGCTTGTTTCAAGTCCACAGCTTGTAATGCTAATAGAAGTGCTATTATTAGGGAAGGGAATGCATACCCAGAATATGTATCTATTCCTACGAGAAAAAAAAAATCACTATACAATCAATGACAAAAAGGGTTTAATCAAACTACTACTATGCAGCCAGCATGTCACTCCATGGTAATTGTGTCATGACAAGGTTACAACATTGGTCTCTAATGTTACCAAGTTTTGTACTCAGCAGTAGTATTATGGAGAGGAAGATGGATGGGAATTCTGTATATTCGAACTCCTGATTTTCACTCTAGTTGTTCCCTGGTAGGTATTGTCACCAGACATAATAGCTCTATTTAATATGTTCGCTTCTCGGCCTTTTGGCTAAGATCAAGTGTAATGTGCTTATACAGAAAGTACTACCCGCATTTTTATCTCTTCTGGTCTACTTGCCACAGTAATATTTATTTATTTTGTCTGATTCTTATTCAAGCTGGCCAACTTATTAGTTACTGTTTAGGATCCACACCTATATCTCAGGTTATCTATATCTCCACACAAAGTGGCCAAAATGTTTCACTCAAATATCTCTTTATGGGAAGGATTTCCTCTCAGTAAAATCAGTCATTCAGTGCAACCCAAGTAGTATTTTCATGCAGCAGCCATACATATTCACCCCAAATATAATGCAGATCCATTTGAAAAAAGGATGGACCATAGGCAACTCCCCATGAGATGCTAAGTATGGGTTGAGAGAAAAAGAGGTGACAACATAGTTATAACAGGTTCCACCTAGGTGTGAATCACCTGCTTATGCAGACTATTTGTGCTCTCAGAACCTACATGGGCAAAGTTTTCTATATATCTATCTATATATCTATTTATATCTATCTATGTCTATCTCTATCTCTATCTGTACATATGTACACACATAAATTTACATATACAGTTGACCCTTGAGCAATGCATGGATTAGGGAGGCTGAGCCCTACACAGTTGAAAATTTGGATATAACTTTTGATTCCCCAAAATCTTAAGTTGTCCCTCAGGATCCAAGGGAAATCTGTTCCAGGACCCTTTTCTGAAAGGGGACCGGAGTACCCATAGATTTTGCTATGTGGGATGATATAGACCAATGCATACAATCACTTCCTGACTGCAAATCAAAAACAGTACAGGTATTTATTGAAAATAAAAAATTCACATATAAGTGGACCCATGCAGTTCAAACCTATGTTGTTCAAGGGTCCACTACATATAATCAACCTTGAACTTGAAGTTGAGCATTCCTATGCATATTTAATTTTTGGTTTAGTGTATCTTATACAGTGTGTTTATGAGGTGTGATTAGAGAGTCCTAGTAACTTAGTATCCCCTGGTCACAAGTTTAGTTTCTACCAGGGCTCATTAGTAAGCTAAAACCTGGAAGTCTTCTAAAACCCTAATGTTCTGTGCTGTAAGAGCTCACCTGAGACTCCATTCAGAATTTATCAATACCACAGATAATTTTAATAACATTCGATGTGCTGAATCATGAAACAGGACAGCTTGTACCATAGCTTGAGCCTAATACAGAGACCTATTTTCCTCCACAACTCACTCAAAATTGACAGCCTTATGGGTCATCTGATAAATGGGTTAAGCAGCATAGCCAAATGTAATATATGTTTGCTCAAAAACCCAAGCAAAGCACACCAAGACTTTTGCCTTTCTTTCATAGCAAAAGCACAGGGAGGGGGTCTCTTATATAAAAAGGGCATCCTGTCATTTCTCTGCATGAGGTATCTTAGATTTTCAACTTCTTTCTCAACTGTAATATCACAAAGAGAAAGAAAATTGACATAGCCCCGTGACAAGGCACCAAGTACAATCTCACCATCACATAAATTATTTTTTACTCATGGGGGAAAAAAATAAAAGATGCTATATAATGATGCTCTGGGTTGCATTCTTTCAATAAAGACCCCATATCTGGAATAGTAGCTATGAATAGCATCATTACCTCAGAATGGAGTAATTGTACAATCATGATTCTCTATGACTTATCTGGATTTAGCACTAATCAGGATATTTGAAAGGAGATAAAGTGGTACATATCAGTTTTCCATTCCTCAGGGTTTTGGTGTTAATAGTAATTCTCCACAATTTAATCCAGGAGGCCGTACTGCTATGGTTCACTCTCTTTGTAGGATGTGGGGAGTTTTAGAAGCTTCAAAGTAGCTTTTTCCATTATGATTCTTGTGTGTAATATTGCTCCAAAGCTGATGCACCAATGTGGGAACTTGGCTAGATACCTAAGTAGTGGATCTATTCTGATTACATCTTTTAGGATGGGGAAAACAACTAAGGGATGGATTTGCAGTCCTACTGGACCCACTGTTAGGACTTGGGTCAATACTTAATGTACAGCTACTCTGACTGATGGGACACTATGGAATTTTCAATCTCTGAAGATCAGCAAATGCTAAGAGTAATTATATAGTGTCTTGAATTTATATCTGAGAATATCATCAGTAAATAGATTAAAGTATCTCTGGTGAAGGCTTTAGAAAATAGTATCAGGTTTTGTATGAGGCTCCAATGCTGGATTCTTTCTCAAAGGCACCTTGTTTCCTCTACAGTGGAAGAGATCTAAGAATATTTTCCAAAACTTTGACAGCTGTAGTAGGTTTCTAAGGCCACCATACAAATGATCACAAACTAGATGGCATAGAAAACAGAAATTTCTGTCTAACAACTCTGGAGGATACAAGTAAAAATTTAATATATGAGCAGAGTTTGTTCCTTCTTGATGCTTTGAGTAAAAATCTGCCCCATGATTGTGTCCTAGCTTCTCATGGTTTCTGGCAATCCTTGGTGTTCTTTGGTGAATAGCTTCATAATTCTAAATTTTGCCTCCATCATCATATGGCCTTTTCTCCTGTGTCTCCTCAGTGTCTCTGTATATATCCAAATCTGTCTCTCTGTATGAGGATGACAGTCATTGCATTTATGGCCCACTCTAATCTAATATGACTTCATCTGAACTTGATTAAATCTACAAAGACGCTGTTTCCAAAAAAAAAAAAAAAAATCATATTCACAAGTACCTGGCATTGAGATACCAGTATATCTTTGGAAGGATACAATACAATCTATGACAGGTATACAGTAACTGAAAGAGATAATATAGTAACTAAACTAAGTATAGCAGAAAGCAGTGTGACAAATGTGGAATGGATCAGGAAGGACAAATCGAAGATATCAGGTACACATGACAACTGGACAGAATGATTGAGAGAGAGAGTTTGATAACAGCAAAGCATGCTCTGTTCAAGCAAATCAGGTCACTGCCATATCAAGTTATACATGCAGTCCTTTTGCATTATGATACGATCTATGCTTTAAGCTAAAATCTGCTACATACTACTGAACCTATAATTTTCCAAATGGGAGTTTTTTATTGCAATATCCTATTTTTTGTTCTAACTTTGCATAGCAGATATTTTGGTAGTGGTTGTAATTGTCCTTTATCCATGGGTTGCTGAAATTAAACAAGGCTAATGGACACAAACTCTGATATTCTGAACTTGGACCAGCATACCAAATTTTGATAAAAGTCTGGTTTGTTTGCTGTTGCTGTTTTTTTTTTCAAGAAATGAACGAGATTATTTGATATTTATTTGTTTAATTGTCAATATGTCTAATGGTCACAAGCATTGCTTATGCATGACATCTTTTCCAAATGGCCAGTACCAATGCCATGCTGGTTATTAAATTTTTGACTGGGTATGTTTAGTAGTGGTCATTTACTTTTCAAAATATAAATCTGGGAAAATTGTAGATGGGTATTTCGTAACCAAGGTATACATCAGAATGAATGATTGGTGATTTTGTTGCCTAGCATCAGTTGTCAATTTCACTATGGTTAAAGCTTCTTGTATGACATTTGGAAAATTATCTCCATCCTAATCCATGTAGTCAAAGGAGACATTTATTACACACATCCACACTTCCCAATGCCAGTAGCGATTAGCATGTGACCCAGTGGGACAATAAATACAGTCACAAACTTACTGCTTCAGAGATGGCCAGAGAACACAAAACAAGTGCAGTAGTGTTTTCTGTAGATTCTGACAGAACACTGGGAACTCCTATGAAATATCAAGTAATAAGACTGCTGAAGCGTTAGAATTCCTGAAATCATGTGCTCTAAGTCTCTAAAGATTAAAAATAAACAACAACAACAACAACAAAAATAGATGGACAGACAAAATCTCACATTAGTGGAAAATGTTCCCAAGTACGGAAAAATCTCAGAAATTCACAGCTTTCTTAGAGTCTTTGTATTTCTCATTCATTCCATAAATAAATTTACTTAGGATTTCCAGGATAATCATGGCAATACATTTCCCTTTGGGTTAAGATATTCTGATTAATTTATGACTTGCAAATAAGACTATCTTGAGCAGATTGAAGAATTAAAATTTTTAAAAAAAGTAGATGCATGCAACTATATTCAGTATTAATACCAGATTTCACTTCTGTACTTGGCTTTTCTTAAATTGTTGGCTCTTAAGGTCCAGGTCATAGATATAGCAAGATTTTAGGCATAGAGATAATTGTATAAGGTACCTTCATTTACAAATAATTGTTTGATTTTTCTTCTGAATACATGACACTAGAACAAAAATTAAACACAAGATTTACGTGTGTGTGTATGTGTAAGTGTGAAAGTTGCTTCTAAAAATAGTTTGTTGGTTTCTGAATGACTAAATTAGTTATCACTCAACTATGCATTTGATGTTTATTATAATATGGAGTTATTACATGCACATCTGGTCTATATTTGTCTTAGACAACAAGGACATTTTAAAAATATGTCTGTTCTTTTATGTTCTAGAGAATATATATAGCAAAGTTTCTCCATATACAGAAGAAAGCTGACTTAGTAAGTTTAGGTAACTTTTCCAAGGTCATTTTAATGATCAAGTGAAATTGTCGTTTTCACTAAGATTTGCTCCGGTGAAACCACAAACTGATTTCTAAAGAAATATCTAAAAAAAAAATAAATAAAAATAAAAAATAAATAAAAAAGAAATATCTGATTTAGCAATATCCATTTCTCCAAATCTACATATTTGCTTTTCAATTCCATTTTCAGGGATGCCCTCTGTCCCCAGAGAAATCAATCTATTGTTCTTTCATTATGTAGAAAATAATGAAAACAATAGTTATTCATCTGTGGTTCCTCTTTTTGGCACATTATTCTCTGTTACCTCCTTCTTTTGCTAAAAGTTACTGTTTCCTTCTGTATTAAGAAATAAGTTCAACCCTTAATGTTCTCTTCCCTCCAATTAGATCATCTCATGTTTGCTTTGAACTAAGTTTCAGTATTTTGTTTTGAACTATGGCAAAATTAAACCTAACTGTGTCACAGTCTATACTCCTAACCAATGAATAGCCTTTTGCCTAATAGCAATAATTTAGGTCATTCTATTTGTTCATGTCCCTCTCTCAGTGTTACATGATTAAAATGCCTGTATTGATATTATTGCTGGGAAATAACTAACAGTAAGTATTCCTTTTAAAGCTGATTTTTAGTTCGAATTATCTGGAAAAATGAAAAAAATGTAGAATCATACAGTATGCCAAATCTTACAGGTAAATTAAGTAAGCGCTCAAATAAGTACAATTTTCCCACCACTATTTACAACTGTTTTCAAGAAATTTACAATTGACTTGAAACTATAGATTTTCTATTTTATTTGGAAAACTTCTAATGGCTTCATGATATTTGTAATTTAAAAAAAAAATATTTGCATCCACATATTAATTGCATTTTTCCATTAGGAATCTACTTATTTTTGATGTGCATTCCTTAAGCATTTCAAGAATAAGATGTTGGGAAAGATAAACTCTAAAGTCCATGAAGGTGTTAACATGCTGTTTCCTCCTAGCTATATCATTAGTTTAATAGCAGTTATATTCTGTACACATTCACAGTCAACGCAGTTAAAATTCTGTATTTTAAAAAATATTTCACATGTCAAGCCATGTGTTATCCTAGCTTAACTGGTAAGTGAACCCATATTATTCAAATAAAATGATGTTATTTCTATCAGAATTGAATTTTAAAGAAGTTAATATTTATTTACTAATACATAAATCTATTGTTGATTGCATACAGTGTCATTCCAAAGAGTGAGCGTAATGGATTCTAGCTGTCTAAACATAATCGTTTCTTAGAAAAGCAAAATTTGAAGTTCTTCCAGTGCAAGGGTGCATGCATTATATAAGCTTGTTATTTTAACCTTGCTAGTAAGAGGAATTTAAAGTTATGTTCTGTTTCATTTATATTTTGCAATGTTCCAACTGCCAAGATCACAGTGATATTGTGGAGTTAATATTTTAAATAGGATGTGATTATTGAAATAAGAGGTATGTTTTAATAAAAATAAAGACAAATGCATTCTTAAGTGTCATCAAAATACACAATGATTCTTTATCTGTAGGGAAAAAAGGAAAATATTCATTAAAAATGTATTACAAACTATGACCAAGTAAAAGAGAAAATCACTGTACCATGCTAAAGTAAGAAGATAAATGCTCTTTATTGGGTATATCCTGAATGTTTATATCCTAAAAACTCTTATTTATATATCACATTTTAGAAGTATTTCCAAAAGTTTATTTTGAAACATTTTTTTTTAATTAAAATGTATTGGGGTGACAATGATTTGTAAAATTGCATAGGTTTCAAGTGTACAATTCTGTAATACATCATCTATATATCACATTGTATGTTCACGACCCAGAGTCAGTTCTTTTTCCATCACCATACATTTTACCCTATTTACCCTCATCTACCACCCCCCTTCCTACTTCCCTGCTAATAACCACTAAACTATTGTCTGTGTCTATGAGTTTTTGTTTCTTTGTTTGTCTTGTTATTTTGTTGCTTTTAGTTTTATATCCCACATATCAGTGAAATCATATGGTTCTCCACTTTTTCTGTTGACTTATTTCTAAAAATAATTACTTGGTTCAAATAGACCTATACCATTAATGACTTCAGGATTCTTTCAATGAGTCTATAAAAAAAATTCTATAGTATTTTTAATCATCATCTATTCATGTTTTTGGGTTTGTGTTTTTATAAGCATTGCATTGGCACAAGAATGTTTCTTTGAACCCCAAATTTTGTGTTCTAGTTAGGGCTCTTCATCTTTCCTGACCATGGATCCTTTTGAGGTCACTGCTGTGATAATACAGCTTGTGGTCCTGGACGTAGCCCTCATGGGTTTCAATATATAGAGCTGCATGTTTGATGACAGATAGTGCCCAGTAAAGAAACCAAAATGTAACACAAGCAAATTCCAAATTGAGGTGTCGATGTGATGAATGTCTCACATTATATTTCATTAGATCAGAAATTGTGCATATCAGAATAGAGAAATCGATTCAGATAGAAAACAGAAGGCATAGTCAAAAGTTATTCTCTGAAGCACTGGGTTTTAATCCCAGGTATATGGACTCAGCCCTTGGTAGAGAAGAAACAAAGATTAAGAGCAATTTCAAATTAGATATTTAATGTTTCCTTGTTGTCTATAGCAACACCTATCCTCAAAGTGTCATTACAGATTTTGTAAGATCATCAGATGAGATTAGTTATAGTTAGTTTTAATGGCAGTATAACAAATTACCACAAACTTAATGACTTAAAATACCATCAGTTTATTACTTTATAGTTCTGTAGCTCAAAAGTCTGACACAGTGCTCCTGTGTTCTGGGTTAGGGTATCACAAGGCTCAAATTAAGGCCAAGTTCTGATTCAGAGACTAGGGGAGAAAAATGCTTCTAAGCTCATTATGTTGTTGAAATAATTCACTTCCTGTGGTAGAAGGATTCAAGTCCCTAATTTCCTGTTGGTTGTCGCTCTTGGAGACGACCCACATCCTTTGACATTGTTCGCCATCTTCACACCAATAACAGCATTGCCAAATTTTTCATGTACTATAAAACTCTAATTTGAAAGTGCTCCTGTGATTATGTCGTACTTCAATATTTGATCTCCTTTTCTTAAGGCCAACTGTGTCACTTAGTTGGATCTCTTAAGAAAAATACAACAAAATCACAATTCCCTAAAATTGTGTAGGGTGTTTGCATCAATGAAGGGGCACGAAATCTTGGGGAGTAATTTTATAATTCTGACATCTACAATGCATACGAAATATTTTTTTTTTAAATAAGAGAGCCCTAATTAAATATATGGTATGATTATTTCACATACATTCAGATTTGGTGACTTAAAAATATTCAGTTTTATATTGACCTTCATTTTAGTCTTAATGCTAATTATACCTCATACTATAATTATAATTATACTACAACACATCATTATTCAATAAGTATAGATTAACCCTTAGAGGAAACATTGCTATTTGCGTTATTTTATGTTATAAGTCTATGTAGTAAAACTTTATTAGGATTTCAGTTGAATGGAGGTCATTGGGACTTTGAAAATTAAACTGAGCGATTTAATAGAATAGTGATTTTTTTTTTAAAGTTGTTCCCTATAATATATTTATCTTAATCCTCAACACTTACTGAAGGAGCTTCATTTGTAGTAATGAAAGAAAAATTTGTTCTAGACTTAGTTTCCCACTGAAAATAGGTAGAAATTAGGCAACCTATTAAAAAAACAAACCCACTATTTGAAGGCATCTTAGATTTACCTAGACAGAAATTTGTGAGGCCAATATCAAGGGGTGAGGAAGGCAGAAGTCTGTGAACATAGCATTTACCACCAGTTTTCCCTGTGAGGTATCTGGTAATTTCAAAATTCATGGATAAGAAGCTGAGAAACCAGAAAGAGTATCTGGCAGACCTATGTGAACTGGACAAAAATTGTGGTTCAGGAATTACAAAAGAGAAGCGATAAATAAGAAAGATAGCTTTCACTTAAAACACCAAAATTAGATATTTCTTGAAGTAGCAAGAAGCAGAAGCAAAACTGAGGGACTGAAATGCAGCTTCATATTATTCTAGTGTTTTCAACATATCTATTCTCCTAAAGCAAAAGTTAACTCCTTTCAGAGGAAAAGAACATCATAAATTCTCATGAAATCTCTATAATCTTTCATGTGCCGCCATACTTGACACTCAGTCAAAATAATGAGATGATAAAAATAAAAAAATAAAAATTCTCAGGCATATAATGACAAATTTTGATTAAAAAATAAGGGGAAAAACATATACTAGAAATCATCTACAATTCTAGATATTGGTGTTACCACACACAAAGTTAAAAATAGTTACAATTAGTGTATTGAATAAGTTAAAAGTACAAGGAAAATTTCTTGGAGAACTCAAAAGAAAGCAAACTTACAAACCTTCAAAAAATTAATCGAAGGACCCAACTAAAGAATGAAGTATATAAGCAAAATAAATAAGCAAATAAATAAATAAATAAATAAATAAATAAATAAATAAATAAATAATCTCTCTCTCACACACATACACACACACACACACACGTACACACATGCACACACGTGTCAGGTTTGCCAAGAAAATGTGCACATATTTTAAGAGACGTTATCTATGTATTACTTTTTAAAGTTGAATTGAATTGTGGTAGCAATGTATAGTATGATGTTTGCTCAAAAGGTGACATTAATAAAATGAATGCTAGCATCATTCATTGTATTAAAATTTCAGTACAGTTTTTTTTTTCCTTTCTTAAAATGTGTATACAGTTTTTTGGCACCCTCTGTGTGTGTGTGTGTGTGTGTCTGTGTGTGTGTGTGGAGAGAGAGAGAGAGAGAGAGAGAGAGAGAGAGAGAGAGAGAGAGAGAAGAAGAGAGAAAACACAAAATAAAAAATGGTGTAAAAATACATGAAATATGAAAGATATACGAGATACAGTTAGATGTATAGCATGTATATAACTGGAGTCACCAAAAGCACAGCTAAGATTTGATGTGAAATAAATAATATTTTAAAAGACTATAGCTTACTGTTAAAGAAAATACTGAAAAGCATCATGACAGATGAGCACTAAGCAGGATTGATAACAGAAACAAACTTAACTACATCTACATATATTATAGTAGAACTCAGTTGAATATTATGAATATGAGATCACAGGAATCTTAGGACAATATACAAGGTGTGATCAAATAAAACGATGAATGTTTGAGTAAAAGTAAAATATTACAATAAAAGACACATTGCCATTAATCCCCCTCAGAATGCTCCCCCTCACTTTGGACACACTTGTCCCATCCTTCTTGCCACTTTCGGAAGCAGTTTTGGAAGTCCTCTTTTATGAGTGGCCTTAGTTGCACTGTCCTGCTGCCTCCATATCCTGGATCCATTCAAACTGTTTACTATTCATGGTCATTTTGACTTTGGAGAAGAGCCAGAAGTTGCATGGTGCCAGATCTGGTGAATAAGGTGGATGAGGACATACTGTAATGTTTTTGACAAAAATGTCCATACCAGAAGTCATGTGTGACACGGAGGCTTTGGTTGTGATCACAAAATGCAGTGAATGCTGCTGCCGAGTGCCATCCAGCAGAAAGGCAGGGATCATCAATACAGGAAGCTGTACATGGAACCTTAGTAACAGTGTGTGACAAGTTTCACCTTGTTCAGTGCAGTCAGTAGATCGTGAGCTATGGTTGAGAGAAAGTGTGTTTTAAAGTGTGCTGTAAATCATCCTCCATCGTGACAACGCTCTGTGTGACACATCACTTTTGGTATATGAAAATTTCTGTGAAATAAAAATGTTGTGGTGTGTCCTCATCCACCTTATTCACCAGATCTAGCACTATGCGACTCCTTCCCCAAAAGTCAAAATAATTCAGGACATCAAAGCAGCCACGACAACACAACTAAAGACACTCACAAAAGAGGACTTCCAGAACTGCTTCATAAAGTGGCAAGAATGATGGGATAATTGTGTTCAAGTGAGGGGGATATTCTGAGGGAGATTAATGGCAATGTGTCTTTTACTGTAATATATTTTTTTATTTAAACATTCATCGTGTTTTTGGATCACATCTCATATATCAAAGGAACAAGGTTTATATTAACTCTCATAAAGCCAAGAGCAATCTAAGAAATGTCAAATTTCCCTAGTTTTTCTTACTGTAAAAATATTTTCATTCTTAATTATCTTTTAGGGTTCTAAATATTTTAATCAATTTCCATTGCCTTAAAGTTAAATCTAAATTATTTAAGACATACACCATTCTCTATTAAAAAGGAAATAAAAATATTTTATTTGTTAAATCCATAATTAGGTGTTCTCTTACCTAAACTTGGGATTACCTCTCCTACCTTTCAAATTTGCCTATGAATAAATTAAGGGAAATTGAATTACACATTTAAAAAAAAGTGCAGTTACTACTCTCAAAAAAAAAAAAAAAGAAAATAATAACAAGGACAAGAACAGCTGAAAGAGTTTGGGAAGTAGAAGACTGAAGGAAAGATTCGCTATGTCCATTGTCTTTTTTCATTCAAGTTATGATTTTCATTCTTTTCTACTTTTTCTTTATTTTTTTTTTATAACGAATGATCATGGATTGTATCCTGGATATTTTTGTATATTATGTATGGGAGTCTGGGTGCTATTTAAAATTTTGACTTTAAAAGGACATGATCCTGTTTAGCAGGCCAACCTTGGACTACTTTTGTAGACCATGGTCCAAATGGCAGTTTGGGGAAACATTTGGGGTGTGGCCCTGATGAGTCTCCCTCTGATCTGTGCTGATGTAGTCTGAGAGAGATGAAGGAATTACCCCAGCCCTGGCATGCAGATTAGTGAAAGAGTATATTGGGATCTCCTCCAGAAGCTTCTCAGAGGTCCCTGCATCTCAGGGAAGGGAAGGGGAGTCTTTGGCCCACAGGATCAAAGTCCCTTCTTGGACTGGCTTCATTGTGGCCATTTTCCTCTTTTCATTTCATCCCTCCCATCCCTATGCCCCTGGAAGAGGAATGGGATTCCATACCTGTCAACTTGATATAGCTCAGTTCCTCCTGTGGATTCCTTTGCCTATCTGCTTTATTTTCTCCCAGTCAAGAAAAAAAAAAAAAAATCTCAGAACTTTTAGGTTCTGATGCAATGATAAAATACTCAATGAGGCTTCCATTTACAATGCCATGCAAATCAATCTGCATGGCAGCTGAAGTCTTAGCATCATGATAATTATAGAAAAAATTCGGGATGATTGTCTGTTGATAATTTCTTACTGCTCTCAGTAAAATTCTGTAAGAGAGAAGAGCTGAACGTAGACCTACTCTATTTATAAACAATATTAATTACTGGATTCACTCAACTTTGGAAGGTAGAAAAAGTAAATTGTTTTTGTCCCTCAAATTGAAATAGTTATATGATTTTTGTCCTTTTGCAAGTTATAAATCTACTTTAAGATATGGCAATAAAGGTGTTGCTTTCCATTTGAACCATGTTTTTATTCTCAGATGGTATATTAGGCCAAGTGAGGACAGACCCCAGCTGACACCCAGCAAGGAATTGAGAACATTATTTCTACAACTTGTAGGGACTAGATTTCCCCAACAAATTAAATTCACTCAGAAGCAGATTCATTCCAGTTTCCTGATGAGCGCAACTGGCCAGCATATGAGATTTCCACCTTATAAAACTTGAGATGGAGCATTCAGCTGAGCCAACCTGTATTTCTGACCTATGGAATTGTGAGGTAATAAATGTGTATTGTTTTTAAGCCACTGTTTGTGGTGATTACTTACAACAGAGATTGAAAACTAACAACAGATGCCTCCAAGGTACATACTGTTATTTGAGGTGAAGAGGGCAGAATGAGGGAGTTACCGAAAGCATGCAAAAACAGACCAGAAATTTAGATGAAAACATTATATCTATTAATTTTTTAAGCCCACTATCACCACATCTATTCAACATAGTATTAGAAGTCCTAGACTAGCAGGAAGAGGGTCTAAAAGAACAATGGTCTATCAGTCTAAGGGTATTTTCTGTTAGGGGGGTTATTTAAGCAGGAGATGCTAATTGTAGAGAGGAAGAAATGTAAAAGCCATTAGTTAGAGTCATTTAAAAAATAAAATAAAATAAAACAAAATAGAACAAAACATTGGATCTATACAAATCAGTTTCAAGACAGCCTAAACCGAGCTAGCTAGAACGTCTAACCAAGGAACTTAGCCAAGTTCTAGGGCAGAGTTTTCATAATTGCTATAAATGGTAATGGCTATGGTTCTTCATTCTCTACCACAACCCTGCCTCTAAATGTGAGTTTGATAGTAGTCATATCATTGTAATTGCTTACTTACAATCATTTTTAGTTGGCTTTTAAAATTTTTACCTGACATTTCCACTAAAATATAATTTCTCTGAGAGGGGGTACCTAACATGGCTTAATTATGTCTCTTGTCTCACACATTACCCAGAATAACTCCGAATGTAGTGTTTTCTATATGAAACAAAAGTAAATCAACAAAAAAAAAGTAGAGTTAACATTCCAGATCTAATTTGAAGACCAGTAGTGCTTACAATAGCAGTCCCACAAGACTACCAGTATTTGCATAATGTAAAAGTTTGTGTCGGAGGGTCTGGCTTCAATAAGCCTGAAATTAGGTGCTAAAGAAGTTTCCTTTTCTTGTAACACTGATAAGTCTTGATACATCCTCAACAGGACCTTAGATGATTACACAGATTTGAAAGACAACCAAGAGCTAAGTCAAGCTTGAGTGGTAAGTTTTATCATAACATAAGAATACTGCTTCAAGATTGAGAGAGGTAACTGTTTTGCCTAATACATAGAAACAAGCACAGATAGTAAAACAAAATGAGGAAACAAAGATTTTCCATACAAAGGAAAAAGAAAAAACCTTAGAAAAAGACATTAATGATAGAAATCTACCTGATAAAGGGTTCAAAGTAATAGTCATAAAGATGCTCGCTGAACTTGGGAGAACCGTGGGTGAACACAATGAGAAATGCATCAAAGAGATAGAAAATGCAAGAAAGCACCAAATTGAAGTCACAGAGCTGAAGAATACAATAAGTGGACTGAAAAATACACTAGAGGTATTCCACAATAAGGCAAAATAAAGGATCTGTGAGTTGGAAGACAAAGCATTGGAATTCACACAAACAGAGCAGCAAAGATAAAATAATAATAATAATAATTTTTGAAAGAGAAGATGGCTTAAGGGACCTATGGGACAACATCAAGCAGAATAACATTTGTATTATAGGGGTCCCAAAAGAAGAGAAAGAGAAAAGGCAGAAAACGTATTTGAAGTAAAAAAAAAAAAAAAAAAAAAAAAGTACAAAACTTTCCTAATCTGGGGAAGGAAATGGACATCAAGGTCCAGAAAGCCCAGAGAGTTCCAAAACAGATAAACCTAAAGAGATGTACACCAAGATACATTATAATTAATAATTTAAAAGTTAAAGCTAAAAAAAATATTAAAAGCAGCAAGAGAAAAACACCCTTTTACATGCAAGAAAAAGGTTTTTTTTAGGAAAAAACCCTAAAAGGCTACCAGCAGATTTTTCAGCAGAAACTTTGCAGGCCAGAAGAGAATAGCATGGCATATTCTAAGTGCTGAAAGAGGGAAAAAAGAAAAAAATCTTCCAACCAAGAATGTTCTACCTGTCAAGGTTATCATTCAGAATTGAAGGAGAGGTAAAGAGTTCTCATACATGCAAAAGCTAAATGAGTTCATCACCAGTAAACTAGCCTTACAAGAAATGTTAATGGGACTCATCTATATGCTGCCTACCAAAGACTCAATTCAGAAGTAAAGACACAAGCAGACTGAAAGTAAAGGTATGGAAACAGCCCATATAAATAGAAATAAAATGTAAGCTGGGTTTAGCCTATCACACACACTAAATAGACTAAAACAAGGATCATGACAAAAGACAAGGTCATTACATACTGATAAAGAGTTAAATCTGCAAGAAGATACAATGTTTGTAAATTAAAATGTACCCAACATAGGAGCACCAAAATGTGTAAAGCAAATACTACGAGATCTAAAGAAAGAAATTGCAGTACAATAATGCCAGGGAATTTTACCACCCCATTTACATCAGTAGATAAATTAGTCAAGCAGAAAATCAATAAGGAAACATTAACCTTAAACAGCATATGAGACCAGATGGAATTAAAACATGTAGACAGAACATTTTTACCAAAAGAAGCAGAAAACCCATTCTTCTCCATGCATATGGGATATTCTCCAGGATAGATAACATGTTAGGCCAAAAAACAAGTCTCAGTAAATTTAAGAAGATTGAAGTCATATCAAACATCTTTTCCAACCACAATGGTATCAAAACAGAAATCAATTACAAGAAGAATGGGACACAGAACAATAGATTAGTGCCACCCTTTTAAGCTGGGCACTAACAGTTTAATACTAGAAACAATTCAGTTTTTGTATTACATGGGAATTCATCTGCCTTTCATTTTTAAAAGCATCAAATGTTTGTTCTTTTGCCAAACCACACAATACTTTAAAGTTATATATAAATACTTTTTTCCCCCACCTTAACTGAGTCTTTGCCTCTGAACCAGGGGCTCCTGCAGTGCAGCCCTGAGCCTTGCTGTAGCCCCTGATACCCTCTCTTAATTTCTGCCTCTGCTGGGAATGCTCAGGCAGGGCTCTGCAGCTATGCATTTTCAGGCATTTACACTGTTCCTCTGGCATCATCAAGTCTATGTTCCCTGTGTAGAAACTACTGCTTGCCTGACGTTCTACCATATGTGTGATTATTGGAAGCATCCAATAAAAAGTTCCCTCTTGCTTGGTAATTATGAATGGATTGAGAAATAAAATAAGGGAGTCTATTGTACCAAAATCACTATTATTGCTGACAAAATCAAGTTGGGGTTCAGGAAGGCTGCGTTTGCACAGTTCAGTCCCACAGGAACTGACACAGGCAGGGCTTCCTGCTTTAGGTATAGCATGCATCTGGAAGCAGATAAGGCCTAAAACCGAAATCAAAACAGAGTTCAGCATGCCTGGTGACACTGTCCTAAATTTACACTTATCACTTCATCGCCTCATACATGTACAGAGTATGGAAACAGAGAGGACCTGAAGTGTGTCTCGGAGAGCAGCTATGATATAGAAACTGGGAAATGTGGAAAATATTTTTCTTTTTAAGAATACATGTTCCAAATAAGCTTTGACCATTTAAGGAACCCTCTTTAATATCACCAGGTAGCTTTGCTACAAGTTTCTCTCTCTCTCTCTCTCTCTCTCTCTCTCTCTCTCTCTCTCTCTCTCTCTCTCTCTCTTTTTCTCTCTCTCTCTAATGTGATAAAATTTATCACATTAACTTTATCATGCCAATCTTTCAATAAGAAAACAAAAATCTTAATATCTGATATCTATATGTACATGTAAATGAAAACAATCATGTTGAATAGGACAGCATATATGTACATTTTATACACACACACACACACACACACACACACACACACATATACATGTGTAAAGATTTACATGTGATATCACAATGCATCAAGGACTAGGTCACATCTTTGTTGTGTTTCACTCCCTTCCTCTGTATTATCTATTTCATTCACCTTAAAATGAAGTTTCACAAAAAAGCCCTTACCTTAATTTAAACAATAGAATTTGACCATGTCTGTTTTGCTCTGTTCCACTTTAATGTTTTTAAATACTTAAGCTGAATTTGCATACTTACAATAACATACATATCAGTAAAATGGTTTAGTCAGTATAAGTATAGATATAGTATATAAGTAATTGCTGTCTTAAAATTAATATGAAAGTTTAAGGTTTTTCATACTTCTTCAGCTTTTTCTCTTTTCACTCCTAAAATATCTAAACATGTACATTATCAGGTAACAACAGTGCCATATTAAAATATTACTTCCTCTACTCAGCAATTAGTGAGATATTTTTCTTATTGGTAAGAACAGTTAAATATCTACCTTTTAAAATATAATTTAAATTTAAAAACAAGTCACTTACCACAACATAAATCCATATGTTGCTAGAATTACAGAAAATCATTTGTGTGTTTTTTTAATTAAATTTTATTGGGGTGACAATGGTTAGTAAAGTTACATAGGTTTCAAGTGATCAATTCTGTAATTCATCATCTATATATCACATCATGTGTTCATCACCCAGAGTCAGTTCTCTTTCCATCACCATATATTTGATCTGCTTTACCCTTATCTACCATTACCTCCCCCTTAACCTCTGATAACCACTAAACTATTGTCTGTATCTATAAGTTTTTGTTTCTTCATTTGTTTGTCTTGCTCCTTTGTTGCTTCCATTTTATATCCCACATATCAGGGAAATCATATGGTTCTTGGATATATGTGCCCCGATGTTCATTGTAGCTTGTTTGTAGTTGCCAAGACATGGAAATAACTAAACTGTCCTTCAACAGATGATTGGACAAAGAAGATGGGGTATATATACACAATGGAGTACTATTCTGCCATAAGAAAAGACGAAATAGTGCGATTTGTGAGAACATGAATGGATCTTGACCTTCTTATGCTAAGCAAAAATCATTTGTTCTTATTGAATCTCCTTTTAATGTGTAGCAAAAGTACAAGCTTCATTATCTAGAAAAAAATACATAACAAAAATTTGTGTTGATAATTGACCAAATAAAATACTATATTATTTAAGATCGTAAGTTGCCATATAGTTTACAAACATTAAGTCTTAAAATTCAAGAAATTATATTTTCTTTAAAAGAATATCTTAATTTAACCTGATGCTAAATTCTTTATAAATAGTTAGAAATGTAGGGTTAAAAAAAATTTAGGGATAAAATAGCATGTGATTCTAATTCTCAACAAATATGCCTTAATAGAATTGGAAGTAATTTATAGACAAAAAATAAATAACTGTAAAACAAACTCTATTGAAATTATTTAGAGAGGATAAAATTCTGAAGTTGATAGATGTAGCAGTGATCACAAAGTTTAGATGAAAAATAAATAACCAAAAAATGTGATTTAGTTATTATCATGGATATAATTTGTAACAGTCTGACAAGTGCAATCCTGATAAATATACAGAGAAGGCTTCAAAATATTGGCCACAGATTGCTCTACAGCAATTGCAATAGTGCATACGTATTTTTTTTTCTTTAGATATCTTAATTTTAAAAGACAGTCATGTTTATTTGAATTTAAAAGCTAACCTTTTACAAATGAACTGACAGTTCAAGAATATTTATAATCTTTTTTTTAATGATGTTATCATAGTGATGTATAAGCTGCAGAGTAAGTTCTCTGAAATTGAATCTATAAAGAAAGGGATGATAGAATTGATTTAAGTTTTCAGTTTTGACTTTTAACTGAATGTGACAGAACAGGATATACAGTATGTATGTCTCGTATATGTCACTTCAGCCTTTCATATTCCCTCTGATCCTCAGTTTCAGCATTTGTCGAAAGACAACAATAATTAGCTTAACTAAATATTATTTTAATGTTACAATTACAAACTGTTCCCAAAAATGAAACACTATAATAATTTATTATTTTTTAAAATGAGCAAAGTAGTGATTTGCATTCTATAGATTGTAAACTGCTTAAACTTCATTTGCTGTATTAGCCCCAGAATCTACTCATGTTCTCCCTCGCATAGTCATACATGCCTTTTCCATAATATATGGCTGTGATCATGAAACAAAGGAACCTCTAGAGGGTCAAGGGAAATGAAGGGAGCCCTCACATACTCTCTTCTACAATACTGAAAAGAGCAGAAATCTCTCAAGGGGAATATAATTGAACAGCTGGATGTAAGAGTACTTGGCTTTTGGGAGAAGTTGCAGAGTTTTTGATTTTGGAGAAGATTTGGGTAAATATGTTGTTGTATATAAGAAAAGGAAGTCCTGAGGGGTCGCATTTGAATATCGTGTTTTCCTGAAAATAAGACAGAATCTTATATTAATTTTTGCTCCAAAATATGCATTAGGGCTTATGTTCAGGGTATGTCCTCCTGAAAAATCGTGCTAGGGCTTTTTTTCCAGTCTGGTCCTATTTTCAGGGAAAAGCAGTAGTAGGCTCCATTCTTCAGTTACTCAAAAACAGCTAAAGCACAACAGTGAGGAAACATATTTTGTTTTGTTTTGTTTTGAATGAATCACTTCGTGTCCACCTCTTCCATACATAGAAAATGTGGTGATTATATATATATATATATGAATTGAACTGCATATACTATAAAATACAAATAGGTCTTGGAATGTATGCCAAATTAAAGAGCCATGAATCATTTTGATGGAATTTAAAACTAAGTATTATGGTTACAAATATATTTTATTTGACCAAGGTGCTGCTTGTTTTAAGATTATCTTAAGACTCAGTTTAGGTATACATGTTTCCTTTTCTTTCAATTTTATTATAAAATATTTAAGATATACAGGAAATTCAAACATTAACTTTTAAAACTTTACTTGCCTACATCAAACTTCTGCTGTAGGAATGTGAGGGAAGAAAAACAGAATGGAAAGACTTATTAGGGAAAGCCTAATTCTACTATAACTTCTAACCAAATTCTAGCTGCCTACTGGATGTATTCTAAGAATCCAAATTTAAACTAAAATAATTGAATGTATATTTCAGTACTGTAGGGGACATAATTTAATATCAGAAATATTAACTATCTGTACAAAAGTATTACTCTTTGGCTGAACATTGAATTTAGAATGCCTACAACAAAGCACTCACAATGTGTATGATATAATGAAAATTACTCAATATAGGAAGAAAGAAAACCATAACTCATTTTCAAAAGCAAATACAACCAATAATATTTAGACTTTATAATCAGTGGACAAGGACATTAAAATTGTCATTATGAATATGATTAAGAGAGGAAATTATGCTGTTAACAAATAAATGTGTAGTGAATCTCTGTAGAAAACGATAATTATAGAAAATAACCACATGGGATTTTTAGAGCTACAAAAATGTCATATCTGAAATTCAAAAAGGATTGCTGTTTGAACTTAACGACAGAGTGGAAGTTAAAGACTCAATAAAATGTAGATCAAGAGGAGAAATTGTCTATTTTGAAGAAGACACTAAAAATGTTTGTAAAAAATAAAGTGGAGCAGAGTCCTCAGGGAAATACCAAGTGTTCTAAAATATTTGATATTAGAGTTGCAAAAGGAGAAGGAAAATAAATGAAAAAAAATTAAAGAAATAATGCATGACATTTTCCCACAATTTGGTACAAAGCTGAAATTCATAAGTCTAGAAAGTCCTAAATAAACAAATACACACATACACACAAAATTGTCTAAATGTTTTGCCTAAAAAAATAAAAACACAATCTGTAAAGTATATGAAGAAAGGGAAACTTATTAAATAGTAACAACAATTTTATGAAACACTACTGACTTCTAATCAGACATGATGAATTTCAGAATATATTTTAAAGTACTAGAGGAAAGTAAAATAACAGTACAGTGTCTTGTATAAGTAACGGTATCCTTAATGAATTAAGGGTAAATAAAAACATTTTCAGTTTTAAAAAAGGCTTTTGTCAGAAGACCTGCATTACAGGAACCATAATAGGATGTCCTTCAGTGTGAAAGGAAATAAATCCACATTGAAACTCAGCTATACAGGATGATTATAAACACATACACACCATTTTTCTTCATTGTTTAACCTCCATTTGGTTGAAACAAAAAGTATATGACATATGGACTTAATGTACATGCCCTGGGGCAAAATGGATATGAAGTGATAAATGCACATTTTCTATGAAGTGTTACAATATTAACTCTAATAAAACTGTAAAAAAATAATCTACATGTTAATGCCTGAAGTCACCATTTAGCTTACTTTGGCTTTAACTTAACACTAATATATAGATAGCATTGGAATTTTTAAAAAAAATTAATGCCAAGGAAGAAAGAAAAGGAGGATCTGAGGTGGAGGAATAGAAAACCAATAATAAAATTACAGACATAAACCCAACCATAGCAATGGTTATGTGAT
Organism: Rhinolophus hipposideros; assembly: GCF_964194185.1. Classification (NCBI taxonomy): domain Eukaryota; kingdom Metazoa; phylum Chordata; class Mammalia; order Chiroptera; family Rhinolophidae; genus Rhinolophus; species Rhinolophus hipposideros. The sequence goes on from NC_138053.1 coordinate 84,218,679, forward strand.
ATGTTAATTGACTAAAAATTTGCAAATATAAAATGATTCTTATATTGAATAAAGTAACAAGATTAGACTACTATAGCAGTCTACCAGAATCTATTTTTACATAAAAAGACACAGATAGTTTGAAGTGACTAGATGGAAAAAAACTGCATTGAAACTTTAAACCTAAGGAGGAGGGAGTGAGTGTATTGACATCACTGAGAGGTGAATTCCCAAAAAGTGTGTTACCATAAATAAAGACATTTCATAACAAGAAAGGATCAGTACATTAGGAAGAAATAACAAACATATTTTTGTGTACACCTAAAAACAGCATAAAAAAAAAGCAAATACTAGCAGAATTAAATGAAATATTCAATTATATAATCATAGTTAGGGATTTAACAACCCTCTACTTTTGATTAATTTTACCTTGTCCTTATATTTTATTACTTTACTATTATATGTTTATGCTGTTCCCTAACTTCTCGGAGTGCGTTTTATATTTTTCACTGTATACTTTATAACTTAGGTCACCATTTATTTATTTTTTATTTTTTGTTATTTTCAGGCGTACAAAACAATGTAATAGTTAGACATTTATCATTTATACCCCTTGCAAAATGATAACCCCTTTCCCCCAATCTACTAACACTGACATCACATACACCTATTATATTTCCACTGTCTATTCCTAATGCTGTACTCCACTTCTTGTGACCATATATATAATACATATATATGCATATATACATGTATATACCATATATGGTATACACATATATGTATATATATGTATATATGTATGTATATATAATATATGTATATATGTATATACCATATATGTACCATATACATATATATATTTTATTTTATATATAATTATATTTAATTTATATATAATTATATATATATATTATATATAATTATGGTTGCAATTCATTATTGTTCAGCTTCAGATTCAGGTGTACAGTGCAGTCATCAGGCATCTACATCATCCTGAAGTGGTCTCCCTAATAAGACAGGTGTCCATTGGACACCCTACAAAATCTTTACAACATTTTTTATTATATTCCCCAACCTGACTTTTATATCCCCATGGCAACCTTGTGGTTCCGATTGTGCTTTCTAATCCCCTCACCTTCTTCCTCATCCCCACCCACCCTCCCATGTAGCAACCTTCAGTTTTTCCTCCATATCTCTGAGACTGTTTCTGATCGCTTAGTTTGTTTATTCTTTTCTTTAGAATCCACATATAAGTAAGATCATATGGTATTTGTCTTTCTCTGTCTGATTTATTTCACTTAGCATGATGTTCTCTAGGTCCATACATATTGTTGCAAATTGTAAGATTTCATTGTTCTTTAAGGCTGCATAATACTCCATTGTATAAATATAACAGTTTCTTAATCTAGTCGTCTACCGATGGGCATTTTGGTTATTCCATTTCTTGGCTATTATGTATAGTGCTGCAATAAACGTAGGGGTGCATAATTTTTTTGGTGTTGTTGTTAGAGTTTTGGATTTCTCTGGATAGATAACTAGGAGTGGAATTCCTGGGTCATAAAGTAGTTCCATTTTCAGTTTTTTGAGATAACTCCATACTGATTTCCATAGTGGCTGCACCAATCTGCAATCCCACCAACAGTGCACTAGGGTTCCCTTTTCTCCACATCCTCACCAACACTTGCCGTTTGTTGATTTATTGATGATAGCTATTTTGTCTGGTGTTAAGTTGTATCTCATTGTGGTTTTTATTAGCATTTCTCTAATGATTAGTGAGGCTGAGCATTTTTTCATGTGTCTATTTGCCACATGTATGTCCTCTTTAGAAAAATGTCTCTTCATGTCCTCTTCCCATTTTTTAATTGGTTTGTTTGGTTTTTTTGGAGTTGAGTTGAGTGAGATTTTTTAAATAAATTTTGGATATTAACCCCTTATAGGATATATCATTGATAAATATCTTCTCCCATTCAATAGGATGACTTTTTGTTTTATTGATGGTTTCCTTTGCTGCGAAAAAGATTTTTAGTTTGACATGATCCCAAATGTTTATTTTTTATCTTACTTTCCTTGCCCGAGGGGTTATGTCAGTAAAAATCTTACTCTGGGTAATGTCTGTAACTTTATTCCTATATTTTCTTCTAGGAGTTTTATGGTTTGGGATCTTACATTTAAGTCTTTAATCCATTTTGAATTTATTCTTGTATATGGTGTAAGGAAGTGGCCCAATTTCAGTTTTTTGTCATGTGACTGTCCAGATTTCCCAGCACCATTTATTGAATAGACTATCTTTACCCCACAGTAAATTCTTGCTTCCATTTTCATAGATTAAATGACCATAAAGTCATGCATTTATTGCTGGGCTCTCTATTCTGTTTCATTGATCTATGTGTCTGTATTTATGTCAGTACCATGCTGTTTTGATTACTGTAGGCTTGTAGTATAATTTGATGTCAGATATCATGATACCTCCCACATTGTCCATATTTCTCAAGATTACCACGTTTATCTGGGGTCTTTTATGGTTCCACATAAATTTCAGGATTATATGTCCTATTTCTGTGAAAAATGTTCTTAGTAGTTTGATAGGAATTGCATTGAATCTGTATATTGCCTTAGGCAGTATGGACATTTTAACAATATTGATTCTTCCTATCCATGAGCATGGTATGTGTTTCCATATATTTGTATCTTCTTTAATTTCTCTCTTCAGTGTCTTATAATTTTCTGAGTGCAGGTATTTTTCTTCTTTGGTAAAATTTATTCCTAGGTATTTTGTAGTCTTTGAAGCAATTGTAAATGGAACTGTTTTCTTAATTTCTCCTTCTGATATTTTATTATTGGTAAATACAAATGCAATTCATTTCTGAATATTAATTTTGTATCCTGCTACTTTACTAAATTCATCTATCAGCTCTAATAGTTTCTTGGTGTCGTCTTTAGGGTTCTCTATATATGGTATCATGTCATCTGGATATGAAGACAATTTTACTTCCTCCTTACCAATTTGGATGCCTTTTATTTATTTTCCTTCTCTGATTGCTGTGGCTAGATCTTCCAGAACTATATTAAATAGAAGTGGAGAAGGTGGGCAACCTTGCTTTGTTCCTGATCTTAAGAAGAATGGTTTTAGCTTTTCCTCATTGGGTATGATGTGTGCTGTGGGTTTATCATATATAGCCATTAGTATGTTGAGATATGGTCCCTCTGTTTACTCTTTCTTAAGATGTTTTTTTTTTTTTTTTATCATAAATGCTGCTGGATTTAGTCAAATGTTTTTTTTTCTGCATCTATTGATATGATCATATGTATTTTAGTTTTCATTTTGTTAATGTGGTGTATCACATTAATTGGTTTGCGGATGTTGAACCAACATTGCATACCAGAAGTGAATCCCACTTGATCATGGTGTATGATCTTTTTACTGTATTTCTGAATTCTATTTGCTAATGTTTTGTTGAGGATTTTTGCATCTATGTTCATTAGGGATATTGGTCTGTAGTTTTTTTGTTTTGTTTTGTTTTTTGTTTTGTAATGTCTTTGTCTGATTTGGGGATCAGGGTGATAGTGGCTTCATAAAAAGTGTTTGGGAGCCTTCCTTCCTTCTGGATTTTTTGGAATAGTTTCAGGAGAATATGCACTAATTTTTTTTTTTTTTAATGTTTTATAAAATTCATTTGTAAAACCATTTGGGCCGGGGCTTTTATTAGTTGGGAGCTAGTTGACTACTGATTCGATTTCTCTGGTAGTAATCAGTCTATTCATGATTTCCATTTCTTCTTGAGTTAGCCTTGGAAGGTTGTATGCTTCTAGAAAATTGTCCATTTCTTCCACATTGTCTAATTTGTCAATTTGTTAGCATATAGTTGCTCACAGTAATTTCTTTTATTTATTTATTTATTTATTTATTTATTTATTTATTTATTTATTATTATTATTTTTTGTATTTCTGTGGTGTCTGTTGGCATTTCTCCTCTTTCATTTCTGATTTTATTAATTTGGGTCCTCTCTCTCTCTGTTTGTTTGTTTGTTTTTGTTTTTTTGCTGTCGTTTGTTTCTTTTTGATGTATCTGGCTAAAGGTTTGTCGATTTTGTTTATCTTCTTGAAAAACCAGTTCTTTGATTCATGGATCTTTAGTATTGTTTTTTTGGTCTCTATTTCATTTATTTACACTCTGATCTTTATTATCTCCTTCTTGTACTCCCTTTGGGCTTATATTGCTGTTCTTTTTCCAGATCCCTTAAGTGTAAGGATAAATTGTTGATTTGTGATTTTTCTTGTTTCTTTAGATAGGCCTGCATTGCTAGGAATTTTCCTCTTAGAACTGCTTTCACTGCATATCGTAGATTTGGGGTCGTTGTGTTTTCATTTTTGTTTGTCTCGAGATATCTTTTAACTTCTTCCTTGATGTCATTGTTGACCCATTCATTATTCACTAACATGTTATTCAACTTCTATGTATTTGTTTGTTTTCCAGGTTTTTTTTTTTTTTTCCTGTAGTTGATTTCTATTTTCATAGCACTGTGGTCAGGGAAGACAACTGGAATGATTTCAGTTTTCTTAAATTTATCATGAATTGTTTTGTGGCCTAACATGTGGTCTACCTTGAAATGTTCCCTGTGCACTTGAGAACATGTATTCTGCAGCTTTGTGGTGAAATGCTCTGAAAATATTGATTAAATCCAGTTGATCCAATGTGTCATTTAAGGCCGCTGTTTCCATATTTATTTTTCGTTTGGAAGATCTGTCCTCTGTTGTCAGACATCTGTTGAAGTCCCTTACTATGATAGTGTTACTGTTGATCTCTGTCTTTTAGTCTGCCGATATCTGGTGTTTTTTTTTTGTTTGTTTGTTTTTTATATTTAGGTGCTCCTATGTTCGGTTCATAGATGTTTACTAGGATTATGTCCTGTTGTTGGATAGATCCCTTTATTATTATGTAGTGCCCATCTTTGTCTTTTAATATGTTCATTTTAAAGTCTATTTTGTCAGATATAAGTATTGCTACTTCAGTTTTTTTCTCATTTCCATTTGCATAAAATATCTTACTCCAACCCTTTCCTTTCAGCCTGTGCATGTCTTTTGATCTGAGGTGAGTCTCATACACAGCATATGGAAGGGTCTTGTTTTCTTTTCTACTCAGTCACCCTATGTCTTTTGATTGGAGCATTTAATCTATTTACATTTAAAGTGATTATTGATAGGTACATAGTTATTGCTATTTTTCTGTTTTATTTGTAGTTAGATTATTTTCATCTTTCTTCTGCTTACAGAAGCCCTTTTAATATTTCCTGTAATGCTGGCTTGTTGCTAATGAATTCCTTTAGCTTATTTTTTTCTAGGAAGCTCTTTATCTCTCATTCAATTTTAAATGATAGCCTTGCTGGATAAAGCATCTAGGTTGTATACAGGCCTTTGTTTTTCATCACTTTGAATACCCCCTGCCACTCCCTGCTGGCCTTCAGAGTTTCTGTAGAAAAGTAATTTGATAGTCTTATAGGAGTTCCCTTCTATGTAACCCACTGTCTTTCTCTTGCTGCTTTTAGGATTCTCTCTTTGTCTTTAACCTTTGCCATTTTAACTATAACATATGTTGGTATGGACCTTTTTGGTTTATCCTGGTTGGAACTCTCTGCACTTCTTGGGCTTGTATGTCTGTTTCTTTTACCAGGTTAGGGAAGTTTTTGGTCATTATTACTTCAAATATATTCTCAATCCCTTACTCCCTCTCTTCACCTTCCAGTATTCCTATCACTTGCATGTTGTTGCATTTGATGTTATCCCAGAGGTCTCTTAAACCATTTTCGTTGTTTTATTCTTTTTTCTGTTTGTTGTTCCACTTGAATGATCTCTGCTAACTTGTCTTCTAAGTCACTGTTTCAGTTCTCTGCCTCATTTAACCTGCTTGAAATTCCTTCAAGTGTGTTCTTTATTTCAGTTATTGTATTCAGTTCTAACTGGTTGTTCGTTATGATTTTTCTCTCCTTATGTCATCGCTAAACTCCTTAAACATTCTTATCAGTGTTCTGAACTCTGTCTCTGATCGGTTGGTTACCTCTATTTCATTCGGTTCCAATCTGGAAGTTTCTTTTTTTCTGTTATTTGGGACATTTTTGTTTCCCCATTCTGACTGACTCTCTGTGTTGTTTCAATGTATTAGGTATATCCCCTAGGGTTCTTGGTCTTTGCTGGTTGATCTTATTTAGTATGTGTCCTTTATATTTGACTTGCACCACTTCCCTATTCTCCTATTTATGTGCTTTAAAGATGACCCTTCTGTATATTGTTAAAGTTGAGCTTCAATTTCTTTTGGCTTGTCAGTAGGAAGGATTGACTCCTAGGCTGACTAGTTGTGAGACTTGGCTCTGCCCACAATGGCTGATCTGCTGCGTGAGGGTTGACCGCTCAAATGATGCTTGGCCCCTATGGTCTCTTGTGCCTGTGGAGAATTCCCTCTGGGTGTGTCACTTGTCTGTCAAACCCGGTAATACTCTTGTTTGGTCTTGTTTGCCTCTGGGTGTTTTGAATCTTGTTACTCTTGGGCTGGGCCCTGGTGTAGGACAATTTCAGAGGAAAGCAAATCACCAAGCACAACAACAACAACAACAACAGCAAAGGAAAAAAAAAAAACAAAAAACAAATACACTCACATGTTAAAAACAACCGATAACCCGCATGCAACACAGGCCAAAATATCAAAAGTACAAAAAAAGAAAAAGAAAAAAAAAGAAAAGAAAAAGCAGTGCTAGTCTTGGTTTAAGGCCACCAACTAATCTCTAGGTTGTCCTCTGCTCTACAAAAAGTCCTCTGTGTCTTGTGCAGGCTGAGCTGGCCACCTGGTGCCCAGAGTAACCCTGGCACTGCAGTTCTAAATGAGTGGGTCCATGAGGTATGAATGGTAATTTTCACAAAGTCAGTGCAGTTTCTGAGCTCGCCTGCACATATGCACACTGAGAGTAACACAACCAGCTCTGTGCCCAGGTCTCCTGAGTTTTAGGGCACTTCTTCCATCAGGGGTGGAGTGTGTGTGTAGAGGGTGCAAGATTTCTGAGCTGCTGAAAGCCCAGAGCTGCCTCTGTCACCTGCTGTTGACCCCTGGGTGTGTTTCCACAGTTGTAACTGCACTGCCCTAGGCAGGCCAGAAAAGGTGGGGGTTGGGGGTGGACGAGTTTTCTCTCTCCCAGCCCAGCAGTATCACTCTCTTCCCAGCCTCTTCCCTGGGTCACAGCTGCAAACTGGGTCTTCCCAGATCCTGAGTGCTAAGTCTCTTCTGTAATCTGACACTACTCATCAGTTCAGGGGCCATCTTGAGCCTCTGGAAGGGCCGGGGTAGGATTAGGAGAGTGGGGGAAGGGGTCCAGGTATGGTGTTTACTTCCTTTTTCCTACCTAGGGACCAGCTGGAGGTCTCAGCTGAGGTTACTGCCTCAAAAGCTGGATATGCTGCTCTCTAGGTGGGAGAGATCAGCTATGGGACACAGGGAAAGAGCCCACCTCCTGGCTCTTGTGGTCTCTGTTCTGTCCTGGGATCCCCTGCATCTTTGCAGTTGTACATGTGGGTCATGTCTCCACTCTTCTCCCTTCCCTCTTCCCCAGCTTGTCCTGTTTGCCAACCTTCAAGTAATCCTTGTTCGAGTCTCTTAGCTGTTCTGTGTGATAAGCAGAGTCCGTTGATGGGTTATAGATGTTCAATTTGTGGTGAGTTCCAAAGAACTCAAGAAGACCATTTTGCTGCCACCATTTCTTTGCAAAAAGGACTTGCGTCATCATTTCTAACACAACTTCATAACTCTATCAATTTCCTTTTGTGAAAATAATTTTCACCAATTTTAGTATATTGTTTTCTAGCATTAACTACAAATATACTTTAAATTGTATTGTGAGTATAACCAGAATTTTCAGTTAGAATGCTTTTAAAATTTTCCATATTTAACTTTATTATATATTTATATATTGTATATATAGTTTGCATCTTGTATCAAGTTTAAATGGAATCAACTTTTACTGTTTACGTTTGTGGTTTAATACATGCAAAAACTTTAAATTTTTCAATGTTTCTTTAATTATTTTTAAGATAATTATAGATTCATCTGAAGTTATAAGAAATAACACAGAGATCCCATGTAACTTTTGTCCGGTTATCCCAATAATACTATATTGCAACTACAGTACAATATCACAATTATGGTAGTCACATTTTAAAGGAAAGTTGGAGTGCTTCCATCACCGCAAGGATCCCATGTGTGGTATTTTTATAGCCACACTCACTTTACTCTCCATATGTCCTCTCCCAGTCCTTATCCTTGGCAACCACTAATCCGTCATCCGTTTATATGTTTGCCATTTCAAAAATGTTATAGAATTAGAAGCATACAATATAAAATCTCTGGGAATTGATTTTTTAAATTTTTCTTTTACTTTCCATAAATCTCTAGCGAACAATTCAATTCAGGTGGTTGTATGTTTCAACAGTACATTTATTTTATTTTATTTATTATTTTTTAGCTGCTGAATGGTATTCCATGTTATGGTTGTATCATGGCTTCTTCAACCATTTACTTTCCGAAAGACATCCGTATTTCCTTTTTCCATTCAATGCTATTAAGAAAAAAGCTGCTGTGACCATTCATGTACAGATTTAATTTGTTTCAGTTTTGTGAACACTCATTTTCATTTCTCTGAGACAAGTGCCAGAAGAGTGGGGTACATAGTTACTTTTAAGTATGGAATACTATTCAGTGGTAAGAAAAGTTGATATAGGAACATTTGTGACAACATGGATGGATCTTGAGAGTATAATGCTAAGTGAAATAAGTCAGACAGAAAAAGCAGAGAACCATATGATTTCACTGATATGTGGTATATAAACCAAAAACAACAAAAGAACAAGACAAACAAATGAGAAACAAAAACTCATAGACAGACAATAGTTTAGTCATTACCAGAGGATAAGGAGGGGATGGGTGGTTGAAACACATGAGGGTAAGGAGGATTGAATATATGGTGATGGAAGGAGAACTGATTCTGGGTGGTGAACACACAATGGGATTTATAGATGATGTAATACAGAGTTGTACACCTGAAATCTATGTAAATTTACTAACAATTGCCACCCCAATAAATTAAAAAAAAAAAGAGAGAGAAAAAAAAAGTCTAATCTCCATCAAGTTAAAAAAAAAAAAACAACAAAAAACTGACACATTGTTTTCTTAAGTAGTTATAGGTTACATTCCTACTACCTGAGTAATGTATGAATGATCTACCTTCTCTGCATCCTCCCCAACATTTGTGTAAAATTGTAATTTTCTTTTTTTCAAATTTAAGCCATTCTGATATGTGTAGTGTTACCTCATATGGATTTAATTTATATATCTCCCTGATAGTTAATGGTGTGAATATCTTTTGATGTCCATTTTTTTCTATCTCTGTACACTCTTCAGTGAAATACCTGCTTGTGTCTTACGCTATTTTCTAATTGAATTGTTTAAGTTTTTGAACAATTGATATTTGACAGTTCCGTACATATTCTAGAGAATAGAGTCCTTTGTAGAACAGGAAACTTACATATATATTCTCCCAGTCCGAAGCTTCTCTTTTCATCCTATTAATAAACATTGTTAAATGGGGCTGACATTTTTAATTTTGATAAGGTACAATTTATCAGTTTATCTTTTTGTACAGCATGCTTTTGTTGTCAAATCTAACAATTATTTGCTAAGACCCACATTTTGAATATTTACAACTCTGCTTGTTTTTCCAAAAATTTTGTAGTTTTTCATTGTATATTTAATCCTGTGATCCAGTTTGTGTTTATATTTTCCAAGGTATGAGGTATACTTCCACATCTTATCCTCCTCCCCCTCTTATTTTTTCTTCTTCTTTTTTTGTATGATGTCCAATGGTTGTAAGCACCATTTGCTGAAAAGTCTATTCTTCCTCCACTGAATTGTTTTTACCTCTAAGACAAAAATAGGTTGGTCATATTCATGTGGGTCTATATCTGGGTGCTCTGTTCTTTTTCTTTGATCTTTGTTGGTACCTCTATTAATACTACACTCTGTTGATTACTGTAGCTGTAAATTAAGTCTTGAAATCAGATAGACTGATTTCTTTAATTTTATTTTTCTATTTAAAAGCCATTATATATATTCTAATTCCTTTTCTATCCCATATAAAATTTGGACTAATCTTTTCTGTATATTCAAGAATATTCCAGGCATTGTGATAGGAATTGCACTAACTTTGTATTTCATTTTTGGGATAATTGACTTGTTTACTATATCAAACCATTCAACATATGAACATGGTATGTTTCTTCAGTTATTTGGATCTTTCTAATTTCTTTAATTTCTTAATTTCTTTATTTTGTTATATTGCATATTTTGTTATATTTATATATGAATATCATTTTAGTAATTTTATATTATGTTGAATTTTTAATTTTGATGTCAATATGTTTTTTCTATGATTATATGAAGAAATATAATTTATTTTTGTATGTGAAGCATATGATGCTAGTAAACTCATTTATTGATTCTGGGAAATTACATTTCTTGGGATTTTTAGGTAGACAAATATATAATCTGCAAATAGAGACTGATATTAATTCCTTTAAAATCTGTACACATTATGTGTGTTTTTGTTGCCACATTGTACTGGCTAGATTTTCTGGTGCTATGATGAGAAATCATAGAAACTAATCACAGTGGAGAGAGCAAGCATCTTGGCATGATTACTAATTTTGTGGAGAGAATTCAATGTTTTCCTAATAATCCTAATGTTAGTTTAAGGTATTTTATAGGTGCTGTTTACCAAGGTGAGGATGTTTCCCTCCATTCCTATTGTTTATGAGTTTTTAAATTATGAATGGCTGTGGAATTTTGTCTAATGCTTCTTTTGGGGTCTGGGGGACATCACTTGATATGATTTTGTGATTTTTCTTGTTTAGCCTGTTTTGGCCCTAAGTTTCCTAGCTGGTCATCTTTTTTCTCTCCACTTTTCAGACTGTAGTTGATTGTTTATGTGTACTATTCAGGGTTTTTATCTAAGCATAGTGGGAAAAAAGGGAAAAGTGAATCTACTTTGTCTTCCTTGAAATGGAAGTCATATGTTTTTGATACACATGAATCCATCTCCATTTTGTGATACTGGTTTACACTTATTCAGAGGTACACTTAATATTTAAGTTATATATTTTTTCCTAGTAATTCTGCATTTTCTAAAAAAAATTTGCTTTACATGTGTTTTAGAGTTACTCACTACAAACACTTAGTAATCACAATTTCCTTATAACTTTTATTACCAATTGATAGTCTCCTTTATTTTGTAACAATATATTTTTGTAGCATTTAATTCTGATAATATTAAAGTGATTGCCTTTTTCTTGGCATTCCTTTGGTATAATGTTTCCTATCTTTAAAGTTCAATTTTCTTTTTAATTATGTAATATGTGCTGGTTATAACAAGAATATGTTGCCAAATTATAAATTTGTTTTGTAAGGTAAACTGGCTATTCCTATCATTCAACCTACAAATTAGGCATTTTTACATTTTTATACTATTGACAATTTTGAGTAATTTTTAACTATTAACTTTATTTTTACATTTACCTGTGTATTCATTGCTCAGGCTGCTATAACAAAATGCCAAAGAGTCATTGGCTTAAAGAGCAGACACCCATTTATCTTAGTACTGGAGGCTGGGAAATCCAGATCAAGGTGACAGCTGCTTTGCTTCCTGGTGAAGTCTCTATTCCTGGCTAGCAGAGGGCTGCATTTTTGCTGTGTCTTCAGATGGACTTTTGTCAGTGCTTCCATGTGGAAGAAGAGAGAGCTTTCCTTTTCTTATAAGGTCACTGATCCCATCATGAGGGCGATTTTTTCATGACCCAATCTAATTCGGAGTTCCTCCCAAAGGTCCCATCTCCAAATGCCCAGTTCATAACACCTTGCCCTTTTCATGTTCCTTTATTTTCTCTGTAGGACATCTATTTAAATGAATAAATTATATTCACTTCTCTCTATACAAACCCTTTTAAAAATAATACACATAGATGTACGCCTAAGTAAATTGAGAGGAAAACTTTGATCATGGATACAAATATTAAATCCTACACTTGGAAGGCATCATTCCTCCACTTTCACTTCCACCCTCAAACTCAGAGTAAACTATTTCCAAATCTCAGTGAGACCATTTTTAATTGAATTTTATTATAACAATCTAAATTAATATACAAGATTAAATATGAATGAATGGCCAGAGTTAGCTCATCCTAAATTGATTTTCTGTAGGCTCTGTTGCCTCTTAGAGAGGTTGCTTACCTCATATAGAATAGAATAGTTTAAGAAAAGAAACCCTGTAACACAGGAAAACCTGCTACCATGGAGTAAAGTGCTTAAAACATGCTTGAAAGTATAGTTAAGTTACAGATCAGGTCTGAAGACCAAAAAGATCTGCTACATCACACCCGGGTTCTTCATCAGGCCAAGAGAAAAACTGGTAAAACTCTATCATGAATGCTGAGAAGGACAGAGTTGTTGGTTGACATTACAGAAAATTTTGAACAACTTAAGAACAACAAAAAAAAAAGATAATGGGTTATTACATAGAATCCCTATCTCAATAACAAATTATTTATTGCTTTTTACTTTTATAGAGCAAATAATTGTTCTTTGAGGAAAATGACTTCAAAACATATAATCAAATAATTGATCTATAACTATAAATACCTGTGTGTTTTCCCATTTTATGAGTGCTAGTTTAGTTTTTGTGATTTGTTTTTTTTAACAATTTAAAGTTTAAAAGTTTAAATAACTGGAAATTTCCTAATTGTTTATATTATTTTAAGAAGCATGTATCAAAGGATGATAGCTCATTTTAGTTGACAGTTTAACCAATACCAATATGTCTTTAAAAATGCTATAGTATAAAAACTAAATCATCTCAGCTGCTCTGTGTGTGTGTATGTGTGTTTGTGGTGTATCAGTGCAAACTTTTTCTCTGTAACATATAAATGTTGAGTGATGTCAGAAATATAGTGGTGTGAGAGGTCCTCCATGATCTCTCCTCTTGATGTTACAAGTTGAACAGCTATAATTCAACCAAGACTTCCCAATGCAACACACAAACACATCTCAGAGAGCCATACATCAAAACATCTGAAGCTGGGCAAATTCGAGCAAATGGTAGGAAGAAAGATAGAAGTGCAGAAATAGAGGTTACTGATGCAGCCCAGAGCTTACTGCAGTCCTGGGAGAGGGGAGGATTGAGAGTGTAGGTGCACTCTTCTGTGGCCCCCTGAGAGACCAACATATAATGTGACTAAACCTAGAGATTGGGGTGAAGACATCGGGGCAAAGACTGAATGCAGAAGGGCTACAACTGTGGGATAACAGCCCTCACTGCCAGGCAGAACCACACTCTCAGAGCTTACCTCCCCCACATCCTCCCAGTGTTAACAGGCTCCAGAAAAAAACTGTAGCAGTGTTGGCTTAAAGAGGAGACTACAGTTCTGAGAACTGGAAAGACGGTTTCTGAGTGGCAGATGCACAGTGTGGCTAATTCTAGTGATATGGGAGAACATATAGGAGTGGGACAGCAGTGGTCTGGCAGTCGCCATTACTCAGAGGAGAACAAAGCCACAAACATATCACCTGCCTCTCCCAGTCCACCCTGCCCCCTGATCCCAGCGGGGACACTCCAGGGCTGCTAAAACACATACCTCTGCATCTGGTAGCAGGTACAGCATTGGGATTTCAGGCACTCAAAACCCCATCTCCCACCATATCCTCCCATGGGTGTGGTGCCTGGAGACCTAGAGAGAACTGATCACAGAGGAGACACCCACTTCCCAGGGAAATCTTCCACCACAAGAAGATGGAACAGGGCAAAACAAAATAAAATTCTGCATTGCTACTTACTGGAAAATAGAAAAAATACCTCTTCATATAAACCTGTTGCAAAATTCATTCTCATAGATGCCCAAGAAGACAAATAACTAATCAATTTCCCATGAATAACCCAGATAACAAGGCAGCTCAGAAAGAAAATGAAAAATCTCTAAAAAAAAAACACTTAAAAGACATGGAATTATGTGACTTAAATGACAGAGAATTCTAGATTGCAGTCCTGAAAAAGTTCAATGAGTTGTGAGAAAACTCAGATAGGCAGTTTAATAAACTCAGAAATAAAATCAATGAACAAAATAAATACTTTACCAAAGATATTGAAAGAACCAAATACAAATTCTGCAACTGAAGAACTCAATAAAAGAAATGAATAAAATAGTGGTCTTAGGAAATAGGACAGACCAGACAGACAAAAGAATTAGTGATATTGAAGATAGAAATCTTGAAATGAAACAGACAAAAAAAAAAAAAAAGATAGACTTGAGAGTTAAAATAAATGAAAGAACTATCTGACTCCATAAGAAAGAACAACATAAGAATAATGATTATTCCAGAAGGATAAGAGAGGGAGAAGGGCACAGAGAGTCTATTCACACAAATAGTCTTCAAGTACTTCGCAAACCTATGGAAGAACTGGATCCTCAAATCTAAGAGGCAAACAGAACACTTAATTATCCCAAACGTAACAGGCCTTCTCCAAAGCATGATATTGAAGCTATCAAAAATTAATGACAAAGAAAGAATTCTCAAAGCAGCCAGGGAAAAGAAGAGAGTAACCTATTAATATAAAGGAAAACCCATCAGTTTATCATCAGATTTTGCAGCAGAGATTCTATACGCCAGAAGGGAGTGAAATCAAATATTCAGACTATTGAAAGAGAGAAATTACTAGTCAAGTAGGACATATCCTTTAAATATGAAGGAGAAATAAAGACCTTTCCAGATATACAGAAGCTAAGGTAATTTGCACTGCATTACAGGAAATACTGAAGGGGATTATTCTACCTGAAACAAAAAGACAAAAGTATACAAAACTATGAGTAAGATTACTAACAGACAGACAAAGAATGGCCACCCCTACACAGAACAGGGCACTACACACTTTAACATAATATAAAAAGTAAAGAAGATAAAAACAGAAAAGAAAAAGAGAAGAAAATTTGCTACTGCAACTCAGAAATGAACTCACAGCATAAATGGGTAATTGATGAAAACAAAAACATAAAATGGAAGGAGGTAGATTTTCAATGGGCAATGGAGATAAGATGCATACTGAAGAAAAAGGACTACTGTATGTACTGTATGAAAAGAACTACTGTATGTATGTATGTTTTTTACATAAGCTTAATGGTAACCACTCAAAAAAAAAAAAAAATCCAGAACTGAGACACATAACATTAAAAAAGGAAACAGAGGAAAAAAGCATAGAATGCCACCAATCTGAATAGAAGATGGAAATGCAAAGAGAGAGAAACACTAAAGACACAGAGCTACAAGAAAAAAAAGAAAGAAAAGAAAAAGATGTCTCTAGAAAAATCCCAATATATGAGTAATCACCCTAAACGTAATTGGACTGAACTTACCAATAAAAAGGCATAGAATAGCACACTGCATCAAGTAACAAAACCCAACCATTGCTGCCTTCGAGACACATCTCAGCAGCAAGGACAAAAATACACTCAAAATGAAAAGGTAGAAAATGATACTCCAAGCAAATGGCATCCAGAGAAAAGCATGTGTAGTCATACTTATATCTGACAAAACAGACTTCCAGGCAAAAAATGTAACAAGAGACAAAGACAGGCATTTCCTAATGATGAAGGGGACAGTACAACAAGAAGACATAATACTTATCAATATATATGCTTCCAATCAGGAAGGACCAAATGTATATAACGCAACTGCTAACAACACTAACAGGAGAAACTGACAAAAACACAATTAATGTAGGAGCTATAAATATGCCATTGACACCTGTTGATATATCATCCAAACAGAAAATCAACTAGGAAATATCATCCTCAAATGGTACATTAGATCAAATGGGCATAATTGATATTTATGGAGTCTTTCACCATACAACACCAGACTATACATTGTTTTCTATGTACATGGAACATTCTCAGGGATAGACCATATGTTGGTACACAAAACAAGTCTCAGCAAAATTAAGATTGAAATCACCCAAGCATATTCTCTGACCACAGTGCTTTGAAGTTGGAGATCGACTATAAAAAGAAAGTGGAAAAAAACACAAATGTGTGAATATTAAACAACATGCCATTAAAGAACAACTGGGTCAGACAAGAAATAAAAGAATAGATCAAAAGATAAACAGAAACAAATGAGAATGAAAATAAATTCTGTCAAAATTACTGGGATGTAGTGAAAGCAATATTAAAAGGGAAAATTATATTATTATAGGTCTAGCTCAAGAAACAAGAAAAATCTCAAGTAAACAATCTAACATTACATCTTAAACTAGGAAAAGGATAAATGAAACCCAAAGTTATCAAAAGGAAGGATATAATAAAAATCAAAGCAGAATTAAATGAAATAGATGATAAAAAGAAAAATAAATAATGCACAAAGAACTGGTTCTTTGAAAAGATTAATAAAATTAAAAACAAACAAACAAATGACCAAATGAAAAACAGAAACAAACAAAGAAAAATAATCCTGGCTAGATTCAATAAGGAAAAAAGAGAAAAGACACAAGTAAACAAAAACAGAAAGAGAAGTTACAATAGAAAGTATCATACAAGAACACTAAGAAGGACTATATGCCACCAAATTCGATAACTTAGAAGAGATGGACAAGTTCTTAGAAATATATAACCATCCTAGACTGAACCACAAACTGGAAAATCTAAATAGACAGATCAACAGTAAGGAAATTGAACAAATCATCTAAAACCTCACCAAAAGCAAAAGTCCCTGACCAGATAGGTTTACTACTGCATTCTACTAAACATTCAATGAGGATTTAATACTCGTCCTTCTCATAATCTTCCAAAAAATTGAAGAAAAGCAACACTTCCTAACTCATTTTATGAGTCCAATATTACTGATATACCAAAACCCCTGGTAAGGATAACACAAGAAGAGAAAACTACAGACAAATATATCTGATGAACACAGATTCAAAAATTCTCAAAGAAGTACTAGCAAATCGAATACAACAGCTCATTAAAAGATTATACATCACAATCAAGTAGGATTCATTACAGTAGCACAAGAAAGGTTCCACATATGCAAATCTATCAATGTGGCAACCACATAAACAAAAAGAGAATAAAAACCATATGATCATTATTAATAGATGCAGAAAATGCATTTAACATACAACATCCATTTATTATTAAAACACTTAATGACATAAGTATAGAAGTGTAGTATCTCAACATAATAATGAGTATATATGAAAAACCTTTAGCTAATATCATACTTAATGGTGAAAAACTGAAAGCATTTCCTCTATAATCTGGCACAAGATAGTGATGCCCCCATCACCACAGTTATTCAACATAGTATTGGAAGTCCTACCCACAGCAAACAAGCAAGAGAAAGAACTAATAGGTGTCCAAATTGAGAATGAGGAAGTTAAATTGTCACCTTTTGCAGCTGACATGATTATACATATATATGTATATATACCTTAAGACTCCACAAAAATCTGTTAGAAACAATAAAGCACTATAATAGAGTTACAGGATGAAAAATCAGACTACCAAAATCTGCTTACAATGAAATTTTAGAAAAATAAATGAAAAAAAAATGCTTTTGCATTTGCAGCTGAAAGAATAAAATACCTAGGAAATAAACCGAACAAAGGATGTGAAGGACCTATGTACTGAAAATTATAAGACATTATTAAAAGAAATCAAAGAAGGCACAAATAAATGGAAATATATTCCATGTTTATGGATCGGAAGAATAAGCATAGTTAAAACAGCCATTTCACCGAAAGCAATATACAGATTTAATGCAACCTCTATCAAAATCCCAATGGCTTATTTTTCTAGAACAAAAAATAATAAGAATTATATGGAATCACAAAAGACCCCAAATAGCCAAAGTTATCCTAAGAAAAAAGAACAAGGCTGGAGGTATCACACTCCCTGACCTCAATATATACTACAAAGCAGTAATAATCAAAACAGCATGGTATTGGCAGAAAAATAGACACAGAGACCGATGGAATAGAATTGAAAACCCAGAAATAAACACACAAATATATATATATATATATATATAAAATATTATATATATATATATATATATATAATATTAACAGATAATATTAAAGAAAGGAGCCAAAACATACAATGAAGAAAAGAAACCCTCTTCAATAAATTGAGCTGGGGAAATTGGAAAGCCATGTTCAAAAGAATGAAACTAGACGGCCATCTGTCACCATGTACCAAAATTAACTCAAAATGAATCAAAGCTCTAAACATAAGACCTGAAAGAATAAATTGCGTAGAAGAAAGCATGTGTACTAAACTTATGAACCTTGGCTTCAGAGAAGATTATCTGAATTTGACTTCAAGGACAAAGGAAGTAAAAGCAAAAATAAAAGGACTATATCAAACTAAAAAGCTTCTGTACAGTAAAAGAAACAATCAACAAACAAATAGGCAACCAACCAAATGGGAGAATATATTTGCAAACAATGCCTCTGATAAGGGGCATCTGAATATATATAAAGATCTTGTACAATTCAACAACAATAAAATCAAACAACCCTATTAAAAAAATAAATGAACATAGGACCTGTACAGACAATTCTCCCTAGAATACATAGAGATAACCAGCAAGTATATAAAAAGATGCTCAACTTCACTAGCTATTAGAGAAATGTGAATTAGATCCACAGTGAGATATCACTCACACCTGTTAGAATAGTTGTCATCAATAAGTAATACAAGTGTTGGAAAAGTTGTGGAGAAAAAGGAATCCTCATTGTGTTGTGAATATAAATTGTTACAGCCACTACGGAAAACAAGATGGAGGTTCCTCAAAAAGTTAAGAATAAAATTACCATACAACCCAGCAATCCCTGTACTGGGTATCTACACACACACACACACACACACACACAAAATCTCAAAATATTTGTCTATAAAGATATATGTATCCCTATTTTCACTGAGGCATTTTTTCATGATGGCCAGGGCAAAGAAACAACCAGTGTCCTTTGATAGATGATTTGATTTGATAAAGAAGATTTGATACATATACTGGAGGTGCTCAAAAATGTATACAATTGGCCACTTTGGTCAACATTGCTCAAGCATCAGTCCGCCATAATCAGAAGTGTCTGGACACTGATAGTAACCACTTTCAGCACTGCTTATAATTGCAGACATCAAACGTGACTTATACTTATTTTTTGTTATCAATATATATTATTACAATTTTAATATTTTTTTTTCCGTTCTTAAAATGTGTATACATTTTTGGCACCCTCTGTGTGTGTGTGTGTGTGTGTGTGTGTGTATACATATATACATATATATATACACATATAAATATATGCATAAGTAATACAGTGTAGGAAAAGTAAATATGTTCAGATTTTTTTCAGATTGCTGGTTATATGGTAATTTATTCTTAACTTTTTGAGGAACCTCCATCTTGTTTTCCATAGTGGTTGGACCAATTTATATTCACAACACAATGAGGATTCCTTTTTCTCCATTACAATAGTCCATGATATACACACACACACACACACATATGCATATAATATATATTTTATGTGCAATAAATTATATATACATATGTGTGTATATATATGTGTGTGTGTGTGTGTGTGTGTGTGTATATACATATATATATATATATATATATATATATATATATAATGGAATATTGCTCAGCATTAAGAAGCGATGAAATACTGCCATTTGTGACAACATGGATGAATCTTGAGATTATAATGCTAATCATAATAAGTCAGACAGAAAATGTTGAGAACCATATGACTTCACTCGTATGTGCTATATAAAACTGAAAGCAATGAACAAACGAGAGAAACAAAGAAAAATCTCAGAATCACAGACAGCAGTTAAGTGGTTACCAGATGGCAAAGTGGGAGGGAACATAAAAGGGATGGAAGGGGCAAAGGGGTAGAAGAGCATAAAAGGGACCAGTTGGCAAAGGGGTAGGAGAGCATAAAAGGGATCAAATATATGGTGATGGAAGGAGAACTGACTTTGGGTGGTGAGCACACAATGCAATATAGATGATGTACTATATATTACAGAATTGTACACTCAAAACCTATATAATTTTACTAACCAGTGTCACCCTGATACATTTCATAAAGAGAAATATATATATAATATATAAATGTTATTCTCCTTTGGGTTCCACGTAATGTAAAGTTTCTGCTTTGATTTAGTAACTCTTGACTTCAATCTGTATATCTTCTTAATAACTACAGGTAGAGAGCTTACTTCCTAAGGCTGAAAGGTGCATGGACATTGTGATGGATATACAGAACTCGAGCTTCAACTACTTTACTCACAAAACCAGTGAACACTGCCTAATAACCCATGAGGTCTTCTCTTTTATTCTTTAGATGTAGATGCCGAGATTAAGGCTGATGCCTCTATTTTAAGGCACAACAACAAATTCTTCTTAACAACAAATATATATATATATATATATGCTAGAAATACAATATAAATGATTTTTTGCATTCTAGGAAGAACTTAGACTTTTCAAGCATATAGGGCCAAATACCTATGGGATATTACTTTTTTTTTCAAATTATAAAATGAAATATATAAACTTTTAAAAATTTCTACTGTTAGCAAGGTTTTTATTTTAAAACCAGGAGAGACAATGTCCTATTTTCTTAAAGTGTTAACAGCTCTATTTTAGTCACCTATTCATCATAAAAGGATTTGGGAAATCCATCCTATTATCTTTTCTTTAAATTCTTGGATAAATAACTACATCTGGAGATTCAGAGCACAGAAAATATATATGTTTTATAACAGATTTTTGAATGGGCAGGAAAGTTATAAAATCGAATCCATATGCTCCTAATTTTACTAATTGAAAATAATTAGGGAAATGACATTCATACATGAATGATAACATATTTAAATAGTATTTGCAATTATTAAGTATCCATCTTTGAAAAATATTTTTCATCATTTTAATAAGAACATTTGTTTCTTTTTTCAGTATAGCACCTTCATGAGAAAAGTAAAAACGACACACAAAGGGTAATTGTATAAGCTCTATATTCTGTGAGAAGATTAATATATGTAGTTTTTCAGGGAAGAAATTCAATTGCTTGAAGATTTATAAGGCACAGAGCAATATAAGAGGGTCTCTGAAGACCCACAAATAATACATACATAAATCTAGATTGTGACATTCTAGTGGGTCTTTTTTGTAAAAAAGTTCCTGGTAAGAAGTCAAAATATTTAACAGAACTGACTAACTCTATCTCTAATCGATTTGAAATCCACAATATTTTATTCTTATGGATTATTTTATCACAATGATAATATGAAAATAAATCTGGACAGTATTCACTGTGGGAAATATGTAAAGCATCTTTAAAGCTCAATTGTGCCTTTCTCATAAATCTCCCTTTAAATCACCACTATCCTGACTATCCTGAATTAATTCTTTTTTAAAAAAGAAAGTTTTATTTTTTTTTTACTTTTGAATATCTGATTTTTTGTTTTGTTTTGTTTTGTTTTGAAGATCTCAAGAGCAACTAATGAGCTTAATGACCTTTCTGAGCAATCCAAATGATAAAAACATTTCTTGAGCACTTAGGTCAAATGAACACTTTAACTCTTTATTCAAACGTTCAGAGATTGGTAACAACATTTTGAAATAAAATATGATTAGGGTATTCTTATTTTGTGTATGTATAATATTTTATGTTAGTTGCAGATGTATTCTATTACAAAACATCAAAACTTATCTGAAAGATAATAAATGACACTACAACTATTCTTATTCCTAGTTTATTCTTTCTGCTGACCACTGTCTTACTCTTTCCACTGGTAATGCTGCTAATATGTCAAAAACTGTTGCAATAGTAGTTCAGTCACTTAGTTTCCCATACACAGAGTGCTTAACACACACACAAAAAAAATATTTTCGCAGAACTCCATTTGGTATGCACAGCTTCTACATCAAATGGTTGTAATTGTTTACCGTTTTTAATGTGTAATAAACTGAAAATTTTAATGACATTCTCAAAATTATTTGTTTAATGAATTGTTTAGATAGAACATCCACTTAGCACTTCATATCAAATCCAGTTCCTTTACCTATAACAACAAAGTACTTGCCTAGAGTCCTTGGAGTTAAACCATTTTTTTAACTGGTGGAAGAAAGCTGCATATTGAAAATGGGATCAGCTCTGCAGTGTATAAGAATACGCCAGATTCCTTTGTCCTGTTGTCAGAGATCATCTCTGTTTTCTCTTCTATCATGATGTGCGATAAGAGATGGAAGACACTTGTAAACTGTAGGCATTGAACATTTTATAGTTGTATGCAGTCAATAAAATCATTTAGAACCTGTCACTAATTTAACACTACACCACATTGTTACTAAAGTAATAGTTCATGTATTTAGAATAAATCACATAATAATTGCCTGTCACATCTGATAGAGTCCATTTGGAAATTTTATTTTAATGTGTGATGATGTGGTTCCATTTACACTATATTATGTATCTCCAGTTTTTTCAGGAAACATTAAAATAACTTGAAAAAATACTGAAGTAAAATCATTCTATTTGGAGAAACAAATAACTATTTCTTAAATAGTGCATATTTTCTCAATATATAAAAACACACCTCTTCGTTGTGGCATATAAACCTCCAAAAACAAATAACCAGAATCTCTAAGTATTTATGCATCAGTCTGGGAGAAACTTAGAAAATACCTCACCAGATTCATTAGCATTTCAGGTCACTACCTACAATTCAGAAAACTGCCACCACAGTGTGCTAAGTCATTCATGTAGAGAGGTACAAAAGGAAGAGATCAAGCTATTTTAAATTATTTCTGTATTTTTTTTTTATTTCAGTGTTTATCGCATGGTAGAAAACATCTATTCTTTATATACTAATAGGTTTTATTTGTTTTGTTATTTAAATAAGAATATTTTTTTGATTATGAATGGCTATTTTTCATATTAAACTTTTAAGAAATTGGATTCTTGCAACCAATTAAGAATTCATTATATCGTAACTTTAATTTCAGCTTTTTCTCTTAGTGCTACGTGAAATGAGACTGTCTTACAAATTATGATATATAAGGTGTAATAATATATATTTTAAAAAAGCATTTACTATATGTAATACACAATACATATATTTAGAAAACATATAATCCATCTATAAAAACACTTCCTGTACTGTGATAACTATGCATATAGAAAAAAGAAATAGCGTATGAGGTCTGACAATTAAGTTTGTGAACTCATCCTATAAAAAGTGCTACATACTCCATTGCTGAATATCACTATGGTCACCTTTGAAGTACTTCCCTTGGAAAGCTATGCACCAATAGCAGCACCTAGTCTACCCTTCAAAGTGATTTTGAAACTCTGTGTCTGGAATGGCCAGCACAGCTATCATCATATTACCCTTGATGTCCTGAATAACATTAAAATGTCTTCCTTTCAATATTTCCTTTATCTATGGGTAAAGAAAAAAGCCATTAGGGGCCAGATCATGTGAATCGGGAGGGTGCTCCAATACATATTTTTTTACTGGCTAAAAACTCCCCCACAGGCAGTGCCATATGAGCTGGTGCATTGTCGTGATGCGAGAGCCATGAATTGTTGGTGACAAGTTCAGGTCGTCTAACTTTTACACACAACCTTTTTCAGTACTAGCACTTCTAAATTTAACAAACAAACTTTGTTAAATGTTTGTACAGTTGGTACAAATTCATAATGAATAGTCACTCTGATATCAAAAAAGATACGCAACATTGTTGCAACATGTTCACAAATGTAATTTTCAGCCCTCATATAATGATTTAATGAAGATTGTCTTAATGCGACATAGACATTCATTTTTCGGAGATTTTGAGGTCTTTTAAATCCTGGCACATAATATTCAGACAACTCCTACCAACATTCAGGGGGGATTTATTTGGTCTGTTTATGTACCATTTATCATATTCAATAAATCTGTTTCCCATTTCCTGTACCATATGTATTTACTTATCAAATTATCATGATACAATTTAAGTTATTTTAGTGCAGGACCTCATTTGTTATAGATTTTTATCATAATTCTCCTAGTGGCTTATTTTAATGTCTTTATATTTATATATATATATATGAACCTTTCTGTACTTTGAAATGACATAAGTATAGATTCAAAAACCATGATATTAAAGCTATACGCAAACATTTATACCATACCATTTCAGCTGTGACAAAGTAACAATGTCTTCAACTTCTGGACAATACAAGCAAGGCTGACATTGCCTGCTTTGATCCGCCTTTGGCATGTTTTTATATTTTTGGCTTAAATTAAAACCCACCTCTTTACAAGTTTGTTTTATTTTCATTGCTTGAAAATCATAGATGATTTGAACATGACTAAAAATGTTGTACATTAAAATGTAATGCAATATTTGTCAGTAATATCATTTCTGGTTTTTAGAAGAATAGTTATAAAAAGCCAAATTGCATAGATCTACTGCAATCACAATCATGTTTTACCCACTTAAGTAAAATAGCAATTATTTCCAAATTGTCGTATTCAATATGCCAGTGCTTGGCAATCTGGCAATCTTTTTCTTAAAAGGACAGATATAAAATGCATTAAGGTCATGTGTCATGTAATTTTTACCACATCTATTCAACTGTGCCGTTGTACCTCAAAAGCAACCATAGACCATACAGAAACAAGTGGATGTGCGTGTATTCTAATACAATTTTATTCACAGAAATAGATGCCAGTCCCATTTGCAAGTTTGCCTATTTTGAAAAAGGCAGTTATCACACTTAATCTCACG
This sequence comes from Rhinolophus hipposideros, assembly GCF_964194185.1. Taxonomy (NCBI): domain Eukaryota; kingdom Metazoa; phylum Chordata; class Mammalia; order Chiroptera; family Rhinolophidae; genus Rhinolophus; species Rhinolophus hipposideros. The sequence continues at coordinate 84,243,593 of NC_138053.1, forward strand.
TCGCCTTTATTGTTGATTTACTGAAAATCAAAATGGTATTTTGACCTTTCATTTCTTCAGAAAACCCATCTATTTTAATATTAGCACTTCTTATATAGTACTTAAATAAAATATTCTTGTTTGTTTTTCTAGATAAATATAGTCAGCTCATTTCTTGTAAGATAATTCTGGGACTACATATAGCTATTCAATTTTAATTGTATTTTGTAAACTCCTGACTATAAAATCTATAACTCTTGCCAAAACTTTATTCCTGAATGCCAGCATCAGATACTCCTTACTATTACTATAATCCCACAGGGACCTTAAGTTTTATAACAACCATGATTAACTCAACAATGGTTTTAGCCTGGAGTTCTCAAAATTATAACTTAAGGCATGACATTTCCATTCATCTCTTACCCAAATTAGAAAATAAATCTCTTGCTATATCCTCTCCTGTCTTTGAAATATTGTATTCAAGCAGTGACAAAAACCTGATCCTATTTTCTAAATACTTCATGCCTGCTTTTTAGACTCATAATTATTCTGGTTAATTAGCTCATCATTTCTTGGCTGAAATCATGCCGTCATTCTTAACTCTAGCATCCTCTCCCTCAAGACCATACCCTGTGCTGTCACCCTTATACACTGGTCAGATTGCTCATTTTAAAATTCTACGTTTGCTGTCATAGCTAACTTACATAATGACAATCACATTTCTTAGCTTTGTATTACAGAATGCTCATAATGACTCAGAGTTATGTTTTTTACTCTCTTAACTCTGTAGTCTTTCCTTTTTTTTTCCACGTTCTTTCCATTTTCCTTCTATCCATATGAAAAGTAGTGCTTGTGTAATGAGCATGACATGCTCTCTCATTTTTGTGTGCACATGCTAAGTCAGCCTCAGATGTCTTCCTCTCCATAGACCCATGAACAACTCTTTTTCGTTTTGTGACTAGGTTGAAGTTTCACATATTCTGCAAAGTAATTCCTACTGTTTTATTCCATCCATTTATACACCTGTACATTTTAATTGTTACTGCATTACACTTTGACACTCTGTTATTATATTTCTCATTAGAATGTAAAATTCTTGTGGATGAGTCACTGCCTTTCATCAATAAATCCTAAGTATGCAATGCAATTCTAGATATTGTGGGTAAATACTAAGCTTTTTGGTGGTTACATTAAATAGAAGATCAATGAAAGCTAATTGTGAGACAGAAAAAAATGGATGAAGAGTGAATTTGAATCTTTTCTCCCATTTTTGGAATGAAAAGATTCTACAAATTCTCTTGTATTTTGTTTTCATTCAAAATTAAACTTTTATTATATTTAAAGTTCTACTCTCCATCTCAGTTCCTTTATTTTAGGAGAGATAGTTATATTAGTTTCTTAGTATAGTGCATGTAATGACAGTTTATTTCCAATTTTCCACTGGAGGAAAAACAATCAACATAATTCAACATACATGTATTCACCTAACAAATATGAATCAAATGTCCCCAATTTATAAGACAATTATAACTTTTTAAATCATAGTGTGGTAAATACTCACTATTAGATGTTTATTAGATATCTTGTAATTTTGAAGATGTCCGGAAAGTGGCATTAAGCAATATCTATAAACTAAAGTCAATTGATGAATACATAAACACATTTCTTTAAATAGAAAATCTGGCCTATTATTTTTATTCAGTTGATTATACATTTTAGAATATTCTGAAATATAAGTTGTAGGTATATGCATATTATCATGTATATCAACACTTACCTATGAATATATGTTTACTATAAGTGGATGGCTTTCCAGGGCAGGATTGATTTTCAAATTGGTGTTGGATATGCGTATTTATTCTTGGACTCAATTGTTCAAACAAAGTCTTACTTGAAAGATCAATATAGCAAAATCTAATTTAAAAAAAAAAAAAAACAGGTATGCTGTGTTTAAAATTGAGGTCAGGGGCTCAGAGCTACATCTGCCAAGAGCACATAGTACAAATCACTGGCTAACAAATAGGGAAAAAATGCAGGTGCTGTTAAAATATTTGCATTTAGGTCTGTAGTTCCTACCCTGTTTTTGTTTCATGTTGTTTTAGGTTCATTACCCATGGGTAGTGTTTGGAGGGTGAGACTGGACTGTAGGTTCCTATGGTAAGGAATGGAAGTTTGCAGTTTGAACCTACCTGTTCTGTAAGAACAGAGAGTACCCACGCTTTCTTATCAGCTTGTCTAGATGTGAGGCAAAAAGGGAAGTGGGAAAGATGAGGCTTAAAATCTGCATGAAGTCAAGCATCCCAAAAAGGTGTCCACATTATTATACTGGATCTAATTAAATTGCATGTGCCCAATCCTGGTACAATATTCTTCAAGGAGATGAGGTTACTGGGATTGTCACTGATATGCTTTTATGCTTACAGCACCATTCGGAAAATACGATCTGTATTCATGTTTGGGTGACTATCACATACAACAAAATGCTCTAGTCTAAGCATTTTGAGTCACTGAGCCAGGGCCAGATTCTGAATGAATAAATGAAAGGGAACACCAAAGAGGTTGGTGGCTAATAACAATATAAAGCAAGAGAGCTCCATTCTGATTTCCTACGTGGGTCCCCTTTTTTGTAAGCGTTGTATCTCTTAGTGTGTCTTGTGATTTTTTTATTGCTTATAAATCCTTATATTATTGTTAATTCAGTGTTGGTAAATATTAGTTTTGTCAACGATTGCTGGCAAAATTGAAAACAAAGCAAAAATGCAAAGAATGCTATTGTATTGGCAGACATGGTGAATATAGCTATAAATCTTATCAAAGAATCTCATTATTAAATAAAAAATATTCTCGTAGTGGTGTTTTATTTATAAATTTGAACTAGTGCTATTTCATATAGCTCACTAAAGACATTCAACATCATTTTCCTTTTCCTTTTGCTAGTCAAGGGGTATCATCCAGGCAGTGGTGTCTACCTCTTTTTTTTTTTTTCCTACACAAGCCTTATGATGTAGAGATTTATTTTGTTATTATGTTACTATTCTCCCCCCCCCCTCTCTCTCTGTAACTGCTTCCAAAATAACTCAACATGCCATGACTTGATATAATATGCTTCTGATATGACCTACTAGAATAAAGATGACAATAAATTTGGAGTTAGAGACAGTGGTTTGACTTTGTTTCCACACCTACTAATTGTTTTTACTGAGATAAATCAGTTAATGAAACAAAGCTAGAAGGTAAGATCTCTTCTGTATCATACCACTTGTCTTTCTATTCTAGGCCACTGTTTTCATATGTAGTGAGGGATTTAGCTTAGCTGACAATTAAGAAGACATTCAAATGTATACCATAAAATTATGTAAATCACATGGGCAGCATATTTGTAGACCTAAGATTTACTTAAGATAGAAAATCATTTATTTATTTTTTCCTATTTTTTTTTTCTGTTACTTAGGGCAGCAATTAGTAACCAGAATAAGAATTTAGAAATAGTATAAAATAGAAATCTGTGAATTTAGACAGTCACTTCCTGTTCTTTAATAAATTCTATTTAAAATGTATTAGATTGATCAGTTGTATTTGGAAACTGATATATCACGTAGGTCTTAGTATTGACAAAAATAATTTTCCATAGTAAATTATGCTTTAAAGATTGATCAAAAGAGGATTCCAGTATATTTTCTAAATAGGTATGTACTTGATTCTTAGTCTGTGATAGTGCAGACAATAATGTCAATTTTATAAACTGCATTTGTTATTTGTAAAATATTAAATTATATTGAAATTATAATTCAATAAAGGTAACTTCTTTTTTAAATTAATGGCTAATTATTTTTAATGAATTACTGTCACCACTGAATATTGCACTAAAACATACTAAGTATGAAATTGTAAGTACGTCATATTACTGTGCAAATCCATTTTGTTAAGGATGATCCTACAACTTAGTACATGTTTCTGAAGTGATGCTGTCATAGCATATAAGTTTATGTTGAATATGAAACATGAGATCCAAGTAAAGTTAAATAATGCTCATATTGAGTTAGGAATCCTACTTTGGCCACTCTGTTATATAGAAAGGCAAAGAAATACACTGAGATGTAGTGACTATATCCTGACATCTCAGAAAAACCAAATGTAGGGCAGTGACACATCAAACTAAATATGTTTATAGAATAAGTAATGTCTTTCTCCTCTAAAGTATATTGAAAAGGTTCCAATTATAAATAAAACAAAATTTATTAGATTCATCAGTTTATTTGGAAACTGAAATAGGTAGGTGCAAACATTTTTGAAATTCCCTCCTCTTCAATGTTTTTAAAGTTTGACTATAACTCTCTATTCTTCCTCACATGCAAAATTATTATAAAATCTGTTTTTCTCCCCTTCACATACCTTTAGGTTAAATAAATAAAACCTAGATTTTTCCAGTTCAGTCCTCTATTTATTTCATTGCTAAAGACCATTCTGATAAACAATTTTGAGTTTAGAAGAAGGTTAACAGAACAAAAAATACATTTTGAGAACATAAATTTTATCATAACAGATAGAAACAAAGGGATTGCATACACTAAAACATTTTTTCAGGCCTACACACAAACACACACACACACACACTCACATGCTTATATACGCATACTGTGTTTCTCTGAAAATAAGACCTAGCTGGACAATCAGCTCTAATGTGTGTTTTGAAGCAAAAATTAATATAAGACAGTCTTATTTTACTATGAGACTGGGTCTTATATAATATAACGTTCACAAATATAAAACTGATCTGTTTGAATTTGTGCTTAAAAAATAAATATTACCTTTGTTATAAAATGATAATGTCCAGTAGAAAGAGAAATGAAGTGATTTCCTTTACAAATTAAAAAATGTTAGTGTTTGCTATATAACTGGCACATTATTCCCTAACCATTAGTAGCTATTACCTTATTGATTTAAAAATCATTACAAAATTTTGGCTGTGAACTTCAGAAGCTCTTCAATTTTGAAATATGGAAAACTCATCAATGAGAAAATCCACAGAACTTTTTGATAGCAATATTCATTAGGATAAACATTATTGAATATTTATTTGGCACTGAGTCTCTACTGTTTGTCTTGCACTGAGTTAGATGCTCAGAATCAGTGGGACTCCAGACAGGATGCATTATTACAAATGGGAAAATGAACACATTGGCAGACCCTAACGGAAGGGTCTACTCTAATGTGGAAGATCAGGGAAGACTACCTATAGGAATGACATTTCATGCGATGATATAAATAATGAGTGTTTGAAGAAAGAGAAGAACAGCACCCCAGGCAAATGAACCACCGTCTGAGAAACACAAACTACCATTTGAGAACACAAAATGTGGGAGACGGAGGGAGTAATAAGCATACAAGTGAGAAAGAAGAGACAGGTTGAAACTTTGGGTTCATATTGAAGTTTCTGGTCTTTATCATAAGCTATATAAGTAAAAGACAGACCCTTATGTTAACATAAGGACAGACCCTGAAGGGATTTATTTTTAAATATTTAAACATATATAATATGTATATTATACATTCTTAGCTCTAATTCCCTCAGGCATCTCTTCTAGCTACTGGGAAAAATACATATGAAAAATTGTCCTGAAAGTAAAGTTTTTGTCTGAGGGAAAATACAAAAAGAACACACAGACACCGTACACAAAGTAAGTGATATGAGAATGATTGTTCTTTTAATGAGCAACATGTGTACGATAAAGAAGCATTGTGAAACACAGAAAAGTATCCAGCATCTGTGGTCAGAGACATTTCAGATCAAATGTTACTCGTTTTACATACTTTCTATGTGGTTTAGAGCAAATGACCACATTGAGATTGGCTTTCACATTCAGATTATTATGTAGTTAGTGTGTCTGATGTAACAATTATATATATTGATTTAAAGAAAAATTCAAATTATGTAGTGATTGCTTAATGTATGTCAGCTTGCTATTATTATTTTTATTTATTTTAAGAAAAATATTATTTCCCTATGCAGCCTTCATCTATGATTAGTATAATTACATTTTTTTTTAATCATTTATTGAGGAAGGGGAACAGGACTTTAATGGGGAACAGTGTGTACTTCCAGGAGTTTCTTTTTTTTTTTTTCCAAGTCAATTTGTTGTCCTTTCAATGTTAGTTGTGGAGGGTGCCATTCAGCTTCAAGTTGTTGTCCTTTCAATCTTAGTTGTGGAGGGCGCAGCTCAGCTCCAGGTCCAGTTGTCGTTGCTAGTTGCAGGGGGCACAGCCCACCATCTCTTGCGGGAGTCGAACCGGCAACTTTGTGGTTGAGAGGATGCTCTTCAACCAACTGAGCCATTCGGGAGCTCAGCGGCAGCTTAGCTCAAAGTGCCGTGTTCAATCTTTTTTTTTTTTTTTTTTTTTTGCCGTGTTCAATCTTAGTTGCAGCGGGCGGAGCCCACCATCCCTTGTGGGACTCGAGGAATCGAACTGGCAACCTTGTGGGTGAGAGCCCACTGGCCCATGTGGGAATCGAACTGGCAGCCTTCGGAGTTAGGAGCATGGAGCTCCAACTGCCTGAACCACCGGGCCAGCCCAGTATAATTACTTTGTATGCCTAATCAAAGAAAAAGAAAATGCTGCAAATGTAGTATCACTTTATTCCCTTGTGTTTTTTCACATTTTAATAAAACTATGTGAAATGTTTATTTCATTGTTCTATTATTTAAATACATTTTGTCTATGCCATTTATAAATATGCATTTAAACTACAGAGTGTAACAACGTGTAAATTGTGTTGGTCTCCAGGGTGTATATGTCTTAAGAAATTGCCAATCATATATATATATATATATATATATATATATATATATATATATATATACACATATATATATACACATACACATATGTGTGTGTATATATATATATAAATATGTATATATATATAAATACGTATATTATATATAATATATGTATTTATATATAATATATATTTATATATATAATATATATAAATATAAATGTATATTATATAATATATATAAATATTATATATATATAATTATATATAATATTTTATATATATAATATATATTTAGTTATATAATAAATAAATATACATAAAGCTGTTCAGGCATCCCAGGTGAAGTCATGCATAGCAAGTGACATGTCAGTGATCATTACCAAAGTACTGGAAAGCATATGCCAAATGCGTGTAAATTATATTCCTGCTTTTTTTTTTTAATTAATTTTATTGGGGTGACAATTGTTAGTAAATTTACATAGATTTCAGGTGTACAATTCTGTATTACATCGTCTATAAATCCCATTGCGTGTTCACCACCCAGAGTCAGTTCTCCTTCCATCACCATATATTTGATCCCCTTTACCTTCATCACCCACCCCCCACCCCCTTACCCTCTGGTAACCACTAAATTATTGTCTGTGTCTATGAGTTTTTGTTTCTCATTTGTTTGTCTTGTTCTTTTTGGTTTATATACCACATATCAGTGAAATCATAGGGTTCTCTGCTTTTTCTGTCTGACTTATTTCACTTAGCATTATTCTCTCGAGATCCATCCATGTTGTCACAAATGTTCCTATATCATCTTTCCTTAACGCCGAATAGTATTCCATTGTGTATATGTACCACAACTTCTTTATCCATTCATCTATCGAAGGACAATTTGGTTGTTTCCATGTCTTGGCCACCGTAAACAAAGCTGCAATGAACATTGGAGTACACGTGTCTCTATAGAGAAATGCTTTTATATTTTTGGTGTAGATACCCAGGAGAGCGATTGCTGGGTCATATGGTAATTCTATTCGTAATTTCTTGAGGAACCTCCACACTGCCTTCCATAGCGGCTGCACCAGTCTGCATTCCCACCAAGAGTGTATGAGAGTTCCTTTTTCTCCACAGCCTCTCCAACACTTGTTACTATTTGTTTTGTTGATGAAAGCCATTCTGACTGGGGTGAGGTGATATCTCATTGTGGTTTTCATTTGCATTTCTCTGATGATTAGCGATGTTGAGCATTTTTTCATATGTCTATTTGCCATTTGTATATCCTCTTTGGAGAAATGTCTCTTCAGGTCCTCTGTCCATTTTTCAATTGGGTTGTTTGTTTTTTTGTTGTTGAGTTTCATGAGTTCCTTGTATATTTTGGATATTAGCCCCTTATCAGAGGAACTGTTTGCGAAAATCTTCTCCCATTCATTTGGTTGCCTCATTATTTTGTCAATAGTTTCTTTTGCTGTGCAGAAGCTTTTGTTCTATTTCTTTAAAAAAAATATTCCTGCTTTTTTATAGAACACAATAAATAGATATTGAAAGAGTTTAAATAGGATCATCAAGTAATGAGCATTCATACATCATGACATTTATTTTTCCTTCTTAGTAATCTGAATTAGATTTCTCATAACCTTAAATTGGTCAGTTACAGTGACTTTGTTTTTTGGTGTGTGGAAACATTGTCAGAATCCCGAACTGATACATACCAGGATTTTTTTTTTAAAGTATCATTTGTTTTCAAAAGGGTTTTTGTAAATAGAGCATTTCCTTCAAGACATGGATTCTACATTTATAGTTTTCTATTGCCATATCCAAATCACTTTATAACTTAGTGATGTTAAACAGATATTTCATTTTACTCATGATTTTGTAGGCTATCAGTTCCACTCAGCTTGGTGTCTTATTTCTGTTGTACATGTCAGCAGGTTAGCACTCCTGGGGCCCGAGGGTTTACTGCTTTATACGGATGGTAACTGTTTGCTGGATTGATTATCCCTGTATGGCAAGGACAAAGTTTTTATCCATGTGGGTCTGTGTTAGGCTGCTTGTGCTTTCTCACAGCATCATGACTGGGTTCTGAGAGAGAATTGGATCTACTAGCCAGTAGAGAGTCTTTTGACACATTCTATTACTCAAAGCAGTCCTAGACAATGCTCAAATTCAAGGAGAGGTAACAGGACATCAACTCCAGAGTGAGTGTGAAAAAATGAGTATTTTTTAATCCACTACAATTACTAAATATCTCTCTATGAACGTCTATGGTGATTTGCAGTTATTTGAATTAACTATGGTTAATGAATATAGATCCTAAAGATACAGTACATAGAGGAATACAGAATAGATTTATTTTACTTATAATAGAGTTATATACTGACCTGGAGTCTAAGGGTTGTAATAAGTGTTGGAATTCATATACTCAAGATATTTATCTGTCTTGTTAATGTGACATTCCCTGTGTGTGTTGATAGTTAGCCTCAAGAACAACTACCACCACAAACAGACATGTTTGGAATTCCTTTAAAAGTTCTAGACTTCCTCTTCGATAATAACATTACAGATAGTGATAATATTGTACGTCAAATTGTAGGCAGAGGATTTGCCTAAGTTTGGATTTCCCCAAAAGTAAAATTTGAGATAATGGTGTGTGTGGAATTTGTTTATTTGAAAATGGAAGAAATAATACTTTGGGGTAGGAATAGGGAAAGAAGAGACAGGACAATAATGGCTGATAAAGGGGTTATTATAAATACAGCTACCATTGTCAGTGATTGGAGTTTAACTTTGTTGAGCCAATGCTGGAAGTTATTTTAGAATGTTATTAGGGTATTTATGCAAGTGAGGTCATCAGTCATTGGTTGATGGCTGTTCCCTGGGGAAAGTGTTTCCCTGGCACTTCAAGTCTAACTTTGGGTGGCAAAGCCAGGTATGGAAACCAGAGTAAGCTTCAAGCAAAGAGACCAGGTGTTTGCAGTCATAACTTAGGACAGCATGCACTGAAGTATTACAAATAAGGAAATATGGTTGGAGGATTCTCAGTACCTACTATAAAGGAATGGTGGACCTATGTTCAAAAGATAAAATATTAACTTAGAGCTATTTCATGTTATAGATAAATACACCTGTGAGAATAAGGAATTGAAAGATGTTTAGCTTTATGTTATATAATATGTGAGAAGTGTTAGAGATCCACATACTTTTAACTAAATAAAAAAAGTCTTAGTACTACATATATATTTATAATTTAATTTTATATCATACAAAATACGGATTTTTTATTTTCTCAGTAGGCTAAACATTGAAAATCATTAGACATTTTACAAAAAAAAAAAACAAAACACTCGATTTTAAAAACTCTTAAATGTCAAAAATGACATTTTTGCCAAATATATTGGTGGTAAAATATTAAAAGCTACTAGGTCAATATCTTAAATGTATTTAATATAATTAGCTCTTATGTTACATATATGTATATCATCAAAATTAAGGGTATAGTAATAAAACCACTTAATCTGATTATCTGGTATATTTCTAGTAATCAAATATTTCATGGGTACACATTACACAATATTTATATTATTTTGATTTGCCTTCAAATTGTTTTCCAAACACAGACATTTTTACAATTCAGGCAAATCACTTGAGCAGTTGGCAGCAATAAGTAGTTAATTCAGAATCACTATAAGTGGGAAATCATGCATATAGATACAGGGTAAGACAGTCTGATGTGAATCAACAGATAAAAATATATCTTTATTTCTTGGATCTGAAAACGGACAAAGCAAAGATGAAGTTAAGTCTAATCTCAAATGATTCCATGTTGCTGTGCTGTCAAAAGATGCATGTAGAGATTAAATATAAATACCATATTTGCCCTGTTCCATTTATTTGGTACTTATGCTGTACTGCTCTTCATTACCATGTTTCTCCAAAAATAAGACCTAGCCACACAATCAGCTCTAATGAGTCTTTTGGAACAAACATTACTAAAAGACTGGGTATATATATATAATATAATATAATATAATATAATATAATATAATACCGGTCATATATTAATTTTTGCTCCAAAAGATGCATTCAAGTTGATTGTCCAGTTAGGTCTTATTTTTGAGGAACCATGGTATTACTTTTTATTTCTGATTTCATCTTTATGACTGAATTTAAAGAAGAGGTTTTCTTGTCTCATACTTCTTTGTACAATGTTTGTGACCACGTTAGCCCCAATGCCTTTTTCCTTGTGATTCAAAATATTTTGTTTATTGATTTAAGTTCCTCTAAAAGATACAACAGGAGTGTGGGGGGGGGGCAGATGAAAACAGCAGGGCCTACCAAGGTAGGCCACATGTGATTAATGTGCCAAATGGAATCTAGAACCCAAAGGAGCATATCAAAAAGAGGTAAAAGTGTTAATAGTACAGATTGTGGGTATTGATTGGAGTCTTTATACACATCATGATAACCCTGTAAAAGAGTGCAAAGTGTCCTAATGGGTGCTTGAGGGTTTGGATTATCAAAGTCATAATTCCTTATTACTGTACATTAATGAGACAACTACAACTGGAGGGAGGGGAGACATTAGATGGGCATGAGAATTAGCAACACAAGGAAGCCCCATTTTTTCTGACGGAGAAAACATGAGAGGACATGCCTAAAAGGAAATATAATATGGTGCAAGAGAACCTATGAAAATTAAAAATTCCATATTTAAAAATACATTTCCGTATTTGGAACCTGTGAAAATTTACAAAAAGCAGTTGTATTTCTATATGTTAACAGTGAACAATCTGAAAAAGAAATTAATAAAACAATCTCATTTATAACAGATAACTTAAGAAAAAAAGACAATACTTTCGAATAAGTTTAACCAAGGAGTTCAAAGATCTAAACACTGACAATTATAAAATATTAATGAAAGAAATTGAAGATACATATAAATGGAAAATATTCTATGTTCATTGATTGAGTTTATATTGTTAAAATGTACATATCATCCAAGGACATCTACAGATTTAATGCAATCCCTATCAAAATCCCAATGGCATTTTTCACAAAAATAGAAAAAAATAATCCAAAAATTCATGTAAAACCACAACACACCCAGGAGATCTAAAGCAATTTTGAGAAAGAAGAACAATGCTGGAAGATTCACTCTTCCTGATTTTAACTTATATTACAAAACAATAGGAGTAGAAAGAACATGATAGTGACCCTGAAAACAAACACATACACCAAAGTAACACAATAGAGAACCCAGAAATGAACACAGACATATGTGGTCAATTAATCTCTGACAAGGCACCGAGAATACACATTGGGAAAAGTATAGTCTCCTCAGTAATGGTGTTGGGAAAATTGGATAGCCATTTGGAAAGTGAAATCAGACCCTTATACCATACACAAAAATTAGCTCAAAATGGATTAAAGACTTAACATGTAAGACCCAAAATCATAAAAGTCCTAGAAGAAAGCATAGAGAAGAAGCTCCGTGACATGAGCCTTGCAATGATTTTTTGTATAAGACACCAAAAACACCAGTGACTAAAGCAAAAAAATAAAGTAAGACTAAATCAAACTGAAAAGCCTCTGCACAACAAAGGAAATGATCAACATAATGAAAAAGTCACCTACAGAATGGGAGAAATTTTTTGCAGATCATCTATCTGATAAGTGGTTCATATCCAAAATATATAAAAGAGGATTTCAACTTAATTCAACTCAATGGCATAATAATAACAACAACAACAACAACAATAATAATAACAATCTAATTAAAAATGGGCAAAATATCTGAATAGACATTTCTTCAAAGAAGACGTACAAATGGTCATCAGTTGCTCAACTATAAAAGTTGCTCAACATCACTAAAATCAAGACAATGCAAATCAAAACCACAGTGAGGCATTACCTCATAACTGTTAGAATGACTATTATGAAATAGATGAGCAATAATAAATGCTGATGAGGGTGTAGAGAAACGACAATCCTTGTACATTGTTGATGGAAATGTAAATTAGTACATTAACTATTAAAAAAAATTTGGAGATTCCTCAAAAATTTTTAAATAAAACTATCATTGTGGTTCAGTAACCCCACGTCTCTGTATACATGCAAAGGAATAGAAATCAGGATCTCTAAGAAATATCATCATTCCCATTTCATTGCAGCATTATTCACAATTAAGACATGGAAACAGCCTAAGTGTCCATCAATGGATGGATAGATAAAAAAATGTGATATCTACATATATATATATATATATCTGTATCTCTCTATATATATCTATATCTATATCTATCTATCCATCTATCTATACATACATACATACATACATATATACATACATGCATACATACATACATACAATGGGATATTATTCAGAGGAATCCTCTCTTTTGTAATAGCATAGATGAACCTGGAAATCATTAGGATATGTGAAGTTAAGTCAGCTACAGAAAGAAAAATACTGTGTGATCTCACTTCTATGTGAAACTTGAAAGATTGAGCTCACAGAACCTGAGAGTAAAATGGTAATTGTCAGAGACAGAGACTGAGGAAATTGAAACATGTTGGTCCAAGGTGCAAACTTTCAGTAGTATGAAGAATAAATTCTGGTGATCTAAAGTTCTGGTAACCATAGAAAATATAAAATCTTAAATTTAGAATTCCTTGTTTGCAAATAAAACTTAAAGTGATATTCTTCTTTTAATTATCTAAGGCTTGGATTTATATTCTTGTTTTGACACTTATGAGCTATACAGTGTTTGGGTAGTTATATATGCCGTCTCAATCATATTCCCTAAAATTAGAAGAAAGATAATATCAACCATGAGCAGTTGCATTACGTTGAGGTTTCAGGGTTTTCCAGTTAGGATTTTGTGAGTTACAGACAGCTGCCTAGGGGCAAATATGTTCACTGTGTAAATTTGAGGACATAGTTAACAACAGAGGAATTGAGTCGTTGATGGTTTGTTGTTCTTCCAAGTGGTATAGACTTGTAATCCTCAAAGGAATATTCTTCCTTAGTTGACACATAGGAAAACAGATAGTTGAATAGCTTTTTAGTTATATTCAGCAGCTCAAGTACAGCAGAAAGAAAAGGGGGTAAGACTTTTGAAAAGTAGCATGAGACTCATTCAGATGATGCATTGCTGTTGAACACTGTAGTGGAGAAAACTCTTCATTTACTTGAAGAGAAAGCACACTAAGTGATGTAATCTCTAAACTATGGTTTGTTTTCTTGTATTAATTTAAATTCAGATAAATGTTCATCATCTCTATTACTATTATTAACAATTTATACTTTTATTTTGAAATGTATGAATACACATCCGCGGTGTTAAAGCAGAGGAGATATTCCAATTTCTGGGCATTATTTATGCTGTACTTATACCAAATGTATTTGTACATTTTCTTTAAATCCAAACTTTCAATACACTACTTACTCAATATGTAAATAAGTTCCCAAATGAAGTGTTCTCTGCCCAATACTGCTTAGAATTTCTTTTTTTTTTTTTTTTTTTTAGAATTTCTTAATAATAAAAATCAAACCAAGTCAAAAATCAAATCAACTTTCAATAGGATTTTTTGAGTTTCATTCACTAAATCATTTATATAAATAGAGAGAATATAAACAATCAGGCAGTGGTTACATAAGCAATGAAACCTATAAATAATCATATATCATCAACCCATCAAAAACAATATTTGATAAAGTATTTAGTGCCATAAATTATATCAAGATCAAGTTATAAAGATGCCAGTAATACATCTGAGAAGGTTACAGAAAGCTATAAAGGGAGACATTGAAACATTTATTTTCAGGTGACTTTAACTTATTCTCTTTGCTTATGTATATGTTCAACAATGAATGTTATTTTTAATAAACAATGAAAATTATTCATTGTATAATAAAAATGTATTTCAAACAATGATTTTTTTGTTTGTTTTTTTGTTTTTTAAAAATTAGTTTATTAGGGTGACAGTTGTTAGTAAAGTTACATAGATTTCAGGTGTACAATTCTGTAATACATGATCTATATCTCACGTTGTGTGTTCACCACCCAGAGTCAGTTCTCTTACCATCACCATATATTAGAACCTGTTTACCCTCTTCTAGAACCCTCCTCTTTCTTCCCCCCATCAGAGCTCTTTAAGGACAGGATGGCGGCCTCATGGCCGTATTGCCAGCCATGGCACCTTTTCTGAAATAAATCCCTGTCCTCAGAATAATCCCGGATACAGTCCTGCCACACCCCGGATCCCCCATCAGAACTCCACAGAGAACCCGGAAACTCTCAAGAGTTTCTGGTCCGTTTGAAATATTTACCACACTCTGTTCTAAAGTTGGGGACATTTTCCCTTTATTTCTTCTTAAATAAATTAAAGTTAGTCCCAGCATATGTGAAGCATCAACCCCAAACCCTTAAGTCCAAATACCCATTTTTCCCCAGAGTCAAACAATGGTTTTTGATCATCACAAAATCACTATCGAAATAACTAAATATTGCCAGTCAATAATTTGCATGCTATTTAACATTCTAAAAGGTTTTAAAATTCAGTTAGCACTTACTATGAACTAAATTGCTTCCCTCACCACCCAAAAAAATCATATGTTGAAGCCCTAAACCGCAATGTGTTATTTCTTGGAGGTTGGGTCTTTGGGAGCTATTTAGATTTAGCTGCCATAAGATCATAACAGTGAAGACACACACCATTGTGGAAATAGTGTCCTTATAAGAAATGAAATAAACCAGAGCTCTCTCAATCAAGGAAGGACACAGAAAACAGCAGCTGTACAAGCCAGAAAGAGGGTTCTCACCAGGAACCAAATCAGTCAGCACCTTGATCTTGGATTTCCATTCTCAGGAACTGTGAAAAATCAATGTCTTGCTTAAATTACCTAGTCTATGGTGATTTGTTACAGCACCCCGAGTTGACTACACATATGACAGCATTCATATAGGAAATGTATAATGTTTCTTCAAAAATGAAAATATTCTTAAAAGGAACCTTTATACTACCACTGCCTTTTCAAATGTTCTGATTTTTTTTTCTTTTATAGAAATGATTTTCAGAGCATTAAAGTTATAAGACACATTCTCTTTGCCAAGAAAGAACTCAATACCGATGGAGTGCATAGGCCAGTGGATTGCAGTCATTTTCCTGTATGACATTAGGTCCTGAAAAGATATTACATAAAATATTAATAACTGATGCAGGAAAGTGTAAAACCATTCACAACCTTCACCTGGTCTAATACCTGGAGCAGTTATTTGCAAATTGTTCTGGGGTATGAGTTCCTTCCTTGTACATATAAAAAGAAACCAAATTATGTTTCTTTTGAATGTAAACACAGTTGAGTAAAAATAAAATGTACATAAGAAATATGCATATCCTATCTATTTTGAGGTAAGTAATAATATATTTTTAGGATGACTAAGAAAAGAAGGTCATTCGAAGGCTACAATTTGTTCAAAATTGTTTGTCTACAAAAGCATACAAGATTGAAGATAAATTCACTACCGTAGATGAATCGCTCTTGGAAAGGCTAATGGTACATTGTGACTGCCGCCATCACTTCATGTGATATTCAACTAATACAAAGTATTAAGTTAGCTTAAATTGTCTTTTAAAAATTATTATAGTTATTCATAAAGATCTGCAGACTCCTTTCAGATACCTGCTAACGGCACATTGAAATTAGATTAGGGAATCTAGTTGGACATTTTTGTATTTGAAATGTGTCATAAGAATACTCTGTAGACACGCTGAGAATAATTTTGGACATCAATGAGCTACATAAAATCTATTAAAATAAATTGCATATCTAAAATAAAACTGAAATTCTGTTTCATTATCTAATAGATCTATTTCTTCCTATTACAGAAGAGATACAATATCCATTTGCAATGTAATGTGAAGAAAACAAACTCATAATATTTATATAAAATAAAATAATATTTATAGTTAATAATATCCCCTATAAGGAAAATACAGAAAAATCAAGTGAAAAATAAATAAATAAATATATATATATATATATATATATATATATATATATATATATATATATATATATATTTCAAGCGAAAAAAAAATATATGTATATATAATTTAAACAAAAGTATATATATGTTATGTCTTTCCTACATATATCCTAGAGAGTCACAGTTTTAAAAAAAATAAGGCACAATTCACATTAAGGAAAAAAAGCTACAAAAAAACTAGAGAAGGACTTAAAACAATGCTACAAGAATGTCTAAGACATTAAGCAGCATATACAAATTGTAAAAGAATGAATGAAAAAAAAAGAAAGAATGAATAAGTGAGAAGGAGCTGGTGTCTTTTGGTTCAGAAGACACTGTTGTATAAATATCAGTACTAAGTATTTATCTGTAAATTCAGTCTAGCATAATGAAAACAGCAAAGCATTTTTTCAAGAACTTGGCAAGCCAATTTTAAAGTTAATATGAAAATGTAAATGTGTAAAAGAATACACCAGTCAATGTTTGTTAATGGATTTTATCCTTTG
The DNA here is from genome assembly GCF_964194185.1 of Rhinolophus hipposideros. Lineage (NCBI taxonomy): Eukaryota > Metazoa > Chordata > Mammalia > Chiroptera > Rhinolophidae > Rhinolophus > Rhinolophus hipposideros. The sequence goes on from NC_138053.1 coordinate 84,260,875, forward strand.
CTTGTCTAAGGAGAAAGAATGGCTACTTTAATTTATGGTGCAAACTGTGTATTTAATCATCCTGTACATGAATCATTTATTTGGAAAAAGTAATGTCTAGAGAAATATTTGAATACATTCATATTATTGTTCACCCTATTTCATATTGTCAATTACCATGCATTATATGCAAGTAATACTGATCTTAGTGGTAACATGTTACACACACACACACACACACACACACACAACACACACACACACACATATATCGTGTTTCCCCAAAAATAAGACCTAGCCAGACAATCAGCTCTAATGCATCTTTTGGAGCAAAACTTAATATAAGACCCGGTTTTATTTTAGTATAAGACCCGGTTTTTACAATATAACATAATATGATATGTTATGATGTGATATGATATACTGGGTATAATATAATATAATATAATATAATATAATATAATAATATAATAATATAATACTGAGTCTTATATTAATTTATCTTAATACTGGGTCTTATATGACTGGCTTCTAATTGCCCCTGTCGCTTGGGATGTCCGTTTCATAATGCCACTATCAGGCTGTCTGTAGATACACTCAGACTATGAACTCTATGTCTAAACAACCTTTCCCTACTATGCAGGAGGGGGGACAAAGTTATAATGTTCAAACAGATGTGATATTGGAACAGAGGAACACTGGACCCCAAAACTTCTTGAATCTCTAATAAGGAAAGTTTTTAAAATAGTGGTGGAGCCTAGCACAGTCCAGCATGAATAGAAAATTTGTCTAATAAACAATATCATCTAAAACAAAGTAAACCAAACTTCAAGAAAAAGTCAGTATGGTGGTAAAGTTCATTTTCTGATCAATTGATATACATTTTTATGTATTAACTGTCCTTAACCAACTTTTACTTTCATCTTAACACTATGAAAAAACAACTAACTCAATGGGTATTTTTTCTGGGCTCCTTTGGAATCAGCAAAATTAGGCAATTAGACTGGGTGTCTTTACTGCTACCTAGCTATCAATACAATAAGAACACACCTAATTAAATTTGAAATCCAGATAAACAATAAATAATTTCTTAGTGTAACTAATTACATGTGTCAATTCCATTATAAACAAGCATCAATATTTGGTATATACTTATACTGAAATGTATCTGAAATTTAAATGTAATTGGATGTGTCATTTTTGTTTGCTAAATCTTGCAGTTTTACTACTACTGCAGCTGTTAGTTCTGTTACTACTGTTGACTAAGATTTATTGCTAGCTTAACATGTGTCACGTACTCGTAAATATTTTATATGCATTTCCTCACCATCCTCAAAAATATCACATGTAGATGGTATTATTATGCCCATTTTACCAAAGAGAGTACCAAAGCAGACAGAAATTAAATGACTTGACAGAGGCCACACACCCAGTAAGTTGTATGGTTGGTTTCAAAACCAATGTTTTGAAATTCAGAGCCCACATTATTATAGCCTAAGATTTACTGCTGATAAGATTTTTTTCTTCAAGTTTATAGTATAAAATCCCATCCTATACAAGATGCTTCATTCAAATATTATTAAATTTAGTATCATGAGTTATATTCTGTAGGCCAAAGGATTTTAGCTGGCTGCCGATATGGGGGAGGCAATTTGATAGAGTAAATAAAGAGGATTCAGTTGCATGGGTGATTTATAACACAAAAATAAAGTTGTCCTATTTCCATTAAGAGAAGAAAGTCTATTTCCCAAATTGTTTTGGTCACATATTTTTTCTTGACTTGTACAAATCTCTAACTCACAACATGTATATATCAGTGCTGGTATAACCAAACTCAGCAATCTTTGCAAACAAGAGAGTTGCCTGTTTATTTCATGGTAGGAAAGTGCTAATATGACACAGATTTCAAAATAATTTTGTTGTAAATTGTACAATAATATGCCCAATTTCCCAATCTCTTCCACTTGTGGAACCTCACGTTAATCTTCAAGATTAAACCCTATTGAGTTTCAGAACCAATTCTGATTAATGTGAGCTCTAAACTGGGTTCCCTCTAAGAAATTATTATAGGTGGAGTAACAAACTGGCACACAGCATAACAATACATAGGCAATCAACTAAACATGCCAAATGAAATGGCACACATATTGAAATATATAAATTTCTCCTGAGTATTTTAAGGTACATTATTTGGTTGCCCCCTAATGCTACCAACAGAGGTCTTTAATCTGACTTCATTATGGTTTCTGGTTCCCTTCTTCCTATCCGAATTTACTATATTGACAGTTGTTCCTTGATTTTGTTTTGGCTTCTGTATCTGGATACACCGCTGGTACACGGTCACACATCCCTGGTTTTCAGGAGGCTTAATTCCTGCTTTCTGGCATCAACCCCTGCATTTATTCATATACAGCAATAGTTTCCCAGCAGTGCTTTATTCTACATCATTTCAAATCAGCACACATCTATTCAGACAACGCATTCCAGTCGATTACCCAGTTATACATGTGGAATCTTCTTCTGGTTAGCCTCATGGATTATAACACATGCAAATCCTCTTCTAGTCAAAATCCCTATTCAGAGTTCTGCTTTCACATCAGTACTGGATCTTTGCCCTAAAAACAATTTATATGGCTGAGACCTTAACATTCACTCTAGTTTCTGGCAGTTCTGTGAAAGATAGTTAACATATTACAATGTCTCAGGTGAACAGACTGGAACATCTTAACTATTTCTGCCATATCCAATCAAGAATTAAAATTACTTAGATAGCAATATCGACCCAAATCAATTCTGTAACACCTTTGCGCATTGGACATTGACCTCTGACTATCTATCTTAACTAAACTCATTCCTAAGTACCTTAAAAAAAAGACTTCTGCTAGATCCTTCTATCTTTAGTGCAAATGTACCTCCCAACTAATCTTCCTTCTGTTGCATTTAAGCACTAATTCACTCTGTGACATTTTTTTCTTCAGCAACGCTTCCATATTGCATTTTCCTTGTAATCTCTTTCATCTTTCTTTACCCTTCTTATTTTTCTTATTTTTTCCAAACTCAGAAGGAAATATTTAAGTGGAACAGCATCATCAAAAATAAACATTTTAGTCACAAGGTCCTTGCTTATGTATGTTTTTATTTTTAGATAGTAAAATCATTGTTGTTTAGTAAAATGACATATTTTCTTTTTCAGTTTTTTGTTCTTTTTTTTGAGAGTTATCTATCTTTTAAGTTTTGCTTTTTTTGTGTTTTTTTTTGTTGTTGTTCTTTGGGTTTTACTTTTAACTTCATTGGAAATGCTTGTACTCTAGAATAATTCAACAACTTTGCTTCCACAGTTGCTTCATTCATTGTCGTATAGACTTCAACATGTTCCATGCTTCTCACCAACTTGTTTAAGTGTCTATGTTTATATTGACAGTTGCCATTTTAGGCCTTGATTATTATAAGTTATTTCCATTTTTTTTCGAAATAAGCATTTTCACAACCTACAATCAAACACATAGTCAAGTTTATCATACAGAATCCCCAGAAAGAGCCATTTCTGTGAAGTATTGAGAATGACCTCTTCTTTGTATGGAGGTCCTGAATCACAAAAACCAGATATTGCTGAAATCTGAGCGATATGTAATTTCATTCTGCTCCCTTTGCTGTGAAATATAGAACCATCAGTGTCATGAAATCGAAGAAGGATAAAAATGAAGGTCTTTACTGATAGAAGCATGTGCAGTTTATATTAGATTAAGAGGGATGGAAACAGATCTGTAGCTTTTGAAGTACATGAAAAACTACAGTAGCACCGCAGATACTGGCAGGTCAGGGGTGTAAATGGAAATAACTACTTTAGGGACAGACTGTTCAAGACCATATTGAGAACCTGTGTGTCGCATATTTCCAGAAAATCAATTTATTTTCAGTAACTTGGGAGTGCTATGGTTTATGAAATATAGTTATAGTTCAACTGTCAGCACAAAGCAAGATTTCAAAGTGAGTTCACCAGTGTAGTTTTGCTCCTTTAGGAAAAAAAAAAACACTCTGGATATTTTACTTTGCTATGCACTTTTCAGTTTTCTACCTAAATTCATCTCACAGGATGTCTTAGTAGATGTGTTCACAGGATGTCTTCTTAGTAGATGTGTTCATTGCTTACGAATTAAAATAATTTGAACCTGTGTGAGAACTTGTTCATAAGATAGATAGGAGTCAAAAATGAACTTGTCAAGCTGAATAAAATATTTAGACAAACTGGGGGAAAAAAATTTGTTTTGTCAATGACCAATAGAGTAAGACTGCCTACTGAACACATCCACCTGCAGATAACCTTTCAGTTGTAGTAAATAAATAGTAAGTTTCTACTTATATATGGATATCCTCTCAAAATAAATTATAGTCAATGTACAGATATTCTGAAATTGCTCTTAATATTTTATAACACATAGTAGTAATGGGAAATATTAGCCAAGTTCTATTAATTATCATATTGGAAAAAAAAAACAGTTCCCAGAATTATACTACATACAGTAGTGTATCTTATCAATTATTAAATAAATGTTAGTGTTATTAAATCAAACTGTTGTTTATTATTTAATCACTTTCAATATGGGAAAATACATTATTTTGTAACATACCATAAATACATGTAGAATAGTATAACATCATTTCTATTTCAAGTATAATCCCTTTCTATTAATAATAGAATGGGATTTATAGTTCACCGACTGGTCTTTGAAGAGTGTTCTTCCTCTTTTCCAAAAACACAAATCAAAAGAACTTTTATTGATATCCAAAATCTAATGATCTTGGTTTTCTCTCAGGACCAATACATGACACATTTATTTAGCAAAACTTTTGGTCCACTGAGAAAATAAAAATATGAATTAGTATATAGGAATGGTGCTGTAGAAATACATGAACCTTCTGTGGCTCATAGAGTTCAAAATATTACCAATATTCTCGTATATCTGTTCTGCCATACAAATTCCTTTGCATTTCATACCTACAATTTCCATAAAATGTAAATGATGCTGTTTTGGCCTTACTTTGAACATAGAATTTGATAATATATGTAATTTGAGAGAGAGAGAAAGAGAGAGAGAGAGAGAGCGCACTGGTATCCTGAAGTTGATGAGAATGGAAAGCACCAAAACTGAAAAAGTGAAATTTAGATAGAATAGATTGTGACTGAATCATGAATTTTGTTCATCTCCACCCAATGATTGTCTGGCAAGTTGTTTAGAAGCTGAAACATAATAAATTGAATATCAACTATAATTTTTAGTTGATATTCAATTTATTGAATATCGTAGGATGTGGAGTATAGGACAGACATAGAGTCAATGGAATTGTAACAACTATCTCCTGTCGACTGGATTCACGTAATTTTAAATTTTGGTCTCTAACAATCCTTTGTTTATATTTTATAGAATAAATATATTGCTTTTTTAAAGTTAAAGAACTCATAATTAAAAAAAAAATCAAAAGAAACAACCTATTAACCTACATTATAAAAGTTAATGAGGGAAAATAACATAACTTATACTGACAGCTCACAGGTAGTATATATTTTTGCATATATCTTGACCTCAATATTTATCTGAGCCTAGAATCATCTTTGATTAGCCTCATCTTATACTTTGAAAACTTCTTTAAGATTTGTCTGTCTTTTCCAAACCTTTCATTACGATGCCATTTCCTGATTTCTGTTTTATTTATTTATTTATTTTGATGAAGAAGCACTCAGAATGCAAACATTTACTGTCATGTGAGGCGGTCTGCGGGCTCTCATCTCCCGCTCCCCACACAAGAACGCAGGATATGGCTAGGCCAAAAAGGAACACCCACGGAGCCATAGATAGGGAGTTAGACCATTACATTTTCACTGGTGGTATCCGCCTTTCACACTCCGCCATGCTAACTGCAGTCCGCGCTTGCCAGCCACCATCTTCTTGTTAGCCCTCATTTTCTGCTAGCATAGCCACGGCAGTTATATTAGTGGCCAATGGCTCAATGGTTATAGCTGACGGCCAACTAGCCACAGTTGATGGCCATTTATTACCTGAGCCAGCACCTTTCCATGTGAGGCCAAGAGCCTGAAAACTGCACTCTGGGGCTCTGTCCCCACCTTTACTAAACACAATTATCTCAGAAGGTTTCCCAAAATAAAGATAAAAAACATGCTTGTAATTGATGCTGCCAGTGCTCCCACAAAAGGAATGATTTTCTTCACAATTTTATCGTTGTTTCTTTGGCAGCTTTCTGTCTAGTTATATTTTACATGTATCTTTCAAAATATCATTCCTAACAAGCTTACATAAATTCAGGGTTAATTTAATTAATATTTCTTCAATAAGACTTTTCATTCGAAGTTCTTTGTTTCTATCTCTTCTGCACTGTCTTTATATGAAATAGAAAAAAAAAGTTTCTATAAATTTTTTTTTGAATAGAGGAGCTACATTTTACCTTGTGTAGAAGATGAAAATATAGATAATGTCAATTATAGTCAGGGTTATACCAAAATATACTTTGATACAGGAACTGGGCCTCACTGATGAGAACTACTCAAGTTTGATATAGGAAAAAGACATAAGAAGAGCCCTTTCCTGGGCTCATCACTAATTGAAAACATGTTCTTGTCCACAGGTGAGCCCATATAGGCTATGCTCATGTAGAGAGAGGGTGAGGGAAGACATAATTAGAGGCAGTTGATGGAAACAAATATGCTTGAAGAGTGTGAATTTATTTAAAACGACAGACAGCTCAAGAAGCTACACTTTTGAGAAAAGTGCATATTTTTTTAAAAAACCACTTTGAGAGAAACCAATTACCATATGCTGTGAGGTTTGAATTAATCCTAAAATGAAAATGTGTTAAAAACTGTCAATTACTGTTTTTTGCTAGTAGTGCTTTTGAGCATATTCTTTTGCATTCTATCAATTTAGTGTTGGCTGTTTGGGGTTAATTTTGTAAAGTAAAATAATTCACTGTAGTCAAATAACACAGTCAGCAAGGGGAAGAGAAATTAAATATCACACACACAGGCACACACACAAAATGGTCTAGGTTCTAGTGCTGATAATGCTTTTAAAGTAGAAAGGTCATTTAAAAACCTCAGCCCATATTAATTGATCTTTAACAAGAGTGTAATGTGTTTTTTTATTGCTGCTATAACAAATTATCACAAACTTAATGACTTAAAACAACAAATATTTATTGTCTTTGAGTTCTGTAGGCCATACATACAAAATGGGCAGACAGTAGTATGTCATCTGTTTAATTGCTGATGAATCTCTAGCATATGTTTAATTAGCATTATCCTTTATTTTATAGGAATGGAGTAAATTTAATTCCAGATTGATTGTTCCCACTGAAATGCTTAAAGGAGGACAGACAGCACAAAATAAATACACCCATTAATAAACCACCCAAAGTAGAGCTTTTATACCACCACTCATCCTAGCAAATATCACATCAAAATAAAAATAAAGAGCCAAACACCTATGCACAGGACTATCCATGAACTCATAGTGATTCAACATGATTTTTCCTCCAAAGCCCCATGTATTTGGATCAGGACTGGAACTTTCCTGGAAAAGAGTTAAAATTATCAGCTAGCCAAATTGCCATAAGAGAAATAGGATTACATGGAGTCTCTTGGATATTTAAATATAAAAAAGTAAATAAAACTTAGAGACCTCTGTCAATATTACAAAAACATTATTTCCCATTTCAACATTAATGGAATTCCTACTTCTCTGTGTCCTAATTGTCCAAATTTCCCTGTCCTAACTTATCAAGACAAAATGTTAGAATACCCAAGATAATATCAATTATAAAAATACACTTATTGAATAAATTGGAAGCTGGTTTTTGAAAAGATTAATATTTTATTTAAAACATTTAGTCAACCTATGGAAAATAAATATTAAAGTTGCAAATAAGAAAATATTACAAAAAATAAAGGGTTTATGTACAAAATCCTTTGTCACTATATCAAAAAAGATTTGATGAGAAGTTATGGACAGTTTTTTTCACAGGTGACATTTTTTACTCACCCTCTTCATCAAAATATGTACTTTGGAATATAGCCATCAATCCATTAAAATCTTTTTTTTTGTCATTTGTATTGCATTTTGAATGATGTTGGGGAAACTATCAGAATTGTTTGTTTGCTTTTTTAAATAATAACTTTTATCAGAATGATACGTATTAATGACATTTCTGAACTTGTGCTCAGGTTTCCCTGACAGTAAGAAAGACCAACTGGCATTATTCATAGTGAAAACCTGAGGTTTTTTGTTGTTTTTTTAACTCTATGTCTTGGATAAACACTTTGAAATTGAGTTTCCTATGCACTACTAGATTTGATGTTACTCTTAGGTAGTCAGAGGGCACAGCAACTTCATGCATATTTAATCTAAAACATTTAATTTAAAATGATTTAATAACTATATTGTGTATAGTCTTATAATTTTATGCATGCCTCTTTAATTAGAAGCAACTATGTAGAACAGAAAATTAATACCAAAAAGCATGTATAAACCAACATGATAAAATAGAATTCATCAATTAAATAAAATTTATAGCGGACTTCACTGAATTGAGTCACTAAATAAATTAAATTTTAATTTTAAAGAAAATATCATTAGCCACAAATTTAAAAGTTGGCACATGATTTTTCAAGTCAGAAGTATAATGAGCTTCTTTCTAAATTTCTTCTAAACATAATTTAAATATTTTTGGGTGCATAATAAAAATTTCAAGTATCTGAACAATGCAGAGTAAATTAGTATTATAACGGAAATGAATCACAAATTATAGCGATTAAAGCCACTCTTAAATGTTCTCCTATCATTTCCTTACTCTAGCACAGGTCCTAAAACTAGGCTATTATAGAAAAATGCATTGTATTTTTGACATCCAGAGAAAGGAGTTTCACAAAATGTAATTAGTCTTAGAATAATACCTTTACATTTCTGTCATTTGTATTTCAAAAATTTTAACATCTAGCTCTACTGATATTGCAGTTATATATGCTATGAAAACCCTAGTTTCGCTTCTACCATGGACATATTTTTTAAAAGTTAGATATACATGTACTAAATAAAACCTCCATGTTTGATCTTATATTAATGAAATATAATATAAAATATATTATTTAAATTGTCAATCATATGACTGATTTTCTTAGATTTTGCAGAAGATACTGCTAGTTGATGGGTCAGTAATCATGTCCCATCCTTTCTTACTAACAAGCAAGTGAAATAAATTGGTGAAATTTATGCACAAAGTCACAGAATAATCCATGATTGGTTAAGCCAGTTATGACATTTTTATTAATTCCTCTGTACAAATGCTTGGTTTATGTATTAGTATGTGATTATTATTATTATTATTATTATTATTATTATTATTATCAATGAGAAGTAAAGACTTCTTTGGACTCTTCTATAAAGAAATTTTCATCCTGACAAAGAAAAGGAGTTATGAGACAAGCATTTCTCGCACTCTTTCCTCTCTGCTTTGGCCAATCCCACCAGTACAGGGACCCCAGGTCTCTGATAACTATCTCAGAATCATAGAGAGAAAGCTTTAGAAACACGATTAATTTTCCAAGGATCACAAAGAACGGGAGAAAAAGAGCCACATTCAAGAACAGCAACCATAGATCCTTTGACTACTAACTACTCAGAGAAACAAAATTCTAAAACCCTGACTTTTCATTTTGCATACAAGTCCAGTACATTTTTTACGGTTTAAGCTAATCTTAGTCACAGTTCGTTAGTATAGCCAAATATTTATCATATAACTTTTACTTATTTATTTCTTTGTCTTGACCTTTCAATGCTTCTGTAACATGATGAACTTAATTTTGAGACCCATAAACCTAAAAAGGAATGATTTTATTTCTATTTTCCTCAAGTATTCCACATTAATGTACATGTTTTATGAACAGGGGAAGATAGCGATTTAGAAAGAAAATAAAATAGTACTCATGTTAATATTTTATTATGTATCTTTTATCCAATTTTCTAACATACCCATATACACCTGCATACATAGGTACCAGAAATAAATGTTTTTCAATAGTGACTATATCTTTAGTTATATGCCAAGACATGTTATTCTGTGACCTAACTTTTATAATAATTTTTACAGCAGTTTTTGTTCACAGCAAAATGAAGCAGAAGGTACAGAGATTTCCCATACACTCCCAGCCCCCACACATGCAGATCCACTCACAACACTATTTGATATCCACACCACAGTGGTACATTTGTTACAATTGATAAACCTACACTGATGGTCGCACTACATCATTGTCAACAAAAGTGTACAGTTTACATTAAGTTTAGTACATTATATGGATTTTTAAAAGTGTATAATCCCTTCTATCTATTACTGTAATATCTATCATTCAGAATAGTTTCACTGCCCTAAAAATTCTGCCAGCTTTGCCTGTTCATCCCTTCTTTCCTCCCCCAGAACCACGGGCAACTAGTGATTTTTATTTTATTTTTGTCTCCATAGTTTTTTTCTTTCCCAGAATATCATATTGTTAGAATCATTCAGTATGTAGCCTTTTCGGATTAGCTTCTTTTGTTCAATAATATGCATTTAAGATTCCTCTATGTTCTTTCATAACTTTATAGCTGGTTTCTCTTTAGCACTGAAATTTGTTTCATGTTGCAGATGCACCACATTCACCTACGGAGGGATATCTTGGTTGCTTCTAAGATTTGGCAATTAGGAACAAGTTGTAAGAAACACTTTTGTTCAGGTTTTTTTGTGTTTGTGGACATGAGTTTCCAATTTATTTAGGCAAATACTAGGATATGTGGTTGCTGGGACGTATGGTAAGAATATACTTGATTTTGTAGGATACTTCCAAACTGGCTTTCAAAGTGGTTGTACCAGTTTGCATGCCCACCAGCAATAAATTAGAGTTCCTGTTGCTACACATACTGTCAGCAGTTGTGTTGTCAGAGTTCGGGATTTTGGTCATTCTAATGACCAAAATAGTGGTAGCTCATTGTTGTGTAAATGTGCAATTCCCTAATGATATATGATATGGAATGTTTTTGTTATATGCTTATTTTCCATCTGTATATCTTCTTTAGTGAATTATCTGTTTGGTTATTTTGTGCATTTTTCCATAGTTCTTAATGTTGAGTTTTTAGAGATTTTTGTATATTTTGGATAGCCATCCTTATGAGATATGTCTTTTGCAAATAAATTATCACAGTCTGTGGCTTGTCTTCTCATTCTCTTTACATTGTCTTTTGAAGAATAAAAGGTTTTAATTTCAATGAAGTCCACTTATCAATTCTTTTTTTGCATGGACGAGGCCTTTGGTATTTGTCTAAAAGGTATTACCAAACCCAAGGTCATTTAGATTTTCTCTTATGTTATCTCCTATGAGGTTTATAGTTTTATATTTTACATTTAGGTTTTTTTCCATTTTGAGATAGTTTTTGTGACAAGTGAAATGTCTATGACTACATTATTTTTGTTTATTTACTTTTTAAATGTGGATACTCAGTCTAGCACCATTAGTTGAAATACTATCTTTTCTCTATTGTATTGCCTTTGCTTCTTTGTCAAAGGTGAGTTGACCATATTTGTGAGGATCTATTTCTGGGCTCTGTTACCTAATTTCTAAATTAATTACTACCATCAGCCTAATATTTCCATAATTGTGAGACTTTTTGCTGTTTCTTATTTTCAGTTTATGAATTGTAGTATCACAATACATTTTGTATGGAATATTTATTGCATCAAGGATTAAAATAAATTTTAATATAAATTCCATATATTAATTTATGTTTTAGGTTTTCAAGCCTATAAAAATGCATAGTTATTTTATTTACTTCTGTTGTCAAACAATATGTACCAATCTTTAGTTAAAATGTCATTAATATCACTTTATTCTTGGAAGGAATAATGCAAAACTAATTTATTGGTTATATATTAACTCTTTTCCAAGTTTATCATTTGGAACAAAATTTGTAAAGAAAAAAAAAATTTTTAAGAATTGTACATATGCTCATTTTTCTAAAAAAATGTAAGTACAATAAATTATTGCTCATTAGAATAAAACAATGCATTTTTATTATAGCAAACAAAAATTGAGGCAGTTGGAATGACAGTAAAAAAAAGCAATTCTTGTTAAATATATTTTCAGTAATAATAACACTTCTTTTATTTTTCTGTTTTTTTTTTAATTAATTTTATTGGGGTGACAATTGTTAGTAAATTTACATAGATTTCAGGTGTACAATTCTGTATTACATGGTCTATAAATCCCATTGTGTGTTCACACCCAGAGTCAGTTCTCCTTCCATCACCATATATTTGATCCCCTTTACCCTCATCACCCACCCCCCACCCCCTTACCCTCTGGTAACCACTAAATTATTGTCTGTGTCTATGAGTTTTTGTTTCTCATTTGTTTGTCTTGTTCTTTTTGGTTTATATACCACATATCAGTGAAATCATAGGGTTCTCTGCTTTTTCTGTCTGACTTGTTTCACTTAGCATTATTCTCTCGAGATCCATCCATGTTGTCACAAATTTTCCTATATCATCTTTCCTTAACGCCGAATAGTATTCCATTGTGTATATGTACCACAACTTCTTCATCCATTCATCTATCGAAGGACATTTTGGATGTTTCCATGTCTTGGCCACCGTAAACAAAGCGGCAATGAACATTGGCGTACATGTGTCTCTAAAGAGAAATGCTTTTATATTTTGGGGGTAGATACCCAGGAGAGCGATTGCTGGGTCATATGGTAATTCTATTCGTAATTTCTTGAAGAACCTCCACACTGCCTTCCATAGCGGCTGCACCAGTCTGCATTCCCACCAACAGTGTATGAGAGTTCCTTTTTCTCCACAGCCTCTCCAACACTTGTTACTATTTGTTTTGTTGATGAAAGCTATTCTGACTGGGGTAAGGTGATATCTCATTGTGGTTTTCATTTGCATTTCTCTGCTGATTAGCGATGTTGAGCATTTTTTCATATGTCTATTTGCCATTTGTATATCCTCTTTGGAGAAATGTCTCTTCAGGTCCTCTGTCCATTTTTCAATTGGGTTGTTTGTTTTTTTGTTGTTGAGTTTCATGAGTTCCTTGTATATTTTGGATATTAGCCCCTTATCAGAGAAACTGTTTGCGAAAATCTTCTCCCATTCAGTTGGTTGCCTCATTATTTTGTCAATAGTTTCTTTTGCTGTGCAGAAGCTTTTCAGTTTCATATAATCCCATTTGTTTATTTTAGTTTTTACTTCCATTGCCTTTGGAGTCAAATTCATAAAATGCTCTTTGAACCCAAGGTCCATAAGTTTAGTACCTATATTTTCTTCAATGCAGTTTATTGTGTCAGGTCTTATGCTTGTCTTTGATCCATTTTGAATTAATTTTGGTACATGGTGACAGATAGCAGTCCAGTTTCATTCTTTTGCACGTAGCTATCCAATTCTGCCAGCACCATTTATTGAAGAGGCTGTCTTTCCTCCATTGTATGTTTTTAGCTTCTTGTCAAAAATTATCTGTCCATATTTATGTGGTTTTATTTCTGGGTTCTCAATTCTATTCCATTGGTCTATGTGTCTGTTTTTCCGCCAATACCAAGCTGTTTTGATTATTGTAGCCCTGTAGTACAAGGAAAAATCAGGGAGTGTGATACCTCCAGTATTGTTCTTTTTTTTTAATATTGCTTTGGCTATTCGGGGTCTTTTGTGGTTCCAAACAAATCTGATGATTTCTTGTTCTATTTCTTTAAAAAATGCCATTGGGATTTTGATGGGTATTGCATTAAATCTGTATATGGCTTTGGGTAATCTGGCCATTTTAACTATGTTGATTCTTCCAATCCATGAGCACGGAATGTCTTTCCATTTCTTTGTGTGTTCTTCAATTTCTTTCAAAAATGTCTTATAGTTTTCAGCATATAAATCCTTCACATCCTTGGTTAAGTTTATTCCTAGGTATTTTATTCTTTTTGCTGCAATTGCAAAAGGAATTGTTTTTTCTATCTCTTTTTCTGAGATTTCATTGTTGGTATATAGGAAAGCAATGGACTTTTGTACGTTGATTTTGTAGCCAGCAACTTTACTGTATTCATTGATTGTTTCTAATAGCTTTTTGGTGGAGTCTTTAGGGTTTTCTATATATAGCATCATGTCATCTGCAAAGAGTGACAATTTAACTTTTTCATTCCCAATTTGGATGCCTTTTATTTCTTTCTCTTGCCTGATAGCTCTGGCGAGGACTTTCAACACTATGTTGAAAAGCAGAGGTGATAGGGGACAACCTTGTCGTGTTCCTGAACGTAGAGCAAAGGGCTTCAGCTTTTCACCATTAATTATGAGATTAGCTGAGGGCTTGTCGTATATGGCCTTTATTATGTTGAGGTATTTTCCTTCTATACCAATTTTAGTAAGTGTTTTAATCATAAATGGATGTAGTATCTTATCAAATGCTTTTTCTGCATCAATTGATAGAATCATATGATTTTTGTCCTTTATTTTGTTTATGTAATGTATTACATTGATGGATTTGCGAATGTTGAACCATCCTTGTGCCCCGGGGATGAACCCCACTTGGTCGTGATGAATAATCTTTTTAATGCATTGTTGTATTCGATTTGCTAGAATTTTGTTTAGGATTTTAGCATCTGTATTCATCAGAGATATAGGTCTGTAGTTTTCTTTTTTTGTGTTGTCCTTACCAGGTTTTGGTATCAGGGTAATGTTGGCCTCATAAAATGAGTTAGGGAGTACTGACTCTTCTTCAATTTTTTGGAAGAGTTTGAGCAGGATTGGTATTAGATCCTCTTTGAAGGTTTGGTAGAATTCACTGGTGAAGCCATCTGGTCCAGGACTTTTGATTTTGGGAAGGTTTTTGATGATTGATTCAATTTCGTTACTGGTGATCGGCCTGTTAAGATTTTCCAGTTCTTCATGATTCAGCCTTGGAAGGATATATGTTTCTAAGAACTTGTCCATTTCTTCTAAGTTATTACATTTGGTGGCATATAGTTCTTCATAGTATTCTTGGATAATCCTTTGTATTTCTGTGGTGTCCGTGATAACTTCCCCTTTTTCATTTCTGATTTTGTTAATTAGTTTCTTCTCTCTTTTTATCTTAGTGAGTCTAGCCAAGGGTTTGTCGATTTTGTTAATCTTTTCAAAGAACCAGCTTTTTGTCACATTAATTTTTTCTATTGTCTTTTTGTTCTCTATTTCATTTAGTTCTGCTCTGATTTTTGTTATTTCCTTTCTTCTGCTGACCTTGGGTTTCGCTTGTTCTTCTTTTTCTAGTTTTTTAAGGTGTAACATGAGGTTATTTATTTGGGATTTTTCTTGTTTCTTGAGATAGGCCTGTAATGATATAAATTTCCCTCTTAAAACTGCTTTCGCGGCATCCCAAAAATTTTGGTAGGATGTATTTTCATTGTCATTTGTTTCTATGTATCTTTTGAGCTCTCCTCTAATTTCTCCTTTGACCCAGGCGTTCTTTAAAAGTATGTTGTTTAATCTCCATGTATTTGTGGTTTTTCCTGCTTTCTTTTTGCAGTTGATATCCAATTTCAAAGCTTTGTGATCAGAGAATATGCTTGGTATGATTTCAATCTTCTTAAATTTGCTGAGGCTGATTTTGTGTCCCAATATATGGTCTATCCTTGAGAATGTTCCAGGTACACTAGAAAAGAATGTATAGTCTGATGTTTTAGGATGAAGTGCTCTATATATGTCAATTATGTCCAATTCATCTAATGTGTCATTTAGGGCTGCGATTTCGTTATTTATCTTCTGTTTGGATGATCTATCCATAGCTGTCAATGATGTATTTAAGTCCCCTAGTATAATTGTGTTTTGGTCAATTTCTCCCTTTAGTTCTGTTAGTAGTTGCTTGGTATATTTCGGTGCTCCCTGATTGGGGGCATAAATATTGATGACTGTTATGTCTTCTTGTTGTATAGTCCCCTTTACCATGATGAAATGTCCATCTTTGTCTCTTGTTATCTTTTTCACCCTGAAGTCTGTTTCATCGAAAATCATTATGGCTACACCTGATTTTCTCTGGGTACCATTTGCTTGGAGTGTCAATTTCCACCCTTTCACTTTGAGTCTATGCTTGTCCTTGTAGCTGAGATGTGTCTCTTGTAGGCAGCATATGGTTGGGTTTAGTTTTTTGATCCAATCTACTACTCTGTGTCTCTTTATTGGTGAGTTCAGTCCATTTACATTTAGGGCGATTATTGATATGTGAGGATTTCCTGTCATACTGTCTTTAGTTTTCTGGTAAGGCTGTGTCTCCATTGTTTCTTTGCCTTTTTGTTGTTGTCTGTTATTTCTGTGTGCTGGTATTCTATGATGTTTCCCTCTGTTTCTTCTTTTATTACAGTATATATTTCAGATTTGGATGTTTTTTGAGTGGTTACCCTTGAGTTTATGTAAAACAAAGTTTGATATTTAGAGTATTCCAGTTTCTTCAGTACGCTTACTTTCTCTATTCCCATATTCCAGTTCAGGCCTTTACGCTCCCCCTTTTTATGTTTCGGTTGCCACAAATTGTCCCTGTTGATGGTGGTCTAATAGCCTCCTTTAGTATTTCTTGTAGTGCAGGTCGTGTATTAGAAAATTCCCTCAGCTTCTGGATGTCTGGAAAGGTCCTTATTCCTCCTTCATATCTAAGGGAGATTTGCTGGATATATTATTCTTGGCTCATGATTTCTCTCTTTCAATAGTTTGAATATTTGGTTCCATTCCCTCCTAGCTTGTAGAGTTTCTGCTGAAAAATCTGATGATAATCTAATGGGCTTTCCTTTGTAAATTACAGTCTTCTTTTCCCTGGCTGCCTTGAGGATTCTTTCTTTGTCATTGATTTTAGACAGCTTCAATACAATGTGCCTTGGTGAAGGCCTGTTCGGATTGAGGTAATTAGGTGTTCTATTTGCTTCTTGGATTCGAGGATCCAGTTCTGTCCACAAGTTTGGGAAGTTCTCATCGACGATTTGTTTGAATATATTCTCTGTTCCCTGCCCTCTTTCTTCTCCTTCTGGTATGCCCATTATTCTTATATTGCTCTTTCTGATGGAGTCAGAAAGTTCTTGTAGAGTTCTTTCATTTCTTTTAAGTCTCAAGTCTCTTTCTTCTTCCCTCTGTGTAAATTCCAGGTTCCTATCTTCGATGTCACTGATTCTTTCCTCCATCTGGTCAACTCTACTACCTAAGCTGGATATTTTATTGTTAATTTCTTCTATTGAGTTCTTAATCTCCAGAAATTCTATTTGGTTCTTTTTCAAGATTTCAATCTCTTTTGTAAAATGCTCATGGTGTTCTTTGATTGTGTTTCTGAGTTCATTAAACTGCCTTTCTGTGTTTTCTTGCATCTCGTTCAGTTTTTTCAGAATTGCGATCTTGAATTCTCTGTCATTTAAATCACAAAGGTCCATATCTCTAAGTTCCTTTTCTGGAGACTTTTCACTTTCTTTCTGAGCTATCTTGTTGCCTTGGTTATTCATGGCAATCACTGATTTACTATTTCTCTTCCTAGACATCTACAGGAGTGTCTTCTGCAACAGGTTGATATGTATGCGAAGAGCTTTTGAAGTTCCAAAGCTCTTTCTGCACCAGATTCAGAGCCCGTTTGTTTCAGCAGTTCTGTTTTCTCCTGCAGGGATCTGCCCATATAGGTGGGGCCAGGGGCGGGGTGAGTTGTGAGAGGTGGCCCAGAGCAATGGCAGCGACCACCACCACAGCCAGTCCTGCTTCCACAGCTCCCTCCCCTTTGCCGGAACTAGTTGAGCTGCGAATCTGTGTCTGAGGTCCACAGTTCTCAGAGCAGCAAATATTCTGTCCTTTGATCCGACACTGCTACTTTATCGCTTCTAGCACCGGGCAGGTGGGGGCGGGGCGAGCTCTGGGAGGGTAGGGAGGGGGCGGCTAGTCTCAGTGCCTAAGGCTTCGGTTCTCCGCTGGGCAGTGAGGGCTTAAACCACCGATTTCAGCCCTCTTCCCTCAGTCTTTGCTCCGAGGTCTGCCGTGAGCGAGCGTTGTGTTCAGCGGTTTTGTATGCTGCCCCCTCAGCCCTGTGGGCCGTAAGCGGAGCCCTAGCAGTCCGAGTCCTTCCCTCTCCCGCAGCTGCGAAAGATCCGGGCGCAGCGGGCTCCGAGCACTGAGCTAGGTCTGTGTCCTGCGCCCGCGCGGCTCCGTCTCCGCACTTCTCCTCTCCCACCTCCCCCGCTCGCGCGATTCACCCACCTGGAGGTGAATTCAGTAGTCGGCCTCTTCGTCTTGCCTGTCTGCTGTGCAAGGAGTCCTTTGTGGAGTTATTGTTGTTCGATTCGTTGTAAATTCCAGGGGAGCGTTACAGAGGCTCACCTCACGCCGCCATTTTTTTTGATCCGGTTCCTTCACTTTTAAAGTGGGACATACAGCAAACCTCCTTCTCAGGTTACTCGCGGCTAAACTTTCTTTCTGTGTCTCGCCCTCTTGCAGTCTGCAGCTTCTCCTGTTATCGGAAATGCCAGGCCAAGGTAAGGGGCCGTGGGCCAGCTGGCCCCGTAGGGGGGGAGGGGGTGTGGGGACGAGACGGGCGTGGGGTCCTGGGACTGGAGTGTGTGGGGGGGCGCGCCGGAGGGGCGGGGGAAGTATTTTTCTCTGTTTTTTTAACCCATTAATGTATTTTCAATTTTCTGAAAAAAAAAAAAAAGTATCATGAATTTCATGTGCCCTTTCAAGAGAAATTCTACCAATATTCTGATAATGGAAGGCTAAATGGATTTTTTAATGATGATTATGATAATTTTATAGATACTGAAATAGATTCACCAAGATTAACTTGACCATTGAGAAGGAGCTTATAATTCTTTCTGAAGCTCACTTTCTTTATGGATAAAATGTGTTCAATAATGACTGTCACATCAGTTCATATAAGTAATAAATTATAAAAAAAATTACATAGAACATTGAAACATTTTTTTAACTTCTTCCTGTTGGTGGTCATCAATATATGCTTTACTGTACCAATCAAGTTATGACTTAAAGATATGTCATCAATTAGTGCCCTAGCTAGCTCACTCTGTATGGTTACAAGAATTTGATCTAATATGATTGTCATAGCTGGCTAGGCATTCTGATTCAGTGGTCTCATATGGCTATTCTCCTTACATCTGATGCTAGAGCTGAGGTCTACAGGAGAACTTGTGGGGAAGGGGAGGTGGAAATAAGGTAAGGGAGAACAAAACAAGTTGGAATCCACAGCACAAGCTGGAACCCATGATGGCTGAACTGAAAACTATGCCAGTCTTGTAACCTCTGATCTTGTTGATTATAAGTATCCTTCATAACAGAGCTTAACACATTCACCTAGATTACACATAGAACATTTTCAAGGAGTATCTCAAGGAAACTGAAGCAGTTGTTGGGTCAGACCATGCCTCATTCCAAAGACATAAGCAAATATATTTTACCAAAATAGGAGAGCTTTAAAATTGTTGCTTCAGCCTGCACTCCACATGAAGAACAAGGCTTTCTCTTGTGGTCCATCCTAACCAGAATATCACAAGGAAGAGAATTCTTGGAAATGTAGTCTAATCTAACCGTGTTGATATATGAGAGGCAACTTAGCACTTATGCATATCTCATTAAAACACACTTTATTTCAAAATAGAGAAGATAATAAGTCATGCTTTTACCTACATCATGCAACTACCCTGATAATTGAAAACACAGTGACTTTTTCTTAGAAAAGGCTACTAGCCCCCTTTTTGTCTTGGGGTGATGTTCATTCTATTCCTAGCTGATTCCCACTCCCATTTGATATCATGGAATTTAAAAACTGAGATATAAAGTTAATTACAATAAATATATATCCTGTTAAATGATAAGGTGATGAGAAAGAAAAAAACATATGGTCTTACAATTAAGTTTGCGAACTTTGTTGCAACAATGTCTCTAACCTTATTTTGGTAACAGAGGGATTTTTTTAATGAATTTATACCAAGTGGACAAATAGTTAACCTAGTTAACTATTTGGTAGTGCTTAAAAGGCTATGAGCAAATGTTAGGAAAAATTGACCTAAACTTCTCTCCAACAATTCATGGCTCTTGCATCACAACAATGCACCAGCTCACACTGCACTGTCTGTTAGGAGTTTTTAGCCAGTAAACAAATAACTGTATTGGAGCACCCTCCCTACTCAACTGATCTGGCTCCGAATTAATTCTTATGTTACCCCAAAATAAAGGAAATACTGAAAGGAAGACATTTTGATGACATTCAGGACATCAAGGGTAATATGTCGACAGCTCTGATGGCCATTCCAGAAAAAAAAGAGTTCCAAAATTGCTTTGAAGGGTGAACTTGGTGCTGGCATCGATGCATAGATTCCCAAGGGGGGTACTTGGAAGATGACTGTAGTGATATTCAGCAGTGAAGTATGTAGCACTTTTCATAGGATGAGTTCACAAACTTAATTGTCAGACCATCGTATATCATAAACATAGGTGCAAACATATGTACACCAAAATAAGGATGAATACTCATAATTGTTTCAGTCCTCATTTATAGAACTGGTCACATAAAGATAGCTTATGTAAATATTGTAAAAATCATTAAAGTGGTTATGTAAAAATTATTTGCCTACAAATTACAACTTTATTGATGAATGACTGGTATATAAAAATGTACACATACATCATTTGATGAATGTTGACACATGCCTACACCTATGATAATGCCACAGTTAAAATAATAAACATGCCCATTCCCCCCAATGGTTTCCTTTTGACCTGGTAATTGTATATGTTAAAAATGTGGAAATTTTTAAACCAGGATGAGATATATGTTTGGTTATTTTTAATTTTGGTACCAAGGCATAGTTCTACTTTTAGTACTTATTTTCAGTTGTAAGTAATTATTATATATATATATATATATATATATATATATATATATATATATATATAGAGAGAGAGAGAGAGAGAGAGAGAGAGAGAGAGAGAGAGAGAGAGAGAGAGTTGTCTCTGAATAAGCACTTACTGAAAACTGATTTTGTAATAGGATTTTGTAAATAGGAAATTTTCAGAAGTTCATACCTTATTAAAAGCTGGCAAGTTTTTTATTGAATTCTCTACTTTTGTAAATAAAAATCAATAAAGAAATACTTATTCAACATGGATTTACTTCATTGCAAATTAAATTGCACTTAAACTATTACAATGAAGCCTGCATTTTTATATTTGCTTAAGAAAATTAAATTACCTAAATAATCCATGTTGTGACAATAATTATCTGATTTATATTAGTTAAGTAGCAACTGTATCTGGCAACAATAACAGTTGAATGTAGTCATGGCTACTATTGGGTCCAGCAACCCTAGGGAAAAACAATATTTTCCATTTCTCTAGATCAATCTCATATCATCGAGGAAAGGCTTCTGGTTTGGTTCATGCCACATGTTCATTCTGGAACAATTTTTGTATTCAGTAGAAGTACGGTGGCCAGATCTGAGTCATATTCATTTGTGGCGTGGATGACAGTATTTTTACTGGCTGGAAAAAAATTTCTCAAAAATGCTGTACCGTTGATTAGACAAAACAATAGATGCACAGTGAATGTATACCTAGGTTAAATAAATGTTTTAACCTGGTTATTCATATATTGATATATATATAATTATTTCCAAAAAAAGTATCCTTAATATTCTGAATTCTTTTAGGTGATACTTTTATACAACTAAGCAGGATTAAAAAGCTAAAATCAATAAACAATGACAGAAATCATCCAAAATTATATTTAAAGACTATTCTATATTTCTAGCAGTCTTACTTTCTTATAAATTGTTCTAAGACACTTTTTTTTATATGTGTGTCTTTATAGGTACACACCATTATATTGTAAGAGACTAGAAACCTTTTTTTTTAAAGACATAGTTTTATTTTTGCATTATGACAAAAATCCAAGAAAGCTCACACATTGTCCCCTCATGAATTTGCTTATCAAGCAATATTTTAAGGTTTACACTTTCTTCTTCTTTTCTTTCTTTCTTTCTTTTTTTTTTAACATGGCTGCAGCAATTGTTTAGTTTGAATATCTGTATCAAATAACAGAAGACACTAGAAAAGCACATTGCATTTTTCGCACTTTTGGCTACATGTATGTATGAATATCTTACTCTTCCTAAAATAAATTCCGTTCTTTGCTATTATCATTAAAATTCTATTCTGTATTACTGCTTCATCATAATGAAGTTCATTTCAAAATTAACTAGTTATATTTAAAACACTAGAAAAAGTCATGAGATTTTTCTTTTTTAAAGTTTTATTTTATTTTATTTTATTTTTACATCCCTCACACCGTGAACCCCCCTCCCCCCATCCACCACCACCCCGACCTCACACCGAGCCATCACATTATACACATAAAATTATAGTTGGCATTCATTAATGTCCAGCCTCTGGTGTACAATGCCATGACCAGGTTTTTAATACAGCTTTAAATTTTGAATATTTTTCTATGAAGGAACATGTCTAAGATCACATTGCACTTAAAAGCTTACAACACATTGTTTGTTATTTTAAAGATATCAGAATGTATTTAGATTAATGTGCTTTATTCTCTTAAACATTAGCTTATTCTATCAGAGAAGATAAGCTAATCTCAGTTCGTTTCCTGTTTTAAATGGCTTCTTAAAGTTACCTCTATCACTAATTATTGTTGAAGCAACATTGCAAACCTCCCTATTACCTCTTATGTCTCCTTCAGGAAGACGCTGTAAAAAATAATCCATAAAAGCAGATTTAAAAGTGGTGTCAATAAAACCACTCTAGTCATATTTGCACAGTGAAGGCATTGAAAGAAAACGGATGGTTTGTTTTCCTTTCTTGAAAGTTAAATTGAGTGCATATTTACTTTCCCTTTAATTATAAATTTCATCATTCGGGGCAACTTTTAACCAAAAGGCATTTCATATAATTCCAAAATAATTTGTTAAATCACTGCATAAATTGCAAAAATAGCCCAGTAGTTGGATAACAAATAATTTATGCACTGCATCTGTCTAAAATTATAGATACATGTATATATATTTTTTAATTCGGTTGATGTGTAAACCTTTTATTAGCTACATTGAGAGCTCCTTTAGTGCAGAGAATCTTGTATCACTTGTTTCTGAGAGTAACGTACCCTCTTGGAGCCTAATTTGTAAAACATATATGAGAATATTTAAAATACAGAATTTCTTTGAGTATCGAATGTTATAATATGTATTACCCAAGCATACTGGATAATACTCAAAAGACACCCAGCTTATAAATTTGATTAATTAAAAGTAGGGAATTTAAAAGTGAACATAGCACCCACAAATTGGATGGGTCATCAGCACTCCTTATGTTTGAGGAAAGAATGAAGGATATCAGCTATTGAATGCCAAATATTAAAAATTTTTGTATACAAAATATTATTCTATGGCATACTTATTTTATCAATGTTGATATGATAAATGAAAACTAATATTTATGAACCTCCCATGATGTATGTACAATGTACCGTGTTTGTTTTCTTGGTTTTGGAGATCAGGAAACAGGAATTGAAAAGGTTTACAATTTGTCCCAAATTACTAATTCCTCTCCTCATTATCATATTTAGAGGATAAGGTCAATTATTAGATGTCAAAAACATTTCAATAAAAGTTTAACAAATTTTGCAATACAATTACACGATATACGAATATGTATAAGCAAGATGTCTGAAAGAGTGTGGGAATCAAAAGGCATATTAGTCCCATTCAATCACAGTGGATTATGCTTGAGCTCACCTCCTTGGGAAATGTTTAAGGTTCCTGCAGAGGTGGAAGAGGGGGAACTGGTGGGAAGAGGATGGGCTCTGTGAGTCCTAATTTGGGAGGTGAAATATCTCTCATAGCCTTGCTCTGGAAATTATGAGAGGGGTGTGGGTGTGTGGAGTGGGGCCTGAGGTGCCTTCTCACACACTGTTTTCATTAAAAGGAATCCCCCACTCAACCAGCCACGATGTGTTAAAATAAAACTCAACTGTCTCTTCCCTAATGAGGTTAAGATGATAGATATTCAGAAAATACTAGAGGAGGCCTCTCCTCAACAAAAAAATAAAACTAAAATCAATCAATCAATCAATCAATCAATCAATCAATCAGTCAATCTGTGAATGAAAAAAACAGGCTCAGCAACATAAAGCAGGACGTGTAGGAGGCTTTTCAGAGATATAAGTCCTGCCTGTACTAGTGAGGTTGCCCCCAAATTTGTCTATCCTATCATGGTCAGGAGAGGTCTCTGTGAACTGCTAATGTTGGCATCAAGCAAAACTGTTTTGCCTCTATTCAATTAAAAAAAAAAAAATATATATATATATATATATATTTAAATCAGGAAGAAGCATTCTTCTGGGTGATGCTTATTGGCCAGGGCTAATTTTTTAAAGTTAGTGGCCCTTAGGTTTTCTTTGTGTCATATAAAGGAAAAAAATTGGTCCTAGAAATTCTTGATTAGTATCACTTGGAGAATCCTCGGTTTTGTGGATGTAGAACCTTAACATTTACTGTTCAGGAGACAATAAATATCTGAGCTAGGCCACCATTTGGTCTCATGGATTTTAAAAATCTTTCCCCAAGTATCAATCCCTTTAACCCTTCTAATAGACAACATTCAATTATTTAATGTTTATAGTTATCCACTATATAGTTTTTAACATATTTGGCCGACTTTCAAAAAAGAAAATTAACATACATATGAATGGTCTTAGGTAATACACCTGAGTCGGTAACAAACATGTCTTATCTGCTGCCTCAATTTCAGGGAGAGCATTAATATGATGCATATGATTGTTGACTTTGGAGTTATGTCAGTCTGAATAATGTGCTCAAATCTGTCATTTATTTTGGGTAATTTATTCTTCGTTTCTTAGTCTCAGTTGCATTGGCTCTAAACATCATTATATGAACTTTATTTAGGGAGATATTTATATTTCCTCTGAAGAGATGATACCAATTTGTATACAGTTTTGGTTACCTTAAACCAATTGTACATACTGAAACATATGTATTCTACTGGTAGAAGGTATATACAAGGGATAGTAAAGTTTGAGAGGAATCTAGAAGTTTTATCACATAATAGAGAATTGAAGTGTGAAGAGTGGAGAAAAAATTTAGTAGTTAATGAATGTAATTAAACCCTAGAAGATATTTCAAGTATTCTCTGTGGACAAACAAGTGGGATTTTATTGTGACATAATGAAGAAGATGAAACGGGTATCTATATAAGCTATCAGACACTAATATTAAACTGTTTAATACAACGTGAATTTGTCTAAATAAAACTTTTATGTGGAAATGGCATGATAGCCACAGCTTATTAAAAAAGAAAGAAAATGATAACAATAATTGAGTCTTTCCATATGATGAAATGAAAACACGTATCACCTTAAGTAAAAGCATGTCAACTCAGAGGAAAGAATTTTTAATGGTAAAACTATATGAAAAAATACAAAAAACTGTAAGGTGTATGAGAAATTCTATAAGAATTATTTCCTTACCAGAGCAAATTTCCAATTCTTGAAGTTTAATGCAAGTTATTCTAGGAAAAAAACACGTCAATCATAAAAACATATGGCAAGTATTAATATGCATAACTGTAAATGTGAAGACATAAAATGATTAAATATTTTCAGATGAAAAATGGACATTGTAATGGTCTAAATAAGAATATCACCCTATGCAGACTATTAGTTTAAGTAAATTGAATCTCATGAATGTTATTTTCAGAAGTTAACTAAGAAAAAAATGAAGAAAAGGAAAATTATTCGAAGAATAGTGCTATGGACTGTACTGTGGCCCCCAACCCCATTCATAGGTTAAACCCTAACTCCCAATGTCACTCTACTGAAAATAGGGTCTTTAAGAGGAAGTTAAGTTTAAATGAGGTCATCGGAGTGGAGCCCTGACCCGATACGGCTTTGGCCTTATCAGAAGAGGAAGAGAGTAATACAGCGACACAAAGGTGGTCATTTCCAGGCTGAGGAGGTAGACCTCAGCAGAACCAAACCCTGCCAGAACTTTAATTTTGGGCTTTCCAACCTCCAGACCTATGAGAAACATAACAGTTGTTCAAGCCACCCAGTCTATGGTATTTTTGACATGGCATGCCAAGCAGACTAACCCGAAGAACAAAGTAAATTCGGTTCGTCAAATATTAATAAACTGATCACATGCAAGACATTTTGTGAAGTGCTAAGACCTTGACACACATTATTCTTCATTGAATAAGTAAAAACATATTATTCAATTAACCGTATCTAACCAAAGTAGAGATGAGTTAAAAGAAGAAAAACCTACAAAAAACAGATATGTATACAAGCCACAAATGTCGATATATGTCTAATTTTAGTATGCATGCATACTAAAAATGTGTGTCTGTGTAGAAAAAAATAGAAATATTGGGACTCATCAGGCAGGTATGAATACATATTTTTAAAAAATTACGTTATCATATTTGTAGTTTTGGATAGTAATAACATATTTATGTGTTAGCAAACAATAAATTAAAAACAATTGACTTTTTCTTAAATCTTACAGTGACCACTCTTAGAATTCAGGCCTTTTAGAATCAAGATCCATAAGAAAGAAGAGTGCAGGTGCAAAATATCCATGTTCTTTAGCAACAAAGCACTGAAAGTTCTAAGTGTTCTATAGATTAGAGAACTGAACTCCCAAATCATTGAAATGAACCATTGCTATAGTGGAGACTGTGTTTCAAACGGAGTCAGGTGGAGTTTCTTTTGTTCTACTTAAACCAAGTGCCTAAGTTTGCAAATGTAGGCTCTTCCTTCTTAACCAAAAAGAAAACAAAAAGTCAGGCAATTTCCTAGGTGATTTTCCCAATTTAATGCCTCACTTTTTGCAGAGCTTTCTGTTAATCATCCTTATTTAATGGAAGTAGAGATTTTGGAAATGAACATATGTGAATGACAGTAATTTTTCTAAAAAATGCCGAAGAAAAGTGAACCTTAAAAAAATATATATATCAATTTCATGAGAAGAACAGAGCTATTGCATTTTCTTATCATTCAAACAGGGCTTTAACTCCCCAAATAACTTATTTTCCAAATTACTGATAACTGCATTCATTCTATATGATATGTAGAGATAAGTATGTTATAGGAGAATTTGTATAGGGTAAGACAACATATTTATTAATGCACATCATTTTTTCAGTATATTTACCTAAAGAGGTGATTAGACACTTACCTAAAGAGGTGATTTTTGAGGTAAAATCTGAATAAAAAATGGAGCCAACTGCATAAAAATACAGAGATATTTCAGGAACCAGAACAACAACAACAAAAAAACACAAAATCATAAGACCCAAAAGGTTTGAGTGCAGATTGGTAAACTTTTTCTATGAAAGGCCAGTTAGTATACAGAGGGTGCCAAAAAAAAATGTATACACATTTTAAGAAAAATAAAAAAAAGTGTATTCATTGTAATACTCAATATATACCAATAACAAAAGATGAATACAAGTTACATTTGACTTCTGCAATTACAAGAGGTGCTCAAAGTGGTACCATCAGCGTCCAGACACTTGATTACATGCAACTACTGCTTGAGCATAGATAATATCCCTTAAAATGTGTACACACTTTTTTGGCACTCTGGTAGTTTAGACTAGGAGGGTCACAGATGGTCTCTATCACATATTCTTCTGTTTTCATTCAACACCCTTTTCAAATCTAAAACTCATTCCAACTCTTGGGCTATCCAAAAATAGGCTTTTGGTTGGATGTGGCCACAGGCCATGGTCAGTGGACCCCTGAATTAGAAGAACAAATGGAAGATAAACAGAAATTGGATTTAGTGGTTAAATAGCAAAGCCAAGATTCAAGACAGCCTGATGAAAAAGTATGCTCTCAATGATTATCACACTTTATTTACAACAATATGTATAGAAACAATTTATACAAAGAGCAGAAAGACACATATTGCAAAATCTCCCTCATAAGACCTGAGAGATTTTCATGGGAAGTGCTGCCTATATAGAATGTTAGAGAATGATGCCCCCCATTATTTTCATCTCTTCTATGTTAATCTATTTTGGCCTTGAATAAAATACATATGTCCTTTTTTTTTTTTTTTTTTTAGTGAAGTCAGTGAAATGCATATATATTTAACACTTCTATGCCCAACAATATGCTAGTCTCCTTACAATGCTAACAATAAAGTGAAAACACAGTTTTGTGTCCCTGAGCGAGGGGCTGAAAGAATAGGTCTTTCAAAGTAGACTGTGCTATGTTGACTTCCATATTGGCAACTTCTTTAGTTGTGTGACCTAGCTTATTTTTATATCTCTGGTTTTGATTTTTTTCTATATAAAAAAGTCTAAATAAAAAATAATTTAGAAGTTCCAAGTTTAAAAAGAAAAAGTTAGCAATGGGAAACAGCAATCTTAGTGTCTTGCATACACATCCCTATTTCTTCTTTCTTGGTAAGAAAAAAAACAACAACTAAAAAAACAAAAAATAAATAAAAATTATCCTTCCGTAAAAAAGTAAATAATATTTACAGGTAATAAATTTATTGAAACACATATATTTTGAACTATAATGTTTTGATATAGAAATATACTTGAGGGCTGAAGTAAAAGTAAGCAAACAAAAGAAATATTCATGGAACAGGAATGAAAGGGTAAAATGATTAGACAGAAGAATACTGTCCCCAAAATGTGAAGAGACATTAGAAAATGAGGGGATAACTAACAAAGAATTCAGAGGAACAAACAGGAAAATTCAGTATACATTAAAGTTCTCTGCCACTATTTATCTCAAAAACAGCACCCTTACATCATCTGTGGCTTAATTTTGTGGGAGGAGAACAAAAGAGCGAAGTGTACAAATGACTTTTCTATAACTGCCATTAAAAAATTGTCACAAAATTAGTGGCTTAAAACATACCCGTCTGTGACCTCACAGTCTTCATGGATCCTAAACCTAGGCACACAATGGCTCAGGATCCCGCTCTGCTGTGTGTCTCACTAGACCATAGTGGAGGAGTTGGCAGGGCCCCTTCTTCTAGGAGGCTCTGCTTCCATGCTCAGTTAGGTCGCTGGAGGAGTTCAGTCCTGTGTAGTTGTAGGCCTGAGGATCCTATCTCCTTGCTGGCAGTCAGCTGTGAACTGTCCCTACCTCTTCGAGGCCTCTCTCAGGGCTTTGCATGCTGTCTCTTCCGTCTCAATTCCAGCCAGCAGCCACAATTCTAGGCCTTCTCACTTTGCAGCATCTTGTCTGCCTTCTCTTTGTGCAATGTCTCTGCCACTGTTCTGCCTGTTTGTAAGTGGTCAAGTGAGTACATTAGACCCACTCCTCAATAATGTAGGATAATCTCCTCATTTTATTGCCGTTAATTTTAATTGTATCTACAAAGTATTTTAGCCAAGTAAATGCAACATATTCACAGGGAATTCTGGGGATTAGGGCAAGAAAAATTGGGGTAAGCCATTATTCTGACCACCACTATATATTTATATAAAACTCAGATGGGAGATAGATAGATAGATAGATAGATAGATAGATAGATAGATAGATGATAGATAGATAGATAGATAGATAGATAGATAGATGATAGATAGATCGATCGATCAATAGATAGAGTTTTAATAATTATAAACAGGAGTGGGTATAGAATTGGTGGTGTTTTTTAGAAAAGCGCATGATACTCTCAGTTCACTTCAGTTATGCCATACATTACAATGAAAATATGAAGACTAAAACAGAATCATTGAAGAGCAATTTGCCATTGTACTGGTTCATATCCAGACATGAAAATAGCGATTCTACCCCAGGCTACTGAACGGGAAACAATTGCCAAAGCTACTGACACAAACTTTACAGATTAGACTGGATAAAGTCTGACTCAAAACTGAAATTTATGTAATGCTTTAATTTTTAAGTGAAGTGAAAATCAAGTAGGGGAAATTGTGGATTATGTGTAAGAGGGTGGTAAAGTTCAATATATGTGTGAATCTCGGGTTTATATGTGCATAATTCTCAATATACTTTCTATTCCACAGTTCTGCTCTACCATGGTTATAGGAAACTAATGAAAAGTTGTTATAATAGGAACAGCTTGCTACCTGCACACATATGGTTACTAATGAAAGAGTGTGCTTCTCAGATTTAGATATTATTGTCAGAACCATCTCTCTTGATATGACTTTCATGATAAGATACACATAAACATAGCTAACAATTTATCAATCTACAAAAGGATAGATTAATATAGCATTTTTCTGATATTAGTATATATAGTTCAGGAATGCCTTAACTGATATCTGCATATGCTAGAAACACAGATAATGAAAATCCTTTCAACATAATAATGTCCACTTCTCCCTTAAAATAAATGCATACCTCTCTGCCAGGGACAGAAATTTATAAACACTGCAATTGTTTTTATTTTCTCTTTCCTATTCTCAGGAAGGGTGTAGGTCCCTCCTCTTGACAGTTTTTCTTCAAACTCAGTGTTACATGTCACTTGTTAGGTTACAAAATCCCACCAGATAAAACTATTCCTTCCAGTGACTACAAGCATTCTAGAGAAAAGCATGTCCAGAGTCAATAGAAACTCATTTGAATTTGAATGATCTGTTACATAACTAATGAGTGTGATGAGTTAGAGAGAAAGTGATTTGTAGTTTGGCATTAGACCTTTCAATGAGGAAGAGCTTTGGGTAGGAGAGACTTGAGGGATACAAATAAAGGCTCTTTTGCTTGTGTTTGCTCTCTTTGTCTCTCTTCTTTCTGTTCTGCTGCTTCTGACACTTAATGACAGGGACGCAATTCTTTGGAAACTGTATTGGGAAGGAAAAGTAGTAGACACAGTGTTTCTTTCTCTTTTTTATTACATATCTGGGGAGAAAGGAACAGACACATATTTGTAAAATTATTCCTTGACATAAATGTATCAATATCAACAATTATATTCATGTACATATAATCTCATTTAAAATGTTCACAAAACCAATAATAAATATTTCAATGTATTAAGATTTTACTATGTTCAGGTTTTCAATGAGTTGTGTTCAAAAATTCATTTTGGCTTGAACAATCCACTTATATTTGAAATATAGATATAATACCTATGATACACAGATTTGCTTTATATCTAAATATAGAAAAACAAACTAGAAGAAGATAATCCTAACAAAAAGATAAAGTATGAAAGAAACTGTAACAATTAAGACTATGTACATCAAGAGTAGAAAAACAGCATGAAAATACAAAAACAGTGAAATATATAGTTATAAGGGACAGTTACTAAATTGGATTTGTTTTTGTATATACATATATGTGTGTGTGTGTGTGTGTGTGTGTGTGTGTGTGTGTCTGTATATAGGCATACATGAAAATTTCTAAAAATAAAAAATATTTTTTAGTTTTTATTTTAAAATCTCTATGATCTTTCCCATGTCAACCCAAAATGAGGTCTTCCTAGTTTAAAATAAAACAGATTATCTTTGACCATATTTTGTGGAAATAGATAAAAATGAGAAAAATAATGATGTTCTGAAGCTATTTTGAA
Source organism: Rhinolophus hipposideros (assembly GCF_964194185.1). Classification (NCBI taxonomy): domain Eukaryota; kingdom Metazoa; phylum Chordata; class Mammalia; order Chiroptera; family Rhinolophidae; genus Rhinolophus; species Rhinolophus hipposideros. The sequence continues at coordinate 84,292,473 of NC_138053.1, forward strand.
ATATAAAGTCATAATTGGATTTATTTGGGCTGCTTAGAGGCAGAGACTGAGGCAGGGAGTGAGATGCATGTGTCTTAATGAGATCTGTTCTCAGAAAAATCTGTAAGGGAGTGAGGTGAACTGAAAAGGAAAGGAGGAGGAGTTGAGCAAGCTTGTGGTCTCAGTTTACTATATTCTAAGCCTAATTTTTGGCATTCTGGAACATAAATTATTACTTCAGAAGTTTCAGACCTTGTGGCCAAGGACCCAGGATTTTGCAGCCAGGCATCAGTCATTGGCTGCTCCTTGGGGTGGGTGATGCTACCTCCAAGGTGTATCCAGGTGTATCCAGGTACCTCCCACTAGCCAGAGACATCTCTCCAGAGTAGTCAATGAATGGGAGATTCGAGCTGTGATACTTGAAGCAGCTGGAAGATGGCTATGCATATTTGAATCGGGTACGGTTTACCTCTTGCTCTGCTCAGATTTACAGGCTCCGCGCATTCACTCAACCCAGGTATGGCTTCTCCATAATTACAGTTAGTGACAATTTTGAGGCCAACTTAAAAGAGGAGCCTTTGTAGAATGACCGCCTGATGTTGTAGATGTCCTAAGATTACATCTGGTAACACCAGCGTGCTACTCTACACCCCAGCCTAGATTTCCATTGACTTGTGCTTCTGCTGGTTTAGGTAGCTCCTGGTGGAGTAAAACAGGACTTCATCTTTGAAAATTATGATTCTCCTATCTGTCACACCTTTATAAGATAGTGTCTGTTGTACTTGCACACTTACAGTTGAACCGGGAATGTGAGTAACCAAAACTGCCCAAAGAATCACCTGTGTGTCAAACATATTTTTTTTCCTTACCCCATTAGAAGCAGCAGTTCTACCAACAGGACGGTAAGTCATATTCTGTCTGCATTCGTTGCACAAAGTGACCAAGGGATAGCCATGGTTTTAAGATTAGTGAGATTCTTACTGTGTATCAGTCTAGGGACTGAGATCCCTAGTCCCGCAAAGCCTAAATGTGCAAAAAGAGGGAGCACACAATCACCAAGTGAGCACTCAGAATAACTGTGAATGGGTTTGCCCCTGTTTCCACTCCTTGCTTTCTCTACCATCGCATTTTATCTCTTCGCAACCTGACCCGTCTACTGCTCAGATTCTAGCATCTGGATGGTGGACTGTGTAACCCAGCCCATGGTCATTTTCCCATTTCTACACATACTTTGCTATAAGGAGGGTTTCTTGTTCTAAAAAAAATAACATGAAGGATTTAATGTTAATGACTAAAAGGTTCTGTGAGCCCACAAAGATAGTGATTCTGCCTGAGGCACTATGGAGGCAAAACCCATATTCAGAAAACATGTCAGTCCATATTAGGATACAACATTGCCTTTTATGAAAATGGAAGGAGTCAGCATAAACAACTTGCCTCTACGTTGATAGTTGGTTTCTTCCAGGGTTAGTGCTAGAGTGGGAGATTACTCTCTGTTTCAGGCAGGTATAAGATTTAGTAGCAGCACATGTTAGATCAGCTGTGTCAAATGAAAATGCATGCTCTTGGGCTCATGCCATGCTCTCATTTCTGCCACAATAGCTCAACTACCGGAATCTTTAAGTACAGAAGCTGACTAACAGCTACTGGTTAAATCAGCCTCTCCATTTGGTTGTCAGTGTCTTTTCTGCAGTAGAAGTCCACTGGTGGAAATAATCTGTAGTTTCTTCACCAAGTGTGACTATTTAAATAAGTCCATGCACATTTCTCTTCCAGGTAACTCTTTGTGTTTGATCTTCCAAGTTTATTCTTTAGGCCCCATTAAAAAAAAAAAAAAAGAGAGAGAGAGAGAGAGAGAGAGAGAGAGAGAGAGAGAGAGAGAGAGAGAGAGCGCTAAGTCATTCACTACGGTTGATGAGTCCATGTCTTTCCTTAACTTCCAAATACTTCTTCTCCATATAAATTAAATGTCTAGCACATCATTTGAAAGTCTATTCCTGAGGATGCTTTACCCTCAGACATGTCTTTTAGCATCATCTCCCCTGAACAAAACTCATAGCCTATCTAGTATCATCCATTGTCAGCTCGAACCAACATACATGCCAACACATCTGTTAACCAAGCTTCATTTTGTTCTCCTCCTTCATCAACTGTTCATATGAAATACCCCAACACTACCATTTGTGTGAACTGAAAGAAAGCCTGTGGGTAGACAAGGTAGGGAAACTGGAGTTCTGGGTCACTCTTTCCTGCAATTAGCCTGTGCCCTCTGCTGTTGTTCAGATCCAATAATAGATTTGTGACTTTTAACTTCAGTTGAATGACAGCTGTTCTCAACTAAATTTACGGTTCTTTGTCAAAAGTGTCTAACTTATGAGATGAGGTACACGATTCATGGTCACTATATGTCTCAGTTTCTCTAGCTCTATCTGCACCTAATAGCATGCCAGGAACTATATTTTGAAATAGACTATAATTCTCAACTACACATGGCATGGTAAGTATTCAGAGCCCTAGTCTGGAGACAATAAATTATTTTCTACCCCCAGATACTTCTAACATTTAAGTGGTTGACTGAGTTATAGAGCCCAATCTGGCAGGACTGCTTGTTTTGCACATTTTACACATTTTAAAATCCATTATTGTTCTGAGACCAATTAAAAACCAGGAGATATCTTCATTACCCAGTAAATGGGTAGGAACTTTTCTCACACATGGAAAAAATACTGCTTCCAAAATGTGAAGAGGTCTACATTCGTGTTCTTCTATCTTGGTAGGGTAGGAGAGGTACAAATTCTTTTCTTTTTTTTTTCTTTTTTAATGTAGATATCCTGGCCTGAAACCTTCACTAATGTAGCGATACCTTTTCTTATGTTTATGTTTCAGTAACAAATCCAGAGTGTTTACTACTTGTTGCTAACCAGACATAATTTAATCAACATCATAAATATACTCAGTGTGAAATTCTCCAAATATTTTATTTGTACTATACGGTATCAGAATGTAGAATTAAATGGATGTGAGGCCAGATCATGAATGTATACTGACACGCATATCATGTGAATACAAAGTGCTTCTTATCTTGTTTAGTAATGGCCACTGGAAGAAATAAATCACATTTGCCAGATCAATAGCTATACAACACTTACCAAGTTTGTGTTACTCTACCCTATTAAGTGTACCACACTGAGTAAAACTGTACCAATTGTGACTCAAATTTAGTTACATTTTTGCTAGTCTACTCCATCTGTCATGATTTATTCTATTTTTTCCCACAAGTTTTATGTTTAAAAGCATGAGGGAAGGATGGGAAATGTCACCTCTAAATTTCCTTAAGTTTTTGAGAGAGGCATTGATGTCTGCCATTTATCCCTGAGCTTATATCATTTTTGATTGACTGTCATGACTGGGGGTCACAGAAAGTTTTCAGGATTTCCATTTGGTTTTTTTTACCGTAATAACTGTTATTCTATAGATCAAAGATCCAACTTCTACATATATTAAAGTCAAATGTATATTTGAAAATATAATGGGGAAATGATCACCAGTTTAGGTGATAAAATCAGTACATTTACTGTGAAATTGGCCATGGTCACCAGTCTGTTTTACATCTAATCACAATATACTCTATTTAACCAATGCTTTTGGTCCTTGGGTATCAATGTTACCATAGATTCTAAATTGAATGCCTGTTGAAATATTGTTTATTTCCCTTTCCCTGAAGTATGGTTTCTTGTTTAAATGGCTGTAGGTCCCTTTGGGGAAGGACTGAGTAAATCACTAGTGAACCCACTTAATATGTGGTGGCAGAATCATTCTTCAGCAATAGTCACTTGATTGTTGTCTTAATTCAGATCAATTCCTTGTTTCAGTCAGGGTACTGCGTCTAAGTACTAGTTCAGTTCTTAAAATTGATGGGTGAATCATGACTCTCTATTGGAGTGACTGCCTTTAGCCTTCTTATACATTGCAGATCTCTCCTGTTTATCCATATTAAGCAATCCCCGTATTGGCTGTTCAGCTATTTTGTCTTTTGGAAATCTATTATTCTATTAGAACTTCTACAGATGACTGAGGAGAGGTTACTATTTGGCAGCCATTTTAACTGGCGATTGATTATGGTTATTGCAAAAGTTATATTTCTAATGGTTAAGTGCTGCCATTGACTTCTGGTACGTCATCCTCCCATCATCCCCTTTGCTATTGGGGATTCCATTTCTATAATAACATCTCTTTCTTTAAGCCCTAGCCTGCAAAGATCAGCCACTACTCACCTTATCTATGGTATTAGTCCCCTGCTGACTCATTTGAAACTTCTGCATAGTTTTCAAGCAAGGGAAGCATCGGACAGTCTTATTTAACAAAGAAAAATGGCCTAGTCCTGCAGATCCATGAGTTTCTGAGGCTTCTGGTTCTTTATGTTTCTCAGTCATCTGCTTTGACATGTCTCAGGGTCTCACTCCTTCTCTGCCAAGGCTCAGACTTTGGCACAGTAGAATTACAAAGCTTACATGCAACCTTTACTAATGTTCTGCTACTGATAATTGGGTTCCAAAGGCTACTGCTCGGCGTGAATAGCCCTCTGACACAACAGATGTGGATTTTTTTGTTAACCAAGAGGAGTTCTAGAAGCCACATTCTTCTTTGCATATATGATGGATTCCTTTGAAGCTAACATTTTTTTTTCTTCCAAAATATCATTGCTCCTCAGCAACAGTCACTTGATTGTTGTCTGAATAATTACTATTCCCAAGCCATTTCCAACTTCAGCAATACTGTGCAAGTCAGTGCATTCCTTTCTATGTGTATCTCATCTTAACTCAGTACAGGTGCAAATCTAGTCTTTTATACAGCTACAGCATATCAGTGAGTATCGGTAGTCAACTTACCTTAGTGAAAGTATTCTCAGCTCCACGCAGCTAATGAATAAGCCAAATCAATGAATTCATTTTTAGAGTTTCCTTCCTAAGACCAAACTTAACCTTCATCTTATATTTTAGGCTCATTTCTCAGAACTAAGTGATCAGGTAATCTTTTCAGCTTTAACTTCAAAATATTTCCAGTTAATACTTAAATAGTCTTCCCTGAAAAGAGAGCCAGAGATAAAATAAAACAAAACAAACAAACAAACAAAAAAACTGGTGTGTATTGTTTTATTTATTTATTTACTTAAAAAAAAAAGTTTGAGGGAGTGCTCTTCTGGAGAAACCTGTAAGGAACTGAGGTAAGCAGAATAGGAAACGGGAAGGAGCCAACCTAGGATTGGAGGCACATTGAAACCTAGACTTGGTTTGACCCACAGGAGAATCCGAATTGTAAATTGCATTGCCAAGTGGTAGTGTCTTGAGACATAAGTCTAGGTTCTTGTACGTACACATCTCTTGGCATATGGCTGATTCTAAAAGTCAGAGCAGGTATCTTCTCAGATGTATTAGTTCAGCCAAGGACAATTCTCCATGTAAGCTTACACATTTAAGCCAGTTTTAGCTTGCAAATTGTTACACCTGCAGGTAAAGGAATGTGGGTAGGCCAGTACAATTCTCCTCTAGGATCATCAAAATGAAGCAACTGATAGTTATATAGACTATAAAAACTTTAACTAATTATTTATGTATTGCCCTTTTAATTTTTTGTGAGTTATATTAATATAACTCATTATTTTACATGTTTCTTTAAAATGCAACTTTTCTTTTTACCACATCTCTCTCCTATCATTACTTTTCTACTTTTTTTTTTTCCACTCTACTCTGCTTTTCACCCAAAATCATAAAATGATAAAGTCAGAGCCCAGGGGAAGCCTGCAGCCAAGAGTTATCCATTTCTACTACCTAGGAATGAAGCAATAGCTGACACTGGATCTAGATAAAAATTATTTCATCAGTTACTTGTGATATTCACCAGCTTTCTATCCAGTTCCTTTTTGTTTTTCTTTGTAATTTCATCTGGTTCCACGGCTCTAAATATCATATATGTTCTAAAAATTCCCAACTTTATAATTTCACTTCACATTGTTCCCATAATTCCTGTTCTGTGAGGTTTTTATATTTATATTTAACTCCTGCCTAGATGAAAACCTACACTTGCACATAAACAGAAATATCAAAACCTACTCTTTACCTACCCTTCTCACATACAACTACTCATACTGCATTTTTCTATATCAGTAAACTTCAAGTCCCTCTTTTCATGTTCTTTGCCCAAAAGTTTTAAAGTCATCTTGACCTTCTTTTTCTGTTACCTCCTAATAACCAATCCATCAAAAAATGTAGTTTCAAAGAGTATCCAGAATCAAGACATTTCTCACCACTTCCACAGAGATCCAAATCATGATCATCTATCTTCAGAAATATACCATTATCTCTTAACTGATCCTCCTGCTTCCACACTTTTCTATACCTACCTCCCTTTTCTATTTTCAACACAACAGACAGAACATTCTTTTCGTATTGTCAGCCATATTGTGTCACTCCTCTTCTCAGTAGGCCATAATGATTTCCTATCTTTTTAAGAGTCAAACAAAAGCTCATTTTAACGGCATACTTTTTTGTGGTAGAAACTCAATGTAATTAACAGACAAGAAACCTAGCTTCATGATTTCTCTGCCACTTGCAATTCATTTTATACAAAGGCTAACTTTTCTTATCTCAAAATGTGGAACATAGAATAAAAATCTCATAACACAACCGAATGATATTTAAAAAGCATGTGACCCAAGTTTAACATTGAAACCATCCTTAAAACAAACAAACAAGCAATAACTACCAGTAATTAAGCACTCACATTAATACTTTTAAATGTTTTTTTTAATTAGAAAAGGTCACATAAAACAACTAAAAGCAATGGAATAATGTGTTTTTTTTTAACCACTTATTTTTCCTATTAGTTTATTCCCTTTATCAAACTGTACTCACTATTTGACCATTGTGACGGATTTTCAACCACATAAATACCTTTCCAATGCCTAATGAAGAGCCTGTAACTTTTCTTTCCAGCATTTATTAGATTATTATTAACAATCTATATGCTTTGTGATTTCAACACCTTTCCAAAGAAACTGAATCTTAGAAATTTGCTTAAAAGTAGAATGTTCATAATTAATCCAGTTTAACATTTAAATTGGAAATTTTGTCTGAATCTGGAGCTTGTAACTTTAATTCCAGTGCTGTGCTGTCTTTCAACAATGGCCATCATATTGATGATGATTAAACTTGTTTCAATCTATTTTATTTATGTAAGAAAATCACCAGCATTTGAAGGAATGTTTCCTATTTTTGGACTGATATTTGCTAAATTGGCATGCTTAAAAGAAAACAGCCATTCTTGATACAGGGGGCCAAATCTTCTAAAGGAAACTCATGAATTTCAATCTGGTAAAGTGTTTTCAGCTACAAGTAATATTAAACTCAACTCTACCTTCCTATTCAATTTAGAAAAAAAAATGTTTAATTAAAAAAATAGCAACATGTTCAAAGGCAAGGAAGGCACCAGATATTATGTGTCCTGAGTTGAGGTCCAATTTCTTTGTTATTCTCCCTGCTAACTCTGGCCTGCCTCTTTTGAGTCCTCATTTTGTCTTCATGGTGACATCTCTCATTGTCATAAAGCAGCCATCAGCAGTGTCTCAGCATCTGAGGTCACCTATTTTATCCTTCCCATTGTGGAGAGATTGAGGAAATCACTTCCCTATTTAAAGGAACAAAGTCGTCCCTTTCAATTTGAACTGGCCAGTTTAGGTCACATGCAATATGTGGATTAATAACAATCATCAGGAAATGACATATAAGATTTGGCCTAAGAGAGCATCCCTGAGACAGGTAGTTGGAGGATGTGAGTAGGTGAGGTAGATGTCATTAATTATTTAATTCATGTGATATGCATTTATTTAGAACTTAGTGCATGATAAGGGAAGTTGCATATATGGATATTCAACAGCTATAGAAATTGATAAGATACACATAAGAATCTTCAAAGAGCTTATATTTTAGTATATATTTTAATATGTAAGCTCTATATTTAGAGCTTATATTTTATTTCAGATAAATAAACAATGCATATTTAACATATAAGAAGAGATATGAAATTTATTTTTATATGATACATACAGTATATATAATATCATGCAATGTGTTTCAATCTAATGCAGAAAAATAAAACAGAGTCTATGTGCACATTTACATAGGGTGACTTCTAAACAGAGATCTGAATGAATTAAATTTTTACACTAATTGATGAAGCTCCATAGTTCATTTAGAAATACTGAATCAGTTTTTTTGTTGTTGTTGTTTGTTTTAATTGAAAAGGGAGCAGTACAAGTTGTGGCAAAGGGTGTTTACTAGACATTAGTGTTTATTTTAAAAATATGGAACGTAAGTAACTGCAGTCTTGCCTCAGCAATAAATACGTAGAGATAATATAGAAATTCATACATATATGTAATAAAAATTCAGATTTGACAGTACAGATGAGTAGAAAAAGAGATAGCTCAATAAATAGTGCTTGTGAAAAAGATTTTCTATGAGGAAAATAGAGAAATTAATCCCTTATTTATATTATAGATAAACATATACTTCCTCTTGATTAAGTGTTTAAATGCAAAAAAAAGTTAGTTTTAAATTTACTTTCATTTTATTTTTACATTTTAATTGAGGTATAATTGACATATATTATTATATTAGTTTCAGGTATCTAACATAATGATTAGATATTTGTATATGTTGCAAAATGATCATCACAGTAAGTCTAATTAAAATCTGTTACCATTTTCTAATTTTAGGATTAATACATTTGAATTTTCATTTTATCTTTTAATCATACAATTTAAGAACAGTAAAATTAGTAAAAATTGATTTAGTTACTGGTGGACTTTTGTTAACTTGGAAAATATTTACTATTATTATATTATATTTTCTGATATAGAAATATGGAATAACATTGATGAAATATTCTTCCATATGCTTTAATAGAATTTCACATTTTTCTATAAATAATTTATGCTTTCTGTTAGATTTATTTCATGATATGTCTTCTGTTATTTGAATGTTATCTCATTTTCTATTATATTTTCTACTTGGCTTTGCATCTGAAGGGGGAAAGTACCGAATTCCTTCAATAGATTACATCTACATATAGTGTCTTACAATAATCTGTAACTTTTTTTTGCCATTTTTTGACCTCATGCCTCTTGTTTTATGGCATTAGTTAAGATATTGATTAAGGTGGCCTTAAAGTTCCCCTGAGGTTGACAAAACTTTAGACAAGCTTCTTCCTAATATAGATTTCTGAATGCCTTTTTATAGCTTTTGAAAATTTGCTATTGCAAATTATTTCTCTAGCCCCTTAGATGTAAATATTTTTAAAAGCAGCTTGCCAGTTTTACAACTTAGGAATGTCTTTCTCAAGAATCTGGGAAATATCCCTTTGAAATGTAATCATCAAGGAAGATAGAACTCCCATCTCCCAATTTCTGTGAGAGGGTAGGAACCTAAAATTAGCACAAGGTGATGGCTTAATTACCTTGACCCACTGCACTTTCCACCCGTGTGACTGTCCTCTAGTGCTTTCTCATTAGCTCACCTCAGCATTCAAAAACTTGCTTGATGATCTTGAATAAAACCTTCCTTGCCTGTTTAATTCTATTCAATGTCATTTTTCTTTGACAATATTCAGCATTAAATTGAGCGTGACCACATCAGTTTTTTCTTTGGACATTCATGCATTCCTCAATACTGGCTTGGAAATAGGAATCACTCACATTTCTAAAGCTATCATCCCACTGTTAAAATCACTGGGAAGAATAACATCTCCAATTACATGAGAAAAATCTGTAATTCATAACTATGATATTCTGGAGAAGAAAACCTGAAACCATTACTTTAAATGTCTTTTAAATTTTAAATTTCTTTAAAATTTATTTTAAGGATTTCATATATGATAGAAGAAATGTTTATTTTTTGTGAATATGTTATTTAGTATTTCTATTTACTTTATAGGTGGTTCTAATTTTCTTTTTCATCTCTGGGTTTGTCTGTTTGTAGAACAAATGTATAGAGTACACTTAACATAAAAGAAAAGTAAATAAAGACTAATAATCTACTGTAAATTATGAAAAGGCAAGTAAGAATCTACAGGCTCAAATCTATCAAGGTGCAAAATTTTAATGGAGTTAAGAGGAGCTCTGCAGGCTTAGATGTTCAAAGGTCACTATATTAAAAGATAATAGAAGAAAATTCAGAGTTTACTTATTTTCAGAAAAGTAGTATGTTATATTAGGAAATATGATTTGTATGGGAACAGTATATTTCAATAGAGAATAACTACTTTTCTTGATGGGGAAATCTAACGTTAAAATAACTAAAATAAAATGTCTATTTAGTACTTGTAGAATTAAAATAAGTATCTGACCTTAAGAATCATCAAATATAAATCCTGTCACCTTTCATGGCATCCTCCTAACGGATGTGAAAATTGCAAAATCTCATTTCTTCTGAAAATGATAATGTGGCTACCATGGATATTGTGCATCTTTTGTATGGTTAAAATGTGTATATTTTGTACAGTTAAAATATGTGTAAAATGTCATGAATTTTCCAAAAACATGAACTGCCAAGTATGTTTTGCAACCATGACAGACTTTACCATCATCCTCATTGTTGGAGATTGGTAGGTTTAGCTGTGGTACAGCAAGCACCAATATCTCAGTGCTAACCAGTATAAGTGTTGATTTAACAGGATCCTGTGCTGATCCAGGTCATACCTCAGGACTCTGGACTCTGTGTTTTGATAGCACTGTCTTCATCACGTGTCTTCACAGTACCTTGACAGGGAGAGTGTTCTAGAGCTGTGCACACACAGGACATGTTTAAAATCATGGATGACAAGTCTCATATCAGTGCTGCTCGTGTTCCACTCTCCCAAGTCCAATAATAGAGCCCAACCTAAGAGCAAGGGAAGCTGGAGAAGAAAGAGCATGTGTGTGTTTGGAGAACACTACCAGTCTCTGCCACAATCACCTAAATTCATAAAATAGCCAGTATTTCTATAGGCTTCACTAATGCCAGGCTCTGTTCCTACTGTTTTACATATATTGACCCACAAATCCCCACTTGATTCTAGGAGATACATACTATTAAAACCTCATCTTTTCTTTAGACAAGCAAAATGGCTGTAACAAATAACAAATGTCTCAGATCTTTATAGATTTACACTCTGAGACTCTATGCCTCTTTTATATCACAGTAGATTGCATGTGGGGCTGGGTAGCACCTTCTCTGGGCAGTCATTCAGGGTATCATCATCTTCCATCCTGTGGCTTTGGCCATGACATCATTAGAGTTCATTCCTTTTTTATATATTGATGGGGATAGAGAACAAAATTACACACTGGTAAATTGTATAGGCCAGGCTGGAAGGGCTGAAGTCATTTTTCTCATTTCACTGACTCCCATCTAAGTGAACACATTCACTTAGACTGACATGAATGTATATGAGATGAGGAATATATTTGGACTCTGAAACTATGAACAAATGGAAAACATAGCAATGATATCTGGCCAATTTTTTCATAACCCCTTTTTAGATAGGAAATCAGGGAAGAGAGAGCTTAAATAACAACTTATTCAAAGTCACGCAGATAGAATGTGACAGAAAAAAAAGAAACACACACACAAAAAAACTTGAAGCCATGTAATCTTTTGCTGCAACATGCTGGAATTTTACTATTACTAGTTAGGTTATTACCTAGGTATATTGTAGTACTTAATTACTTGCAAAATATTTGTATGTATTCAGTTCCATATCAATAAAGTGTCATTTCTCCCCAGTGTGATGATTAGCTGTGCTGCGTCACTTCTTTCCATTGGACTTACTTATTTTTCATTTGTTCCGGCAGATACCCTGCAGGATATTGACAGACAAATTTAGTCAGCACTCACTTCCCTAACTAAGTTAGACAGTCCTCACAGAGGACAGAAGTACAGAAAATGTTTAAATAATTCAGATAGAGGATTATTAAACCGTTCTATCTTAGCTTTGGAGAAAGCTATTCAAGAATGGGATCGTCCAGTAGAAAAACACCCCAATGGAAGGAAGGGAGGATAACTTTCATATGGGATAGGAAATAAATTTTAAGACATCTTATTCCCCTGCCTTAACCGGCAAGGAAATTGCTATATTGTTAATGGTCTGTGAATCTTTAATTACAGATAAATGTTCATTTAGTATCTGTCCTCAGGGCAAAAATGCAAACACATTACACCACAAGAGAAGCAAAAAAATGAATGTATGCTTTAATGAGCTGTGGAGTCTTATTATTCACCTAATATAATATGACACTTTGACTTTGTACTGGAAACAAACTGGGAATATGTAGTCCAATTTGTATTCAGGGAACTTGTTTACTCTGAAAATTTATCCAATGATTAGATTTTTTTCCCTTTCATATCTTGAAGACTTAATTTCATTGCTTTTACTATTTTTAATTAGTTTAAGGTAATTATTTGAAAATTCAACATTATTTTTTCTTCTAATCTGGAGGGAAATTATTCATGGAAAGTCTCATATTAGGTTCATTTTATTGTGACACTGTGTGCTTTGTTCTCCAAATACAAACAAGCAAAATCAGACTTAACAGTTGCCCCAAATGCTAATGGCCTGTCCATCTAATGAAGCACATTTTATTATGGAGCATCAACATATTTAACCGAGCATTTAATTCATAGTTGGTCACTTTGCTGGTTTCTTGGTGATTTATATCCAATACTCACACCAAAGCTAGAGGTAGTGTCGTTATAAATGAGACAAACCTTTTAAAATAAGAAATCAAACATGTTTAGTAGATACTAATGTAATTGTTTTCATTGTTGTTGCTTATGATCCAAGTGTTATATATGTGGTGAAAGAAGGAAATAATGATGACAATGAACTTCTGGCTTAGCAAATGACACTTACAAACTCTTACAGCTATCATAATGTGGAAAAATTAATATTATTTCACTGTCCACACATGTTAAATAGCAAATCGAAATTTTATTTTCATTAGAAGATTAAATTTGCACTCCAAACTTATAGTAACAGTTCTGAAATAGAGATTATTTGCTTTTTTTCACTTCAGGGAAAAGGGAATATTTTTTTGCCTTCCTGAAAGTTATTTGTCAACAGTAACAGGGACTTGTAGCTTCAAATCTAATTAAAGCAACAAACTATTAGGAGTTAACAGTGAGAGAGAAAATGAGTTCTTAGAAGCTAAAAGTTAACATTACCAATAAAATTGAATAGGATAAACAGATTTGAGGCATTTAATGTTTTGTATAGTGTATAGATATTATCATCCCTAGTTTAATATTGAGGAGGATGAAGCTCAGTGTGTGTAAGTAACTTTTTTTAAATTCAAAATAAATTTACTGAGTTCTAGGCTGTACTAAAATCTGCTATGAAGTGAGAATTATAGCTATGAAAAAATTTACCCATTCTAACTTGATGTAATAACCCATTCTAACCCATTCTAACCCATTCTAACCCATTCTAACCCATTCTAACCCATTCTAACTTGATGTAATAACAACATCAATATAAACATAATATAAACAATCCCCAAAATGTTTCCTTACTTTCAATTATATTAAGTCCAAACAAAGAGAAATAGAAGATGCTTTGAGAAATATAAAATAAGAGTTTGGTCTTGTATGTGTGTCAAAAAGATCATCCATAAAGACCTGTAATTTAAGGAATCACTTGAAAATGTGTATATATATTTAATTACATATGTACATGTAGATATGAAAGAAGGAAGGAGGTGAAAGAGAAGGGAAGAGGAAACGAGAAAGAGGGAGACAGATAAGAAGAAAGAGAGAGAAGTGTGTACAGGGGAGTGAGAAAGAGAGAGGGATATATTACTTTCCATTATATTCAGATCCAGTTAAAATGGGCAGAGTGGCCAATTGAGAATAAGGCACTAGTCATACTTAATTGCTGTTGAAGGCAAAATTGGAGAAAATGGCTTTGTTCAAGAAAATATGCTTACTACCTCTTCATTCTAGAATTGAAATGACTTAGCCACCTAAATTAAGAATATGAAAATGGTTCAAAGACAAAAATTGTATACTTATGAGAGCACTATATCAATATTCATGCATATATGAGTGAATTAATTTATAAAATATATTTTGCATATATTAAAAGATCTTAAATAGTAACATAACCATATGCATTCAATTCATTTTATACCTACTCCATTCTATGAATTAGTATTTTCATTCTCCTTCAACTACCTGTATGTACTGCTCTACTGTATTATCACCCCAAACTAAAATCTTTCTTTTAGCTACTCTTCTTTTCCATGTGTTGTTCAAAAACCAGGCACTTGTCTTTCCTTTATTTGAAATGTCACCATCAGCTGGAAACTAATGACCATTTAATTTCTTATATCTGTTACTCTTCCACTTTCTATACCTTTCTCCTCCTAAACTTCATAAATTCTTGTTACTATCATTAGCTCCAGCATACACATTTGACAACGTGATTGTCAGTGTTATTCACCTTGTCACATATACTTAACAAAACAGTAATTATTTCCTTTAACTGTTCATAAAATTTGTGGGCTCGTTATGCCCATGTATGCATCTAATCTGTCCACAAAAGATATATCTGAACAGCCTAGAAATTAGAAATTTTCTTGGGACAATGTAGCTTCTTATAGCAAATGAATAGGTGAATTTCTCAGAGAGCTTAAATTTATAATTTTATTGATTTTAAAAAAGAATTAAATATTATAAAGTGCTCAATATGTGCTAATATTGTCATCTTCTAGCTTAGGAAAAGGCACAGTATAAAAATGTTAGGAATAAAAGAGGCCAGGAAATTTTGGATAGTATGAAGTAAACATCAAACTTTAAAATACACATGTTGAACATATAGAAAAATGTGTAGCCTTAAAACATATTACATTAATTTATTTTATGTTTCTGAACCCATAATGTATTACCACTAAGCCTATTTTGCATTTCTCTCCTCTTTTTAAAATAATTTAAAATAACCATTCATTTGTCCATTCATTGATAAAGTAATGATCTGATTTATTTATTAAAAATTTACTTGCTTCAGGTGTTCTTCCATTTTTTTTTTTTTTTGGAAAGCAATGAAATAAAATACACAAAAGCTTACCTTCCAATGGAAAGATATACAATAAAAAGGTAAAATATATTTAATGTTAGTTATAAATGATGAGGAGAAAGTTAAAGCAGGGAGAGTATGTGATTGTAGCAGGTGGTATTTTTCAAATATAGCCACAACTATCTCACCCATCCTACATGCTGTTTTACAATGTGATGTTATCACCTCATCTTTAAAACTTAATGTCTAGACCACATCCTCATGATTCTTGGAGGGTCTGAGACTAGTTGAAGGAAAAGAATAAAGTAGAAATAACAATATGTGGTTTTACAGCCCGGTCCACAGTCAAGATTTCACTTTGTCCATACACACACTGACTTTTGGAGCTCTCTGTCTCCATATAAGAATTCTGATTATCCTGCTGTCCCTGTGCTATGAGCAAGTCTGGGTATATGGGAAAAGAATCTGCAGGCCCTCTAATTGAAAATCCCATCTGAAAGAGAATGGCCTCTGGGTGAGGAACACACAATGTGACATTTAGATGATGCATTATAGATATGTCCAATTGAAACCTATGTAATTTTACTAACCCTTGTCACCCCAATACTTTTAATAAAATAGAAAAAATATATATCACATGTAAGTTCCCATCTGAAATGCAGGTATGCTATTAAAGATACTTGCAGAGGGGTTTATTCACCAATCCTCAATTCCCCACAGCTATAGATAAATAAATCTAGTGTTGCCCTGTCCAAACTCTTGACCCAAAGAAACTGTGAGCTTAATAAATGGTAGTTTTATGTCACTATGTTTTGGAATGCTCTGTTACAATAATAACTAGAGAGAGGGGTCTTTAATTTTAGACAGGATGACCAGGGAAGAGTGACACACATGGAAAGTGTGTACTGCCCATTGTACAAGTGGAGTTATCAATAAATGAGAGAAGATATGAGTCTGAAGTTCAGGGAAAAGGTTCAGGCTCAAGAAAAGCCTCTCCTGGTTCTCGCTTGGGAATAATGCATAAAAATGGAGGCTTCTAAAAGTTTTTCTCTTACTTTTTTCAGTACCATTACACATTTTCAGAAAAGAAATGTTTTCCTGCTTTCACAGTTTTTTGTTTGTTTGTTTGTTTGTTTCTTTGTTTTTTTTTCTTGTTTTTTCTTTTTTTCCGGTTGTTGTTTTTTTTCAATTGTATTCATGGGATGATAAGTTACATATTTCAAAATTTTCAGTATGTGTTTTGCCCATACTTATGTGCATGATTTTCAACTTTATTATTATTTTCTTATTTGTGTTTCAATGTAAATTATTATAGCAGACCACTTCGTCAGGTTCCTCTCATTTACTTAAATTTCATTGATCTTCAGTTGAAGAGCACATAAATAAACAAGTATATTTACCCAAAGTATGTTTTTATTTACTGAATTTTCTTATCTATAACATGTAAGATTTAAATACCTAATTAATTTAGTATAAAAATACCTGCGATAAAATTATATTTAAACATTAATTCAAAGAATAGTCCTGTTTATAAAAGATAAAATATTGACAATTGTAAATCAATATATATAAATTTTAGATTTTTTTTTAGAGTGTACCTTAAAATCATGAAGGTAAAAGCAATTTTTCCATATGAACCACAAAAAAAGATAATTAGGAAATGGTCATTCACCCTGTGGGTATGATTTACATTATTCCATCCTGTATCAGTATACTATTCAACATATTTAAATAAGATGAGGGTTAGAGTTAACATGAGATGTGATAAAAACATATTGTAAATGTTTAAATAAAACAAAAATATTACAGTAAAAGAAACATTGCCATTAATTCTCCTCAAAATACTCTCCCTCACTTCGAAAATGCTCATCCCATTGTTCTTGCTACTTTCCGAAGCAGTTCTGGAAGTCCTCTTTCTGTCTTTAGTTGTTCTGTGTGGCTGCTTCAATGTTCTGAATTAATTCAAAATGCTTACCTTTCATGGTCATTTTGACTTTGGGGAAAAGCCAGAAATCGCACGGTGTTAGATCCCATGAATAAGATGGATGAGGACCCACCATAATGTCTTTATTTGACAGAAATTGCAGTACCAGATGCTATATGTGATATAGAGCCTTTCCACTGTGATCACAAAAACCGGTGAAAGTTGCTGCCGAGTGCCATCCATTGGAAAGGTGGGGATCTTCAATATGGGAAGCAGCATGTCCAACTTTAGTAACAGTGTGTGGCAAGTTTCAGCTTCTCCGGTGCAGTCAGTTGGGTGCGAGCTACAGTTCAGAAGAGGTGTGTTTTAAAGTATGCTGTAAAACATCCTCCATCATGACAACGTTCCATGTCAGACATCACTTCTGGTACAGCAATTTCTGTCAAATAAAAACATTATGGTATGTCTTCACCCACCTCATTCATGGGATCTGGTACCTTGCGACTTCTGCCTCTTGCCCAAAGTCAAAATGATTCAGGGCATCGAGGCAGCCACAACAGTGCAACTAAAGACATTCATGAAAGAGGACTTCCAGAACTGATTCAGAAAGTGGGAAGAACGAGGGGATAAGCGTGTTCGAAGTGAGGGGGACTATTTTGTGGGGGATTAATGGCAGTGTGTCTTTTACTGTAACATTTTTTTTTATTTAAACATCCACCATATTATTTAATCACACCTGATAAAGGGAGAAAAGGAGTAGAATGTTGTTGGTGTTGTTATTTGTCATTTCCTCTACTTTGTACATTCTTTTGGGTATAATGACCTATGCTTAATATTTACGATCATGCAATATTTTTGATGTCTGTCATAACTTGCGTCTCCTCCATACATAAACATAATTACATATATGTGTGTATATATATATGTATATATATATATTCATATATCCTATTTAGAACAAAATTTTATCCTCTGAAGAAAGAAAAATTGAAAGTGAATTACTTGTTATAAATTCTGTAGTAGCACAATATTGAACACAGAGATTTTATTAGTTTCAGTTCAAATTCCGAGTGCTATATAGAATACGTATTTAATATTCTATATTATTTGATTGTTGCTGTGTAACAAACCACTCCAAAATCTTATACCTTAAAACCAACCACTATTTATTATTAGCTAATTTACCTATAGCTTGATCTGGGAAGGGTCCAACTTATATTGGATGGGCTTTCTCAGGTATCAATAGTTGGCTGGATCTAAAATTTGGTCAGAGCTCTAATCTCAGCTGGTCTTGCCAAAGGCACCTCAGCTCATATTGCTCTGCTCCAATCGTCATTCATTCTCTTTTTAGGACCATCATTCTAGCCCAGGCACATTCTCATCATGGGGATGTCAGAAGCTCAAAAGCTAAGAGTCCAATGTTGCAAATGCTTTTAAGACACTGCTCCTTTCAGGTCATATTGACCTAAGCAACTCACAAACTGAACCCAGGAACAAAGAATTAAACTTACCGAAGTGGGAGAGCATTGAAATTTTACACAGAAAAATGCATGGATAGAGGAAGTGGTAAGGAAATTAGGGTGTTAATGCAATCTAAACAAACTCTATAAGTGATGTCAATTTAGTGTTCCAATTTCTTCCTGTCCATTCTGGGCCCAGACTGCTTTTGTTTCCCAATACCATAGGTATATTTTTCCTTCCTAAACATTATAACAAAATTATTTTTGAATACAAAAATTTAAATGATTTAAAAAAAAATACATAATATTCCCCACAGAAGAAATTCCATTTTAATAGTAATGTGCATTTATTAAAATGTATGTAAATGAATGCTCAGAAATAAGTTAGTGTGATGAAGAGTTTGGGAGTACAACAGTGTTATAAACCACTCCTCATTCCCCTCTGCTGAAGACAAATCATGTCTTATTCATAAACAGCCACAAATAATGTCTTGAAGTCAGGTTTTATCGGTCCTGTCTGTTAAGAAAATCATAATGAAAGCAACACATATATAAGACAGACATTATTTTAATTATTATCCATGATTTTATAACAGTCACAAAACATACACAAAGCAAATGAATGTTTTTAAACTATGTTCACATTTAATAATTAATAAATCAAAAAATAAAATAGATTAGCAAATATACATATACATATATATATATATATACATATATATATATATGTATATATATATATATATGACGGGATGTTTATTTATATGGCACAACAAATTGAATTGTAAAAAGATCTGTAGAAGTGCCTTTAGTATAATTTACTGCATATCAACTGACTAAAAAATTGAGTAATTATGTTGCTCTCTAATTAGCATAATAATATTATTATTTCTAGATGCCAGATTTACATGGCTGAATAATGCACTTTCCATTTTTAGTGGATTATATGTCATTTTAAGTGTTTTTTCCCAACAGTAACAAAATATGATAGATTTGCTATGCTTTACACTATTTACTAGATATCTCTAAGGCATAGTTTAGAGATGTGCTATGTGCAATAGATGTATCAATGATTTGTTTACATTACTCTATATAAATGATTTGTTTGCTTAATGTCTTGGAAATTATTTGATGTATTATGGTTGCTGATCCTGTTTTCATCAGATTACTACAATAAACAAGATCTTTATCTAAATTGGTCTTCTTTTATCTTGTCTAAACCAAATGCAGGTGTTTTCATCTCCATTATTTTTTATAGTAATGGACCTTTTTATCAATTTTATGCTAATGTATCATATTTATAATGTTTCACTTTCCCCTTATTAAATATTATTTTTCAAAATTTATGAAATATGTCCAACAACAAAAATGAAACATAATATAAAAAATATCTATGCATATCTTACCAAAATGTAAGGGAAAGTTAATAGCATTTTGTTTGTTCAGACTTATTACTTAGAAAACATAAAATATTAAAAATGATATGGTGCTTTCTTTTTACTTCTTGATGATCCTTCACTGAGGCATTATCCTGATCTTACTGTTTATATTATGGATTGCTATTATAACATGTGTACTAGACATAAATATAATTATATACAATATACATATTGTGCTACTTTAATATACAGGTATAAAATTATCTATAAATATCATTTTTGTAATTTGATGTTTTTACTCATAATTTAGTTACAGGTTGATCCATGTTTATAAATATTTTAAAAGTTTACCTATGAATCACTTATTTATTTAGTCTGTTTCCCACTTTACATGAGCCATGATATTTTTATAGCATAGCACTGGAAATGGATATGTTGGGTTTTATGACGAGATCATTTACATTTACTAGCTGTATTCGTTATCAATTGCTGTGTTAAAGATTTCTGCAAAACTTAGCTACTTGAAGGAATAAACATTATGTTCTCACAGTTTCTGTGGCTGAGGAAGGCTGAGAAGGCAGAGCTGCGTCCTCAGCTGCCTCCATGTCTCTCACAAGATTGCAGTCAGCTTAAGGTGCGACTGAGGGAGGATCTACTTTGAAGCTCACCTGTGTAGTTGTTGGCAGGATTCAATACCTCACATGTTGAAGTAAGAGCATAGATTCCTCACTGGCTCTTACTGGAAAGCCAATTTCATCCTTTCCTCAGGGCAGTTCACAGTATGGCATCTGAGTTCATCAAATTGAGCAAGGGAGAGATCCTAACCTTTGTGATCTATTTATGAAATAATATCCTATCACTTTTGCTGTATTCCACATGTTAGAAGCAAGTGGCTAATTCAGCCCAAACTCAGGCAAAGGGGATGAATACCAAAAAATTAATTCATAAGGAACTATTTCAAAAGCTACCTGCTACACTGGCTATTAACAAAGTTCTTTCAAAGTGAACATGTCAATTATTATTATTATTATTATTATTATTGCTGTTGTTTTTATTATTGACTTAGAATTTTGCAAATTTAGGTTATATGTGTTGATTTGATACATTTATATATTGCTATATACTCCATATAGCACCATATAGCACGAGATTGACACAATATCTTTAGCAAACACTTCTATTAGGACAAGTAATTATCTTTCTGTGTGTGTGTGTGTGTGCATGTGTGTGTGTTGAGAACAATTAACATCTAGTCTTTTAACAATTTTGAAGCTTATAGTATTCTCAACCATTTTCACTATGCTGTGCATTAACTGCCCAGAACTTATTTACCTATTAGTTGCCAACTTTACCATTATATATTTCCCAAATTGCCCCCATCCCCAGTCCCTGGTAACCACCCTTCTATTCTCCTTTTTTATGGGTTAAGATTTTTTTAACATTCCACTTTTAAGTGAGATTATACAGTATTAGCCTACCTCTATCTGACTTATCTTAGCATGCCCTTAGGGTCCATCCATGTTGTCAAAAATGGCAAGGATTTCTCATTTCTCATGACTGAAATAATACCTCATTGTCTGTGTCTGTATATGTGTGTATATATCCATTCATCCATTAGTGGTCACTTATGTTGTGTCCATATCTTAACTATTTTGAAAAATGCTTCAGTGAACATGGGATTGCAGATATCTCATAGAGATTCTGATTTCATTTTTTTGTGTGTCTATATACCCAGAAGGGGGATTGTTGGATCATATGGTAGTTCTATTTTTAAATTGTTTTTTGGAACCTCTATACTGTTCCATAGTGACTGAACCAATTTACCACCAACAGTGCACACACAAAGGGGGTAGCTCTTGGTAACAAAGTGTGAATGAAGTCCTTTAGGAAAATAAAGAGGTAGATAAGTGATTGATATACAGGCAAGAGATAACATCATTAAGAAACATGGGGCAATGTGTGGAAAAATGCCAGACATAGCCTCAATATTGATTGTTTAGAGGACTGTTCACAGTGTTACATAGTTATTATAGAGCATAGATTTTAAGTAATAAATGAAAGAACCTGGGAAAATCATCTTAAGTCCATGTTGAATGTTCTCACAGGCAGTGTCCAACAGAAGCCTGATGTATCTCAAATAATTAAAAATTAAGTCTGTAATGATACATGTCTCAAACAGAATTATAAGTATGAGTTTATGTACAAAGTATTGATCTGAATCAATGACAAAGAATTTGACAAGTTTTTTTTTTAATTAAAGTTTATTGGGGTGACAATTATTAGTAAAGTTACATATATTTCAGGTGTATAATTCTGTAATACATCATCTATATCTCACATTGTGTATTCACCACCCAGAATCAGTTCTCCTTCCATCACCATATATATGATCTCCTTTAACCTCATTTACCACCCTCCTTCCCCCTTTACCCTCTGGTAACCACTGAACTATTGTCTGTGTCTATGAGTTTTTGTTTCTTCATTTGTTTGTCTTGTTGTTTTGTTATTTTCAGTTTTATATACCAGATATCATTGAAATCATATGGTTCTCAACTTTTTCTGTCTGACTTATTTTGCTTAGCATTATACTCTCAAGATCCATCCATGTTGTCACAAATAATCCTATTTCATCTTTTCTTACGGCCGCATACTATTCCATTGTGTATATATACCACAATTTATTTATCCATTCATCTATCAAAGGACACTTTGTTTTTTTCCATGTCTTGGCCTCCGTAAATAGAGCTGCAATAAGCATTGGAGCACATATGTCTTTATGGATACATTTTTTTCAGATTTTTGGGGTAGATCCCCAGGAGGGGATTGCTGGATTTGAGAGAGTTGTAATTTCAATAGACTGAGCCACTTGAAATAAAAAAAAAATAAATAAAAAATAAAAAAAGAATAATGGCCTTTGAATTTTTTACTTCCAGGGCCCAAAGTTCTGTATTCAGGTAACAGAATTACTAAGCAGAACATATTCTTCAGTTCTCTCATCAGTAGTGGCTCAGGAGGATGATTAAAAAGGAAGGACATTCTAGAGATGGTAACAAGAATTGGAGAATATTTGACTGCAGTGCCATTTGTTTCTTACAGCTGTCTTTTCCATTTATTTCCAAAACACTACTATCTTGTGATTTTCCTTTTTGATAGCTGCTTTCCTGTTCTGTTTTGCATGAACCTGTTCCTTGTCAGACTCCCAAGTTTCCAGGTTCCTCAAACATTATCTTTTCTCACTCTTTAGACTTTTCCTGACTTACCTCAGGCACTACATGGTTTCAAGTACAATATACATGAGGTTGAACCTCAACAAATAGCTCCCACTTACACTGCTTCCAAGTGTACATACTTACTTGAATATCTAAAAGGAACTTAATGTTAACATTTACAAAAGTGTGTTTAATACTGCTCATTGCCTCTCCATGTCTCCTACACAGACACATATACATACACACACTATGTACACTTATACCAAGAAACTGATACAAGTACTGTGCATACGCATGCACAGTCAGTCACATTAAAATATGCAAATATTTACTATGACTCTTCACATATTCTCTGTTTCATTGAATCACAAATAGTGAACATGCAACTACCCTTTTATGTTAAATCTTTTCAACTTGTTTTAACAATTAGTATTTTACTGTTAATTTTAGTAGAAATTGCAGCAGAACAAATGGAAGCTTAATGGCACTGGGTACAGGAATATCGAGAAATAGAAAAATTTGACAGAGTGATAAAATTTTTCCAACAGGTTTGGTAGGTAGTATATATATTTTGAAAAGTATTCATTATTTTGAAATCAGAAATACTAAAATGATATTAAAATCCAATAAAAAGAAATATTAAGATGAATAAAATGAGATTTCTGAAGATAGAGAAAGAAATATTTATCCATAACACTATTTCTGGGAAGGAATTTACTGGTACTGTTGAAACTGAGTAAAGGATAGTGTAGTTCTGCTTATCTTATACCATATATATGTAGTTTATCTTCAAAAAACATTTATAAAAAGTCTTAGCCTGTAAGTTATGGTGACATTTATTAACCACATAATGTAATAATAACAACAATAATAATGATAATATTATAATAGTTTATGTAGTAAATAAAAACTTTAGTTACTCAGATTTATGTGTATTATTGACATACAAAGAAATATTCAAATGAAAATTTTTAAATAAATGGATAAATTCATTGAGTAATCTTGTCTTTATGCAATACTCAGTTATATTGTTTTTTAAAAGTTTTTATTATCCTCATGTCTAATATTTGATTTTTGTAGTAGATTATAGTTATAAATTACTACAGTTTTCACATAGTCATTAGTGACTTACCATCTCAAATATGGGAAATATTAATCAAATATAGAATTATGATAATAGAGAGTCATCAGATTATTTTTAAAGCCCCATTTATCTATTTTTAAGCCTCACAATTTTTCAAAAGAGATTTATGACAGCAGGTACATCGATGAGCAGGAAAATATTAAACTGTAAAAAGAGCAAGCTTTGAAATAATCCAAGCTCTAATAATAATTCCTGTAGTGATTAATCATGATCTTTGAGCTGACTGTCAATTCTGGCAAACAGTCAGGTACTTTAAATTTTGACATTCCATAGACACTTCAGAACACACTGATTTCTCTAGAAAGATGGTGTATTAAATTTCAAAAGAAACTCACTTATGTGTTCTTACAAAAAACAAAACCAAAAAACAGTCAAGCAACATTTTAGGTCATATCTTAAAGATCATCTGATAGAAAACATAAGGTATTTTGAGTAGAACCATTTTGAGCCAAAAGTAAATTAATTGGATTTATTTCATGACATGGGTTACATGGTTGTTTTTCTATATTGATAGAAATCAGAAAACATGACAAATTGCATGGACAGTGCATCCATTAAACTATCTTCTTTGAATGCCATTCTATAGACTTGGAAAAAGAACTGAATTAACAGTCAATCCAAGCCTAAACCCATGGAAGAGCTTGACGACACTGGCCTTGTGTTACATTTACAGTTTGCTCAGGCAACAATTTTGACATTTATTATGAAAGTTGAGAAGCCTTAGCAATTCTCTTTGAGATGAGAGGATTACTTTTAGAGGTGAGACAGATTGATGTCTCTGGCCAAGAAAAACATTTTTTATCAATACAAGTTCCAGATTTGCTGAAAAGTGTGAATTAATTCTGAACTGGAACCCCAGGAATACATGAAACCTCTGAGTATTTTCTTGGAATAAAGAAAGACAAAGTATAAAAGACATGAATATTGATGCAATATCTGATTTTAAGAAGTACCCCCTATCAATCCACCTATAGAGCAATCAGAATAGATTTATTGCAGAGTAAGTCCTTACAAAGCTAAAATAATTTTCAATTGACTAACCTATCTCATTTATTATCAAGACGTAATAAGGGACATTAAACACTGCTTATAATGAGAAGTGATCATATAGCATTCATATAGACTCTACTTTCAGGTTTTTAAATATGAGTTTAAAAGATGAAAAGTGT
The DNA here is from genome assembly GCF_964194185.1 of Rhinolophus hipposideros. Taxonomy (NCBI): domain Eukaryota; kingdom Metazoa; phylum Chordata; class Mammalia; order Chiroptera; family Rhinolophidae; genus Rhinolophus; species Rhinolophus hipposideros. The sequence continues at coordinate 84,317,842 of NC_138053.1, forward strand.
TTTCCATCATTTGAGACCGAACTATAACTATTCTTGCTGCGCCCATTTTTATTATATTTTGTAAAGCATAGGAGTATCTTTATCAGTCATTACCTGCTTATTATGTTCATGCATTATTTCCAAAAAGTCTTTAAGAAAGTTAAGATTATAAATATTCTCATTTATTAATGAAGGTACTAAAGGACCATTATATGACAGATTATATATAAAGGCAGATTCTCTGGAAGGATGTAGATTATATTGTGAGTATTGTAACTACCGCCACATTTGTATTTAGGATGGTGCAAAAGTAATTGCAATTTTGCAATGTTTAACCTTTTAAACAGCAATTACTTTTGCCCCAACCTAATAGATAAGGAATTTATTTTCTTATAGTCTCAGAGATAGTAAATTGCGTAGCTGGATTCAAAACTAGATCTTTCTAATTTCAAACAAATGCACACACTGTTACACATTAGTAACTCTCACTTCATTTGCAATATCATATACTTTGGATCATCTCTTTAGAGTTCATATTACCTAGATTACGATTTATTTGAGCAATGATAAATAGTTATTGATTGCAATAGTTCTGTATCAATAGCTTTGCAACAACAGTCCCTTAAAAGACTATATGCCTACAGTATTACAGAAAGATAAGATTAATTATATTCATACATTTAAACTTTTTTATTTGAATGTTTTTTTCTGTGTCTGAGGCATTTGAACAATTAAAAATTCATCCCTTTCTTTAATCTATAACTTGCAAGAAGAATTTGGAAAAATTTTAACTATAGTGCTATTCAAGGGCAATTATATTTGAAAAATTAAATTCAAAGTTTAACAAAGATAGGAGTCTGCCACTCGTGACAGGATTAAATAATTTCTCTTCACAAAAAGGGCTCCTTAGAGTCCTTCATTCAATTTAAAGTATTTAATCAAATGAGAAAATGTAAGATGTTAATCAAATGGGAAAATTCTAGGAAGGTTTTCCCACTGAGGTTGTATGTATGGTCATATTGACAGAGTTAATGAGATTTGGATACTTGGGTATAAAAACTCTTATTAAGGGGGGAAAATGTGTCAGATCTCTGAAGGATTTCATATAAAATTGCCAAAACAAATGGCCATAATAGATAAAAAGCCTAATTCTCCATTTGATATTATCATTTATTTCTAAGACTATTGAGTAGTGTTTAAAATATAGCACGTGTACACATGCATGACTCTGTACACCCCTACAGAGGCTCAAGTGCATGGGCGCGCACACACACATCTTCCCAAAAGGACATTTTCATTTATCAGTGACATTACTGACATCCAAGTTGGAATGACAAGCATTATGTAAGTCACATAGAAAATGGATTAAGTAAGATACCCAAGGTCACACATACCTAGGACTATAACCTAAGTTTCGTAACTTTATTTCTACACTATTGTTCTTTATATTAGATGAATTCTATTCACTTGGACGTAACATTTTCATTTAAATGTTTTTCTCTTTGGGGATATAAGATAATTATTACATCAAAATATATGAAATGAACGTAAGAAAGAAAATATAACTCAATTAATATGTTTATATTTGATGTTAAGTTCCATGTTTAACTATGATTAAAGAGATGAAAAAAGGTAACATACGAGTATAGTTATAGATATGAATGATAATAACATTATGTAAAAGACTCTGATGTGCAAATTTGGACAAATGCGTTTTAATAGCTAAGCAAATATTAGCTTTTATAGTGAAGTCTAAGGCATATTTCCAGTTTTATTCAAAATGTTTCATAACAGAAAATATTTTAAAAATACTCAATTGTCTTACAAAGATAGCATAACTCAGCACAAACAACACCATATATACATTTTATTTTTAATATATGTCAAAATACAAATGAAATATTAGAAAATCAAATTATGGTGTAGTACTCAAGTCAAAAAGAATCAAGATAAACAGGGTTTATTGCTGGAATGTAGGGTAATTTGTCATTAGAATTTGTCATTAGAGATATTTTTGTCTTGGTTAATAAGAACTTTGAGAGTTATAAAAAAGAGTGAGATATAATAACAAAGTAGATAAGAGATGAAAGATCTAAATGTGTGTGCATGACATAGAGAAAATTAACTAGATTTTTATATGTAAAACATTAAAACATTTGGAAATGTGAGTGAAGATAAGAAGTATCAATGTATACTCAAGACCAAAAAAAGAGTATGTTTCTTCACAATGTAAATAATGGCAGTTTTAGTTAGATGTGTCCTTTCAATCTGTTGACTAACAGTTCCCAGATTTTAAAAAGTTTAAATATGAGTTATCAGATTTAAAAAATAAATAAATAAATAAATATGAGCTCCCAGGTTTTGATCTTTATAATTTCTGAATAAAAAAATTAAAATATAAATAAATTAAAAAAAAACAACCACTTAGCAAATTACCATGTTTCCCCGAAAATAAGACCTAGGCCAACAATCAGCTCTAATGCATCTTTTGAAGCAAAAATTAATATAACACCAAATCTTATTTTACTATAAGACTGGGTCTTTAATATAATATAATTATAATATGATATCATATAATACCATGTAATATATATTTTATATTATATTATATTATGTTATGTTATGTTATGTTATATATAACTACATAATATAATACAGACCGGGTCTTATATAATTATATATATATATATATATATATATATATATATATATATATATATATATAATAGGCATATATATATAATAGGCATATATATATAATAAAATTGTATTATATTACATAAGACCCAATCTCATATTGTACTAAAATAAGATCAGGTCTTATATTAATTTTTGCTCCAAAAGATGTATTAGAGATGATTATCTGGGTAGGTCTACTTTGGGGGGAACACGGTATTTCAGACTATCTGGTTCTATATCGGTTGCAGGGAATTTCCTTCTGCAATAACACATGCAACCAATTTTATTCATATACTATGAGTAATGAGGGGTAAGTTATAAGTTAAAATGTGTATGGTTGCATATCTAATTTACTGAAGAAAGAGAGCCAAAATAGTAGGAGAAGAATTGTAACTGAGCAAAAACTAGTAAACACTTTTTTATAGGGTGTTTGATAGGCATGATCCCTTCAGCTCTGTTTTTGGAAACTTCAAAATGTCTCTGTGCACTGAGATTTACTCTAGAAAGTCGCATTCACACCCTACAGAGTTCTAGGCTCAAGGTAGGTTTTACTTGCTCCACCACTCAGAGCTCCAGTTCCTTCTACATTGATTCTGTGCCTTCTACAAGGCAGTTTCCTCTCTGTTGTTTTTGTACAGTTTTCCTATTCACCAAGACAGCATCCAGACAGCATGTGCTGCTTACCTGATCTGTTCGAGTTATTTCTCAATATGCCAATTAATTGTTTTTGTTACTACTCTGTTTACATAAGTGCAATAAGTTTTGATCAACACCATTTCCCCCATAAGCCTTGTGATTGTTCCTGGTGATTTTTCAGAATGCAAGATCTTTCAGGAACATGTAAATTATATTCAAGTAGACATGCCTATACTGAACATAGCACCTTCTTTCAGAAAGCAAAATTGCTTTCAAAAATAGGAGAAATGTACCTAAACGATAAAGAAGTTACTGTTAATAGAAAGCCTATTTACCTGGCAGTGGTAGTGGACAGCAAAATAAAATAAAAAATTTGAACAACTTGGGATATATTGACGCAATAAGATTGCATTAAGTAAGCCCACAAGTATGTTTAAATAGAAAAATATTTTAATGCAAAATGTATGGAAAATTGAGACTACTGACGTTATTAGCAGTATTAGACATATGAGTTTAAAAAAATGTCTTTAATTTTTAAAATTATCGTATCAAGACATTCAAGACATTATCAGTATATACACTGTTCTGATTATTCCATAATATTAAGCATTTATCTATATGAAAACTGTGGTTTGCAAATATTTTTTTCCACTAAAATAAAAGGGAAGGGTAAATAAAGAGATATAAGCCAAACTATTCTGGTAAAAGTGGGACATGCACTAGAAACAGTAAGGCTTATGGGCTCCATTTCTTACAAAGTGATCAAGAAGTAAAGATTTTGTTGGGTATCCGGTGGACATACGTCCTATTTGGGAGACCACCTCAGAGATAATGTGGATGCCTGATCATGGCATTGTACACCAGAAGCTAAACATTAATGAATGCCAACTATAATTTTATGTGTGTAATGTGATGTCTCGGTGTGAGGTCGGAGGGGTGGTAGATGGGGGGAGTGGGGTTCATGGTGTGAGGGATGTAAATGATGAACGTCTAAGTATTACCTTGTCTGGTACACCTGAAACTAATAAAAAAAAAAAAAAAAAAAAAGAAGAAGAAGAAGAAACCAGTCTCAAATCTGATGTAAGATATAGTATCTTAACATGTTGCCTAGAGTAAACCAGCCTTTGCTTACTAAAACTCTGGATACCTGGGAGATACAAACTCTGGACCACCCTCTAAAATATAGTATGTGAGGCAAGTAGGAAAGCGGGATGTTTCTAAATATCAAAGAGATGTGGGAAATAAAGAAAATTGAACTTGGTGGACATAAATATGTATTCACAAGAAAAGCTTCAAGTTGTAAGGAAATGCTTGAGTTTGGAATGTTCTTTGGACAGAGGAAATTAACATGACATTTATACTTGGCTTAGACAATGTTCTAATGAAGATTATTGAGATACCTTATAAAGATAACCGGGACTCATTTTTAAACTGGAAATCCATGGGTCAACTAACAACTAACCATAACCTAGGCAGAGATACCATACTTCTTTAATTTCTGGTCTGGGCTTATTGTTCTGTCCTTGGAAAATGTAGGTAAAAGTATGAAAATTATGAAATTAATATATGTATTGTAATTCATTTAACTCATGTAGAAAAAGAAATGGAATTTCATAGTTATTTATTTAATAATTTCTATATTGTTATAGTATTTGAAGCACTTTGTAGTAGTTGACAAAATGATTAGTTAAAATAATAAAATTAATATAAGGAAATGTGAAAGTGCTTTTTAAGATAACTATCATTATAAAAGTTAAATAATGACTGGTCATGTGTGGGTTTTTTAGATCTTTAGAACAAATTTATTTACAATTAATAAACTAATCATCAAACAAACTAAAAATATCATAACTATACTTCTACAACCAAGGCTATTGTTGTAGGAAGATTATTTAATAGTGTTTACTACAATTTATAAATGTGTTTATTTGTTTGTACATGTTTGTTTCTATCACCACTTTGTCTTTCTTCTTCTTGTCACATTTTTTCTGTTTACTATTTGGTATTTCTGACCTACAGTAGGCATGCGAAAACAGATTTTAGAAATAAAAGACAGAAAGGAATTAAAAGAAAGAAAGCAAGCAATATTGAATTTTACCCCATACTTTCTCAACATTGGATGACATTTCTGGAAGCTTAAAATATAAAATGATTCAGTGAAAAAGGAATAAAAAGTAAACAGAGATATCGATGGACTAAGTTTAGACATGTAGAGATAGATATATGTATATATGAGCATATGATTCATGAAGAATCTGCTATTGCAAGTAATTAAGCACCTTTAAATGATTGGCTATCCATATGGAAGGATAAAGGTTAGTCCTGACTTTAAATCATTTCAAATGAATAGGAAATGAATTAAAAAAGCTAAAATCAAAAAAGGGGAAAAAAACCTTCAAAAATACAATTGAGTATATACAAGAATATATTTACAGTGGCTTTTTAAAAGAGCTTTTTAATAAAGGCAAAGATGCAGATGGGAAGACAAAAAGTAACAGATTTTGCTATATAAATTTATGTATATATGTCTGTGCATATTTGATGATACTATAGAGTATGTATAAATATAAGATTGAGATAAAAATATCTGTAACATTTATAATATGAGTCTTAGGTTCCTAAAATAAATTTTCTAAAAACTAACTAAAAAAGTATAAAAAGAGAGATGAACAAATAATAACAAAAGACAAAGACCAATGGCCAGACATACTGTTAATGTTACTTACAATTAAATATATTGAAATTAATTTATTTTATAATTGTTTATGTGTCATTTTATAAAAGTTAAATTATTGAGAACATTCAATAGATGGGCGTGTAAAGAAAACAGTATTCTCATGTACCGCAGGTCGATGTAAAAAATATCAGCCTTTTTAGAAACCACATTATCATTTACGAAAATTAAACATACATTCGTATTCATCCGGAATGTCACTAAACAGTGTCTTATACCATACACCAGATTTAAACCTGCTAATGAATTTAACAACAAAACTGTTTTAGAATTGAAGTTATTATTTTTCCCCTGATACTGCATCTGATGATTACCTTTATGAAATGCAATTCATTATATTTAAAGTGCTAAGTGCTATGTAGTTTCATAGACACATTTCTTTATCTCTGAGGAGATATGTTACGATTTTGAAAAATATTGGTATACATTTGAAGCAGGGATGAAAAAGCAACAAATGCTGAGAGTATAAAATGCCATACCTGCCTTTTTTCTTTTTATTAAGAGACAAAAATAAATACAATTTAGTGACCCACTGGCTTAGAAAGGTTGAGTTATTAGTGATGCAAAGGATCACAAGCAAACTAAGTGTCCAGGAAACAGATTTAGAAACAGACATTCATGGAGGCAATGGAAGTAAAATCCCATGAATAAAGAAACCACAAAATGAACAACAAATACTGCTTTTAGAGGAATGAAAGACTCTTACCTACGCATTAATAGTGTTATGCAAATTATAAACTAGCAGTACATTTTTCTTGATGAATTCGAATAGTAGAATGAAGCATGCATGCTCTATAATGGAGGAATAAAGTACTCAGGGACAAAGTGTCCTTCCTTTACTGAACAGCCTTCCTCTAGAGTTTGAGATGGAAATGATATACATGCCAAATGAAAAGAAAAATCCTGTTTCAGAGTTAATGATCTTTCAACCTATGCACAGTTGAGTCTCTCCTGAGTTGCTAAATTTTTGTGTTGGATCATTAGGTATTACTTTTTTTTTTATTAGTTTCAGATGTACACGACAAGGTAATACTTAGACGTTCATCATTTATATCCCTCACACTGTGAACCCCCCTCCCGCCATCCACTATCCCTCCGACCTCGCACCGAGCCATCACATTATATATATAAAATTATAGTTGGCATTCATTATTGTTTAGCTTCTTGTGTACAGTGCCATGTCAGGCATCTACAGTATCCCTGAGGTGGTCTCCCAAAAAGGACGCATGTCCATCGGATACCCTACAAAATCTTTACAACATTATTCAACGTTCCCCAAATTAATTTTCAAAAACCCTGAGGCCATCTTGTGGTTACCGTTTCCTAATCTTTTCACCTTCCCCTTTACCCCCCCCCCATCTAACAACTCTCAGGTTTTCCTCTTTGTCCCCAAAACTGCCTCTGATTAGTTCATTCACTTATTATTTTCTTTAGATTCCACATATAAGTGAGATCATATGGTACTTGTCTTTCTTATGTCGGTTACCTTGATATTAGTTTATTTCTACTATTTTCCTAATTGTCATTAGAAGTCTTAAGACAACTCTATTGGAAAGTCCAAATAGGTGAAACAAAATAAAACTACTGATTGACCCAACTTTCCCTCTATCAGATTATATATAGCAAGTCATCTGATCTTGTTTTCATTATTTAGATTGATAGTTTTATTGGCCATGTATTTCAGGGTCTACTGCTGAAAAGCTGAAATAAAATGGGTGCCTTGCTAATCCTACTATCTGTGTGAGAATGCTATGAAAAACTAAAGCTTATATTTTAGTGCAGAGAAAAGTGAAAGAAATAGCATTCTTAAAAGCCATATTTAGAGAGTACTTTTTTTTTCCTGAGAAGCTACAAGTAACCCATTTCAACTTAGTTTCTTAAAACACAGATAACTTTTTTGTTACCATAAATGTCTTCATAAGCATAAATCAGATCTCAAATATAACTCATAGAATATTCAAGGATGAAACCATAGTTGAAACAAGAAACAAGTTTTCAAATGTATACATTTCTCAAAATCAGAGAGAGCACTTCTGAATCCCAAATAGTGTCTCATGAGCCTAAATGCACAGAAACACAAAATAGAAACCAAGCAAAATCCGGTACAGGAATATAGAGTTTAAATTATATTTTTTTCAGGTGTGAATTTTAAAGGAAAAATAAATACTAGAAAAATTTTTTGTGTGTTTCACGTGTAGGGTAGCTTCCCTTCTCATATTTATCTACCAATTTCCTGATCTTTTCATATCAGTTATGTTTATTAAGCAAGACATTTTGTGGTCATCTGTATTTGATTGAAGATTGACTGTTTAATCATTTATTCCATAAAAGTCTAGTAAACAGTCACTCTATACAAGTCTTTATGGTAGGCACCAAAATTATGAAACATATAATGAAAAGACCCAACTCAGAAAACTTACATTATTAATTCCTTTTTAGTGTCATTTTTATAACTAAAGACATTTTTCTATATACTATGAGGATAGAGATTCCAAGAAAATGATGAATGAGAGCAGGAAGAGGGCTTAGTGGATATTCAACTAAATCAATATGTTCAGAGAGAAAGGTAGGAGTGAAAATGCCATGCTGGTGAGTGTTGACTGGTTTAGACTCCTGAAAAGATCAAGGACCCGCACATTTAGAAATGTGGCTTAAGCCAGAGTTGAGTATGATTCATGTCCCTTGATAGCTTGTAAATTCAAAAAAGATCATTCTGGCTGAATAGATTACAGTAGAGTGGTATCAACAGCCTGAGGACTCTAGCCAAACAGCACTGAACATGAGCTGCAAAGTGCTTTTGGCATTTGTTGTTATTTAGACAATATTGTCATTATAGGGAAAAGTTATAGGAAGCATTTATAGAATCTAAGCAACCTGTCCCTGGGGTAACAACAACATGGTTTGGGGTACAAAAGGCTAAATGTGAATTCATTAAAGAGGAAAATAGGTCCTGGGGTAATGTGATTGATGCAAGTGGTTTCTTAGGTAACAGGCTAAAATAGCATCCGTAACTTCTGCCCTATGCCCAAAACAAGTTGACTTGCTTGAATTTATTCTGGGATTTATAAACTATTGCTTCCATTAAACTTCAAAAATCTGAGTTGGAAAAAAAACAATGTTTTTTAATTTATATGCTATATATGCTAATATACTAGAATGTCAGGTTTTATCATTCCAGATAGTTTTCATGCTTTATAAAATCTTAGGAGTATACTGCCTGTTACTTCCCTTTTATAACCCCTAATCAAGTTAATTTCAATTAGCCCAACATATTACCTTCAGAATGAATGTAGCTCTCTTAGATCAGCAACAATTACCTTAACAGCAGATATGAGCAATGCTACCTGCTTTTACTTTTTTCTTTTTTCTTTTTTTTTTAATTTCCACTCTTGCTGCAGGACAATAGAAACATTCAGAGACAAACCCGATCTTATTGCCTCACAACATAAAATGATGCTATGTTTTTTTCAGTCTATACCAGGGGTACCAAAAAATGGTATACACATTTTAAGAGATCTATGCTCAAGCAGTAGTTTGCTGTAATCAGACACTGATGGTAACCACTTTGAGCACCTCTTGTAATTGCAGAAGTCAAACGTGACTTGTATTCATCTTTTGTTATCGGTACATATTGAGTATTACAATTAATACAGGTGTTTTTTTTTTCCTCTCTTAAAATGTGTATACATTTTATGGCACCCTCTGAATTTATTTGAATTCTTTACATAGCTATTGGGATTTGAAGGAAGACAAATAAATAGCACCACTTGTCTTTACCCAGGTGAAAATTGAGAAATAAAACCAAAGAATAAGTGGAATAGGAGATTAAATAAGGCCTTGAATCTTGATGACATTTAAATTGAAGAAAAAGGCATATATAACTAATTTTGTTCCTAAGGCCTGTATCATTTCACATTTTAACTTATCCAAAAATCAGGGTACAGGCATATTCACTGTTGTCTTACCATTACTATAGTCATCTGACATTCATTGTATATATGTTGGCTTATGCTTATTTCTTCTTCCAAACTCATTTGTTATATTAGGTCACTTATGAAGCTGTAGAAGGAAGTAAGTGAGGACTAGAGAAAGAAGCTACTTATGTTCTTAAGCCTGCAATACTCATCAACATTCTCCGTATGTACTTTCGTTCAATAAGTAGAGTGCATGATGCATTCCGTGCGCTATTAGAGTCACTGTCAAATATTCAACAACACACTCTGGCATTGCTTTGTCCCAAAACACTGCATACTTGACATCAGCAGAAATTATTGAGGGCAGTGACCTCCATGACATATTATAATTGACACTCTTCACTTAGCTTGTTAATATTTCACTTTCATTTGAAAACATTGACCATTTGGTTCTTGAAATAATCTCTGATTTTCATTTGGTGGTAAATACCTAATAGAGATTTCCAATCCCAGCTATTATAGAGTAATTCTGATAGGCCCCAAGTCCTACCCCCATGATATATGAAAGCCAAATAAAATAGTAATGAGAAGAAAGAAGGAGAGAAGAAGGGGAAATTTGTTATGGCAATCAACACTTCATAATCCAAGATCCTAGACAGAATGAAATGAAAGAAGAGTGAGTCAATATTATTTAGTTATACCAGTTTTCTTTTCCTATTTTTTTTTCCTTCCACTTAGGGCTTTATTATTCTTCATGTGGAGTGAGAATTTGAAAATCTGGACAGCAATGCCAAGAGGCATTCTGTGTCCTCCCATCCAATTTCATTGCATAGGAGGACAAAATTTTAGTATTTAGCAATAGTAAGTTAACCGGAATTCAGTGAGGCCAGCGTTCCACAGCAAAGAGTGGTACAGAGATATGAACAGGATAGTCCGTTTTACCTTGAGCCATTTGCCAAATTATTATGTTGTGCAGAGCAAGATGTCAGAAGTCAAGATGAAAGACTCTGAAAGAAAGATTGGGGTTTTTGATATTTCCATAGCGCTAAAGAATAAAAACCAATATTAATTAATTAAAGAGTGAATCACTCAAAGTGTTATCCTGCCTCGGGTCAGTATGATGTGATCTTCTCTGTCTTACTGTCTATCAGATTATAGGGTTAATTCTCTCTGGGGGATACAAACATCATTGGAAGACCATAGTGTATTTCATAAATATTTCTGATGGTTAGTTTTATGTGTCAACTTGGCTATACTATGATGCCCAGTTTTTTATCAAATGCTACTGTATATGTTTCTGTGATGTTAGATATTTTTTAGATGTAATTAACATTTGCAATCAGTTGAATTTAAAAAAAAAACAAAAAAACAATAAATGCCCCTCAGTTATGTGCATGGGTTTCATAAAATCAGTCAAAGGCTTTAAGAACTAACGCTGAGGTTTCCTGAAGAAGAAGGAACTATGCTTTAAGAGTGGATTATCTTAATGAATGCCAACTATAATTTTATATATATAATGTGATGGCTCAGTGTGAGGTCGGAGGGATAGTGGATGGGGGGAGTGTGAGGGATATAAATGATGAACGTCTAAGTATTGCCTTGTCTTGTACACCTGAAATTAATAAATTAAAAAAAATGAAACAACAACAAAAAAAGAGTGGATTATCAACTCTAATCTGAATCTCCTGTCTACAGGCTTATTCTATAGATTTTGAACTTGCCAGTCCCCACAAACCACAATCACATGAGCCAATTCCTTCAAATGTATATAGATAAATATGTGATAGACAGACAGATAGATAGGAGATAGATGATAGATAGATAGATGATAGATAGATAGATAGATGATAGATAGATAGATAGATAGATAGATAGATAGATAGATAGATAGATAGATAGATGATAGATAGATAGATAGATAGATAGATAGATGATAGATAGATAGATAGATAGATAGATAGATAGATAGATAGATAGATAGATAGATCCCATTAGTTCTGTTTCTCTGGAGAACCCTGAATAATACAATAGTACCTAGCATTAAAACATAAATGTCAAGACATGCAATAAAGAGGACCAGGGGAAAAATAAACAAACAAACAGATACTAGAGACAATATCAAGATGAATGACTTACTAGAATGACTTACATGGATCTGAAAATAAATAAAAACAAGACATTCCTAAATGTATATGATGAATAGAGAAATTTACCACAGAAGAATAATTAAAAAAAAGGACAAAATGTAAATTCTAGAACAAAAACAGTACTGGCTATTAAGTAGATTGTTTTAGCATCAGAATAGTCACAGCATAAAAGAGTATTTGGGAACCAAATGTTAGATAACCAGAAATTTCCAGACTGAGGCAAAGAGAGCAAAAATGATGGAAAATACAGAAAAAGAAATAGTATAGAAGATAAATGAGACAGAGTAAATGGACTTTGTGTATATATATATACACTCACACATATATATACATATTATACATTATGTATATATATATTACTATATATATATATTACTATATATATATATAATATTATATTATATATAATTGGAGTCACAGAAAAAAATAGGAGACACACTCTTTACAAGAGTTTCTTAATTTTTTTCTCCCACCTCAGGTGGGACAGAATGGCTAGAGTGGGCTAGATTGGGTATTGCCTTGCCCCATGTCCTCCAAGTCAATTAGGCTCTGATAATACAATAGTACTTTCTTTTTGTGGTTTCACAGTCAGTTGTTTGAGTTAACCACAGTCAACTGATGTCTGAAGATATTAAACAGAAAATTCTAGAAATAAACGATTCATGAATTTTAAATCATGTGCTGTTCTGAGTAGTGTAGGGAAATTATACAGCCCCACTTTGTCCTACCCTGGAAATATTTCCTCTCTGTATGCAGCCCCCCATCCATTAGTCACCTAGTTATCTCAAGTTATCAAATCCACTATGGTAGTATTGCTGTACCTGTGTTCAAGTAACTGTTATTTTACTTAATAAAGACAATTGAGATATGCCAAAAAGAAGCCTAAAGTGCTTCCTTTAAGTGAAAAGGTGAAAGTTCTTGACTTAATAAGATATTTTATCATCATCACAAAAAGAAGGGCGAAGACAGTACAATAAGATATTTTGAGAGACCACATTCACATAACATTTATTACAGTATGTTGTTCTATTTTATTACTAGTTGTTATTGTTAAGCTCTTTGCCTAATTTATAAATTAAACTTTATCATAGTTATCTATATATAGGAAAAGCATAGTATATATAGGATTTGGTACTATCTGCTGTATCTGGTTAATTAGCTTCCCTTGGTGGTAGACCTTGTAAAAAACAGAGTTCTTTAAGTATTTTTAAATGGTTCCTTTTTCCCTCCTCCAGCTTGGGGCATGAGGTGATTTTTCTCAAATTATTGTGGTGATTTGGTGAGCTTTTGGAGATAAATCTCACAATATTGTATCCCGCCCCACCACACCCCCCATGACTGGGTCCGTCTGTAGTTTAACTCTCAAAATTGTCAGCACTGAGACACCAACAATGGGTTAATTGAAGTTCTGGTTTTCTTCTCCAGGCACTTGTTCTTGAGCAACCTCTGCTGGTGATTCTCTGCTCTGGTAAGTCGTTGCTCCTTGTATTTACCTGTCTGTCCCTTTAACCTTGGAGACAGCTGTTTGTCCTGTGTCTTCCTCAATCTGAGGTGTCCAAAACTTGTTTTTGGTTTCTCAGTTAGTTCAGCTTTTATGTTGTTCAGATGGAGTGTCTACTCCACGCTCCTTAAATGCAGAACTGGACATTGGAAGTCATTTGTTTTTTTAAAGGTTTTTGACTACATATTATAAATTAGGACATGAAATGCTTGTCCTTGTGATGATTTTATTTGAAACAAGTTGGGGAAGGCAACACAAAGTATCCTACAAATTATTATCATCTGGAGAACACTGTGGCCTTAGGGTAATAAATGCGTGTGCTTTATTTATACACAGTCATTTTTTTTAATTTGGGTATTTTTTTTCAAGGCACTAGGGTGTTAAAGTAATGCCAACTAAAGAGAAAATCTGAACCTGAGGTGCTTTGTGTATGTCTCTGTGAATATAACTGCTCTGAAGAGTAGCCTTTACTGTTTGTCTTATAACGTGTACAAATGGAGTGTTTCCACGGTGGCAAGGCAAAGTAATCTTACAGTCAAGGAAAGCGTCTTCCTTTCTGATAATTAACCATTTCACATTCAAGCTAAGCTTTGATGTTTCAAAAAGTTTTATTCATTAGTGTTGACGTACATATACTTATTTTCTTAAAAAAGTCAAAGATAAGGTTAAATTGTTGACCTTCCAATGTTTTTATAAGTGGTTTGATATTATTTTCTAACCTAGCATGTATTTATTCATCATTTGATATATATTTAATCTATAATTAAAGTAACACTAGAAAGAATTCCACTTACATTATTATCTTAGTTAAGAATTTATAAGGTTGACTATATTTTGCATAATTTAGCTCATGTTTCAATTGCATATATACTGAATAAATACCGTAAAATTTTCCAGATATGCTATTGTCTTTGATTTTTCAATATCAAGTCATATATAAGTCCAAGTTTTCTGTGACAAAATCTTATTTGATGGAATATCTTTTTAAATAAATTTTTAAAGTTTAATGTATGGATGTGATAAAACGTTTGCTTGTTATGAGGCCAGAACCACAAACAAAATTAGGTAACTCATACTGCTTTTCTATTGACATTTGTTGTGTATCAGTTAAGATGCAAAGATTATAGAGAAACTGAAATTTTTCTGTCTCATTTTAACTAAAAGAGAAAACATATTGGCAATTTTTCAGAATAACCGTGAATATATGATTGTCTCCGTCTGTCTATTCATTTATCTATCTATCTATCTATCTATCTATCTATCTATCTATCTATCTATCTATACATTATTATACACTTACATTATTATCTTAGGTAAGAATTTATAAGGTTGACTGTATTTGGCATAATTTAGCTCATTTATCATATATCAATTATGTTTTGTAATATTTGTTATGCAAGAACAGAGATAATTTCTAATTTTATATAAAATTATTATAAAGCAAATACAAAATCATCCTCCATCATCTCACAACACAAGGAAGAGCCACTACTAAAATCTTAACTTGTTATTCCAGAAACTTTTTCTTCTCTAGTGAAACTATAAGGTGATCGATGTGGTCATGGGTGTAGTTTATGTTGTGAGATAGATTTCCATGGGTGATATATATGTATATTTATACATGGGTGAACACTGCGTACATGTGCGTATAATTATCTGTATATAGTCATGTGTATATAATGTATAATGTGACATATAGCTTAGAATGTTGTGCCATGATTACACCTTTTTTATTTAAACTTATTTTAGTACTTTCCCATGTAATTAATTATAAAATACCTTTCAATGACTATGCACCATCTCTTTTTACTCATTTCAGACTATCTTAATACACATAAAATCTCTGTACAGCATTTGTTCTTCTTTCATAAAGAGGAATTGCCTCTGATAAATAGGTATTCTTTCATGTGAAACTATGACTAAATTAAATGAGTTATCCTTACCACAAACTTCTTGAATATATCTATACATCTCCAATATAAACAACTAAGTCAATTCCTAGTTTTATAAATCTCAATGCAGTTTTTGTCTTGGGCCCAGGAGTATTACCTACGGTGTGAAGTCTATCAATACCTACCTTTTATTTTCTATATGTTTCATCCTTTGCATCAGCAAAGATTAATAATTAAAGGAAAAATAGGGGTAAAGAGTGTTCTGTCCAGTTCTCAAGGTGATGCCGGTATCACCTACACCCAAGTACATGGCCAGTTGCCAATACCACCTTGCATGCTATTGTACATATTGTTTGTTTGCTTGTTTGTTTTATTATTATTTTTCCTTGTGGTAAGCAGTGTATGGAAAAAAAATCAACTGTCTTCACATCTTTTTTTTATATGGGTAATCTTGCATTTTGATTTGACCATATGTTAGTCGTTACTTTATGCACTGGATGATACCAAGAAATAGAGAAAGAGCTTACTCTATTATTGGAAGAAGAAAATAATAATCACATATGTAAAGAATACAACTTCAGTGTGCATAAACAATATGAATAAACATAGAAGAGGCTAATGTTATAAAAATTTATGTACCCGTTAGAGTCTATTTTAGTAGACTGGTCAAAACAACTCTATGTGTTGATTTTGAAATGAGATTTAAACTATAAGAAAGTAGTAGTTACAAGAAATTCTGGAGGATGAGTATTCTATACATGGGAGAAAAAAGATGTGATAATGCATGGTATGTTTTTAAAAGCAGAGGAGACTGGTTAGCAGGAGAAGGGAACCCAAGAAATGCTCAGAGAGAACGGCAGGGAGATCAATGCAGATCATGGAAAGGTTCTTGGATTTTATATAGTATGTAATAGGGTGATATTGGTGGTTGTAGAAAGGATTGTGACGTGACTCACATATATATTTTTTCATACTTCTGTATATTATGTGGAGAATGGATCATATGGTGGCCAAGTGTCAAGTACGAGTTAGGAAATCATTTCAGTAATTTGAACATCTGACAATGTATATTTAAAATGCCAGCTTACAGTATAGCATAAACATTAAAAAATATTCAAATTCTTTGAATCATCAATTTTACTTTTTATAAATAGAAATATGCTAAATAAATGATTATGGTTGTGCTATGAAACATTTTATGGAATATTAATTCAGCTTGTGTAAAATAATAACGTGTTTATTATTTTAGCACAATATTCTAATGCATATACTTATTGCATTTGAATATCTAAAATAGACACTCAAATATATTGCCATATGGTCTAATATGTTTGCCACTAAAACAATGCTTTAAAATGATATGTCATAACATAAGATGCTGTTTTTAATACATTACTTAAAAACAATTTAAACAACCTCTATACTTCTGTTTACATATGACTATATGCCACCTCTGTCTATGTTTATTTTCTTTAGACCAAATATTCCTTAACTGACAAAAAAGGAATAACCTAAGATATTAACAAATTAGGTAATAAGAATTAGTGAGTGAAATATTCAGTAATAAGATGACATACATAACTGAACAATTTTGCAGGACTGGGGCATGGTTGGGTAGGCTGATACTTGCTTTAAAATATACTAAGGCTTGGCAAAAGTTATATTAACTAAACAGATTAGTATTGGAATATTAATAATAGGCAATCAGAAATTCTTACCCACACATAGGGAAATATAATAACTTATATAACTAATATTTCACCTAAGTAAGAAAAGTCGATAATTCTGTAACAGTTGGTTATGCAGCTTAAAAAATATGGTTCCTAGTTCACATTATACACCCCAATAACTTAGGTTTTTTTCCTTAAATAAATATAAAAAAAAATTTTGAAATGAATAGAAAAAATAAAAAAATAATAATAACTTTAATTAGATAAGGTTTTCTTAATACACAAAAGTACAAATCACAGAATAGTACCTTGGAAATTTGGGTCAAATTAATACTAAACATTTGAATAGCAAATTGTACCATGAACAAAGTAAAGTTAGAAGACATAGAAAGATATAACTAACACATTATTCAGACTGTAAAAAGAAATCCAATTATCTAGGCAAAAAGAAAAAAAGTAGCAAATCTATTGAAATTTGGACAATTTGAGGCAAAACCAGGTAGAAGAGACCTACCTGGACAATACTTTGTTACACCGTTGCCAAGGACATTCCGGTAAATCTAAATGATTTACTAAATGAGATCTAAATGAGATACAATTTAAAATTCTAATTATTGAAACAATGGAAACTTTCATACACTGTTGATATTGTTGAAATTTCTAAAATTATTTTGGGTGGCAATTTGAAGATGTCATTTAAAGATGGAGTGAGAATATTCCACCATATTCTAAACAACATGGCAGGGATAAAGGAATTCCAGAAGTTTATCACAAATCTTCAAGGCATAATAATAGAATCTATGCAAAAGTTTCATTCAAATAAAAAATCAAGTAGGGATTTTAATGGAGCTTTAGAGGCTGAATTTAAATTTCAAAAAGAAGAGGAAGAACCAAATTATGTCATATTAATACTTATGAAGAAATAGAACATATTGAAGGATGTGCCCTCCCAAATATTATAACATATTATTAAGTTGTATTTGTTAAATCAGTCACACACACACGCGCGCGCACACACACACACACACACACACACATCCCAGGAGATACATAGATGTCAGTATGTCAATAACAGCACTATGATTAATTAAAAAATAATAATAAGGCTTGGCAGGTAGAAAGTAGTCAATAAATATACACTAATAAATAAATACATTGTGGTTTATTCATAAAATGGAAACTTATAGAGTTGGGAAAATGGATAAATGAAAGAAACAGCTGCAAGCATCAATATGGAGGGATTTCAAATACAGTTTCTCAATAAAAATGAAGGGCAGATTACATTTCTAAAAATGGAAAACAAAAGGAAAAAACACCAATCCATTGTTTATAAAGTTATAGTTAATGGAATTATTTTTAAATATAAAAATGTGAAATCATAGTAATTATTTAATACATAGCAACTTAGCAAATCATAGAATCTTTTTTTTAATTAGTTTCAGGTGTTCTAGGCAACATAGTGATTAGACATTTATATAACTCACAGAATGATAAACCCAATAAGCCTATTATACATCTGACCATGTACATACTTATTAAAATATTATTGCCTATATTCCCTATGCTGTATTTTATATACCCATGACTATTTTCTTCAATTATAGTTGACATTCAGTATTGTTTTAAATTAGTTTCAGGTGTACAGCATAATGGTTAGACATTTTTATAATTTATGAAGTGACCCCCCCAATAAGTCTAGTACTCATCTGACACTATACTCGTACATAGTTTTTACAGTATTATTGACTATATTCTCCATACTGTGCTTTTACATCACCATGACTCTTTTGTAACTACAAATATGTATTCCTTAATCCCTTCACCTGTCTTACCCAGCCCCCCAAACCATCACTTTGTTTTCTTTATCAATGTGTCTGTTTCATTTGTTCGTTTATTTTTTTCTTTACATTCCACATACATGTGAGATCATATGGTATTTGACTTTCTCAGTCTGACTTACATATAAGTCACGTAGTATACTACCATCTAGGTCTACCCATGTTATCACAAATGATAAGATTTCATTATTTTTAATGGCAGAGAAATAGTCCATTGTATATATGTCCCACAATTTCTTTATCTCATCATCTATTTATGAGAATCTTAACACTAGACAGGGCCTTCAGGACCATTTACCCAATCATTTTAATTTTTTGTAAGAAATGTTTGATGAGTAAAGGAATGTACCAGTCACACATATATTCCATTAACTGATTTCAAATTGCACGTTTAACTTTGGATCAACTATACTAAAAACATAATTGTATGATCTATCAATGGGTGTATGAATTCCTGTCCTGTTAGCTGTATAGTGTTCTGCTAGTCAGGAGAAGGCTGAATATTTTGCATATTTTGTTTTACTTTCAATTGACAAATTAAAATAGTAGATCATATTCTCTACTTTTATTCATCTACCTCAAGTATGAACAGTATATTTTAAATCATTCAGAAGATATGTGAATATAATAAGATAAACAATGAGTAGAATAATTTCATTTAAACTTTACATTTTTAAACAATAAATCTATACTTATCAATTTAAATGATTATAAATAGAGTGTGATTATTTTTTTGGTTACTTTCAATAGCTCTTAATTTTAAATAATGATGAAAAGTGTACACACACGCAAACACAATGTTCTTTTATTAACTTAAAATATACCTGTTTTTTTTTAGTCCATTTGTTTGTGCTGCCTTCAATTATTTGTGAAATGCCGTTTGTTTTTAAAATTTATCTAAATGCATTTTTATAGTTATTAAAATATTCAAACCTTTTAAATCGTACTTGCACTGCACTCTATATCATAATTCTTTAATATTGTATTTCTTTTTTCCTTGCTTCAGTATTGACTCCATTTTATATCTTTATATCCATAATAATAATACAACACAGAGAGAAATAAATAATAATTTATTTTGCGAACAACTATTCATAAAATTGCTACGACTTTGAACTCCAAAACCAAATCATGTATTTTATACAGTAATACATAAGCTATACTGAGGTAGTTAACATTTATCGCACGAGGTGTAGTTTATTTTTATTCATTCTTTACAGAAAAAAAAATCCTTTTTAATCACATTTCAACAAAACACTTCTGTAACCAGTGCACAAAGATTATGAAAGAGGAATGTTATTTTTGAACAAACTCTAACCTTAGGTTGTAAATGAGAAACAGTAGTATGGTGGAAAAAACTTTTAAAATTCTTCTTATTTTATGTAGAACAAAATGCTAAATGTATGGTCATTCTTAATCCCTTTCACTATTATCGGGTAAATTTTCATGTTTTGGTATAGTCTATAAGTCCGAAAAGGAAGGAAGAGTGAAAATACTGGAGAGGAGATAGAAGTGAAGAGGTTGGCAGCTATCAGATTCGATAGTCATTATGGAATGTCACTATGATATTATTGGAGTAATTTGTAACTGACAGATGATTCCACAATGGTGAGAGGAAAATACGCAGGACTCATAGGATGTAATGTAGTTTTCAAGAACTAGTATGTGAAATTTTATAATATCTTCAGAGTGTCCTAGCAATGAGAAAAATTAGGAAATTAAAGGGTGTATCTCAATTTTGTAATCTAACACCCAAAGCTTTATTTTTCCAATCCTGCAATCTATACTCACTTTAAAACTTTGAAGGACCTCTTACAGTTAAGTAATAGGGGAAATATATCACACCGTATATATATATTTCCCTCTTATCATGTGACATGATATTTTATCATGTCATACATATATATGCTGTGTTCAAAGGATTCTAATACACACACATACACATACACACACACACACACACACGTACAAAGGGTACCAAAACAATGTATACACATTTTAAGATAGGAAAAAAACTGTATTAAAATTGTAATACTCCAATATATAGATAACAAAATATGAGTACAAGTCACATTTGACTTCTGTAATTACAAGAGGTGTTCAAAGTAGTTAGCGTCAGCATAATTTTAATACAGTATTTCTTGATACTATTTGAATTTCAAATGCTCTTTATGATACCCAACAAATAATAAACACCATCCAACAAACTAACCAGCTGATTTACTAATTAAAATTAATGTGTGCTAAGATATTATCATTTTGTAAAGTAGCGAGAGAAATGATTTTCTTTAATAATTTTAATAATTATAGGAGTAAGTAACAATATTATTTGTAATAATTATTAGGAAACATTTAGAAGGACTAACATGTAGTGATTTCAACACTCAATAATATTGCTCTTCAGCTGGGAATGACCTCACCAATTTTTTTCACACTTTTTATCTTAGAAGCAGATAAATCACTTCTTGGTAGTATTGTCTCACTCCTCATCTAACTCAGTTTGGACCCCAAGTTAATTTAGTCTTTTGTGGCTGGAAGAGATTATTTTAGATACTGGGTTGATACTGTGTTCTTAGTAACTTTATTCTCACTACCCTTAACTGAGATAGTTTCATAAATAATTATCTTTTCCTTTTCCTCAATAAAGGGAAGTATTATCCTGAATAAATATGTAACAGTAGAACTAAAATCTGAGTTGCTCTCACTTACTTTATTTCCTTGCATTATTGAGAGATTTAAGTG
Organism: Rhinolophus hipposideros; assembly: GCF_964194185.1. Taxonomy (NCBI): domain Eukaryota; kingdom Metazoa; phylum Chordata; class Mammalia; order Chiroptera; family Rhinolophidae; genus Rhinolophus; species Rhinolophus hipposideros. Next base: position 84,339,574 of record NC_138053.1, read on the forward strand.
TGTGCACAAATGAAATTGTGTTGGATAATTATACATTAAAAAAATTAATTACTGACTATATACTAGTTATAAAATCTTCCAAGCCCCTTATTTATTATAGATATAGATACGGACATAGATATAAATATATAGGTATATAGATACACAGATACATACATATATAGATGTGAGGTCTGACAATTAAGTTTGCGAACTCATCCTAGTAAAAGTGCTACATGCCTCAATGCTGAATATAACTGCAGTCACCTTCAAAGTACTCCCCTTGGAAAGCTATGCACTGATGTCAGCCCCTAGTCCACGAGTAAAGCAATTTTGGAACTCTTCTGGAATAACCATCAGAGCTGTCATCGTATTTCCCTTGATGTCCTGAATGTCATCCAAATGTCATCCTTTTGATATTTTCTTTATCTTTGGATAAGTAGGTGAGTAGGGAGAGTATTCCAAAACAGTTATGTGTTTACTGACTAAAAACTCCCTCACAGACAGTGTTGTATGAGCTGGTGCATTGTCGTGATGCAAGAGCCACGAATTGTTGGCGAAAAGTTTAGGTGGTCTAACTTTTTCACTCAGCCTTTTCAGCACTTCCAAATAGTAAACTTGATTCACTGATTGTCCGGTTCGTATAAATTCATAAGGAATAATCCCTCTGTTATCAAGAAAATGGTTAGGAACATAGTTACAAGTTCTCAAACTTAATTGTCAGAACATCGTATATAGATATATAGATATACATATTGGGAAGGGGGGTTCCTGAGAATTCATGACACTCTTGTCAAGCTCATTTAACTTTTTAAAGCTTTGAATGTACTCTAAACTGTACTCCAATTTTTACAACTTTACCAATACTTCCATTATATATTTTTTTAATTGTAGTGGTTTTCTGGTGAAATAAATAATTACACAATTACACATTTCCCTTTTTTTTTCTTTTCTTTTTTCTTTTTTTTTAATTAATTTATTTATTTATTAGTTTCAGGTGTACAAAACAAGGTAATACTTAGACGTTCATCATTTATATCCCTCATACTGTGAACCCCCCCTCCCCCCATCCACTATCCCTCCGACCTCACACTGAACCATCACATTATATATATAAAACTATAGTTGGCATTCATTAATGTTTAGCTTCTGGTGTACAATGCCATGATCAGGTATCCACAGTATCCCTGAGGTGGTCTCCCAAATAGGACGCATGGCCATCGGGTACCCAACAAAATCTTTACAACATTATAGAATACCTTCCCCAAATTAATTTTCAAAAAAACCCTGAGGCCATCTTGTTGTTACCAGCTGCTTCCAAATCCCTTCACCTTTCCCCTTATCCCCAACCCCCTCCCACACACCCATCTAACCACTCTCGGTTTTTTCTCTGCGTCCCCAAAACTGTCTCTGATTAGTTCATTCACATAGTCTTTTCTTTAGATTCCATATATAAGTGAGATCATATGGTACTTGTCTTTCTCTTTCTGACTTATTTCACTTAACATAATGTTCTCTAGATCCATCCATGTTGCTGCAAATGATAAGATTTCTTTCTTCTTTATGGCTGCGTAATACTCCATTGTATAAATGTACCACAGCTTCTTAATCCAGTCATCTACCGATGGGCATTTCGGTTGTTTCCATATCTTGGCTATTGTGTAAAGTGCTGCAATAAACATAGGAGTGCATACAGATTTTTGAATTGGAGTTTTGGAATTCTCCGGGTAGATGCCTAGGAGTGGAATTACTGGATCATAGGGTAGTTCCATTTTCAGATTCCTGAGATACCTCCATATTGTTTTCCATAGTGGCTGTACTAATCTGCAGTCCCACCAACAGTGCACTAGCGTTCCCTTTTCTCCACATCCGCGCCAGCATTTGTTGTTTGTTGATTTATTGATAATAGCCATTTTGACTGGAGTGAGGTGGTATCTAATTGTGGTTTTTATTTGCATTTCTCTGATGGTTAGTGAGGTTGAGCATTTCTTCATATAACATGTTTACATAAATCTTAAAATGTCTTCTACATTTCACTCATACTTCTCCATGTCCTACATAGAAAGTTGTAGCAATTTTAACAGTGGAAATGAGAGCTAAAAGATGCCAGTGAACATTGCTGGAAATACATATTTCTGAGTTTCAGTAAAGTGAAGAATGTCTCTTGATAAACATATTTTCAGCCATCCCTGTGTTAAACAATCTACCAGTCAATCAATCATAAGATGACATTGTGTCACAGAAACGTCGCCCAGGAAACTTGATATATAACCTTAGCTCTATTTTAAACATGTATCTTTTAATATGTCAATTTCATTACAATTATGTCATAGGAAAACACACAGATAAACAAACAAAAAACAAATGTGACTTATTTTTGAAAAAATAAAGAACTAATTGCTAAAGTGATGAACAACAGCTTCAAATGGGCCAGCAACGATGTGTATAATAGCTCATACTGAAATAAAATGTTTCATTTAACAACATTTGATCCATAATAACAGTTAGTCGTTTAAAGTGGGTTAGTTATATTGCAAAATTTGACTCTTTAAAAAACGTAAAAATGATTCAGTGGATTAAAAAACAAACATTTCTCTCTCTCTCTCTCTCTCTCTCTCTCTCTCTCTCTCTCTCTCCATATATATATATATACACATATAGATAGATAGATGATAGATAGATAGATAGATATGCATTTATATAGATATGCATATATATGCATGTAATGTATGTATGTGTGTACGTATCTATAGCATCATATGCATGCATTCAAAGATATAGCATGTATATTTACATTTCTTTATGTTCATATGTATTAATTTATACAACAATAAGTTCTAATCTACTAAACCATAAGGTAACTGAGGTTTGATGTATTTTTAAAAAATCACTATCAGTGTCAGATATTTATGAAAAAGATCAGAAGATGTCTGATATGTGAAGTATTTTTTTAAATGATGCATGCATAATGGAACGTCACACAAATTATTTATATTATGATCATGTAACATTGCATAGTTTCCTGAAACTGACTTCATTTCCTGGAACCAGCAGATACCAATACTGTCCTCTAACTTTTCAGATAAAATCAAGAATCAAATGTCCCATAAAGTAATGCAAGATGCAAAAGAAGTCAATATGCCTGTAATTATAATTGTGGTATTATATGTTCATTTTACTTAATAGTGCATGCTGTTATATTTTTGTAAGTGGCCTACATCAGCAGGAACATAGTTGACTTTTGGTGTAATTTACAATTGTCAGTAAATGTATTCATTGTTCTTGATAATCTTATCCAACAATTGGTGTGTCATTTGTAGGTCAGGCCCTTAGACATAGTCACATAATAACAGTAGACTGAGGGGCAAAGTCTCCTTTCATCAGGGTTAGAAATCTCATTTTTAAATGTACCCTTTCTGAAGCTTCCGCAAGCTTGATCAGTCTCCTCAGTTGTATCTAAACCAAGTGCTAAAATAAAGACTAAATAATTCATAGAAATAATGAATTAGTGAACAGGAACTAATTAATTATTGAAAAAATATATAATGTAGTTTATAACTTTCCACCATATTTTTTGCTATCTTTACAGGCCTCCGATTTTTGCACAACAAACTGTACTGACCAAAAACACATAAAATGCCCTTTCTTTCCTTCCAACCCTACTCTCCCCACCAGTTTCTCTAGCTAAGAAATCCCCCATTTGGGGCACTCTCTCTTCTCCGATGTGGCATTGCAGTTGTCTAAGAGCTTCTCTGTTAACTGCTACCTTTTTATAGAACGAGATGATGTGAGAAAGCAAAGGTACTGTATTGGAATGAAAGGAAGAAAAGTCTCAACTTTGAAACTACTGTTGTATTTACATGAATAACATAAAACATGACATATGTAGATAATAATATAATCATATACGTATGATCTATGCCTCCTTTGGGCTTTTTTTATTCTCTTCATTAACCCAAAAAGAAAATATGATACATGCTGAGAGTTTTCCCTTTGTTACATGTACTAGGATTTTTTCTTGCTCAGTTTCAACGTTTCTTGGGTTTTTGTTTTAGTCTTTTCTACTATAGCATATGGATAGTTTTACTGTATGAGGTTTTTTTTGTCATATTTGGAGTGATAAGAAATAAGACTCTGGTTGAACCTGAAGAGAAAGACAAAGGCCTTTGGGTGCTCACTTTAGGCCTTTCCCAAGAATGAAAAGATTTTGTAGCCTAGCATAGTTTACCACTGGAATCTCATTTTTAGAACAATGATTCAAAATAACTCAGATCAATTTTCATACAATGAATACTTTTAGCTTATACCCCCTGGGAACCTCCACAGAAAGTCATAGCTTTTAAGGTCAGCTCAATGAGTCTTCTCTTTATTTCTGTCTCTTACTGTATATTCCCAATTCACAGCATGTCATTTTAACAAGACTTACTTGTTAGTGGGTTTGGTAGTTGTAGTTTAAGGTCCCTTGATATTTTTGATTGTAGTGATCACTTTCATTTCAGTTGCCTCTAAACAATGTTTCTTCGTTTTTGCATCTTTTCAAATCATTCTGTTACCTATGCTGAGATTTATTTTTCTTGTGTTCTTAAACCTTCAGTTCCCAGTTTATCATTTGATGCCTGTAGCTTAACAATCTCAATTCCATCCTTTGAAAAGAAAAAAATAATAATAATAATGGCAATATTATGCTGTTCCAGTAGGTGTTAGATAATGGAAATTGGAAAGTAAATGTGATATTTTGTAATGATGAGTAGTATATAAATGCTACAGACTAAAATGGCATTAAAGGTATGAATACTTCCCAGAACTTAGCTGTTTTCTCAGAGAACCTTATTTCAGGCCCACTGACATCGGAGTATTGCTTTACTAGACCAATGACCTACCTCTTAGATACCCTAAAACATGTGCAAATGACCAGCTCCCCATTACTTAGTAGTACTTGGTTCTTAGGGAAACGAGGGTTGCCAGGATGGAGATAGGACTGGAAATGGTTAATTGTCAAGACCAGCAGATAGATTTTAAAAATAGCGTTTTTTTAAAGAAACTGAAAACAAAATGACATCCTGAAAAGTCATTTATAGATAATGAGCAAGAACAAGAAAAAAAAAACTTGATATTAAACATTGAGGTGATCAGAGAGCTCCTAAATTTTGCTGGGTTTTGTATCTTTCTAACATGAATGCCAGCCTCTACTAGTGTATAATAAATATATTGCATTTAAAGGGTCAGACACAAAGTCACTATTAAGTGTCAATATTTGATTATTCAAAATTTTCCTAATTTTAATTTGTACTAGTATCTATCACTCCTCATCCTGCTGGCTTAGATGATATGCATACATTACACAATAACCTGCCCATACCACTTTCCTTCAAAACAATATAATTTAACTGAAGGAAATGAAACTCCATCAGTAAGCATCACATAGATACTAGATCTCTGTCAGTATTACTAAAGCAAATATGAACTGCACTTGCTATAATGATTTAATCCCTTTACCAATATGGTGAGTCTCTTAGTTGCTGTATCAATTGCTTTGCAAACAGTGAAGGGATTACTTATTATATAAATTTTCCTGGTGTGTCAATTTTCCAAATTAGGTGCAAATCTTAACAAATTGGGTACAAATATTGAAAGCATAACATTTTTCTCACTTTACAAATGTTATAGTCATGACAAAACAATGATTTTTGAAAATATAAATGAGTGTAATTCAAAAATAATTTCTAGGAGAAGGATCTACCAAACAATCTACCAAATAGATATATAATATGGAATATTTTTTTCAAGTAGTGCCATATTTTTGTTCATTTAATTAGGTATAAAATTATTTTCAATACAATTTATCTCTTTTCAAAAATCCAACCTGCTTACATAGCTCGTATTCATGTATAAGCAAAGTTAAATTTAGCAGCAATTCAGGTTAATCACAAGCAATTATATCATGCATCTTCCTCCATACTTGTAAATATCTAAAATGACATATTCTAAATCTGTTATTGAAAAATATACATTTAAAATTATATTTTCAGGTTGTTTTAAAAAGTTTGTTAATAGAAAAGTCTGTTATTCACAAATGATCACATGACAACTTTTTTCAATCATTTTCTGAACGAATGCCATTTTTCTACCTTCTTAATGATTTAATATTCCCCATCTTTATTTTCATTATGCTGTGTATCTGTGCCTCTCCTTTGGCTGGTCACAAACTGCACAAATTGCAATCTGTATCTCTAAACAAGAATTTATTGAGTGCTTTCAATATCCAACCAAATATTTACTTTTCTAGGGAATATGAACGGTTGAAGGAAATATGACTTCTCCAGTTCTCTCTAGAAGCAGACAAACAAATCCTTGCAGATATTCATCTACATCTTTTGCTTTTAAATGACTCACAGCATAGCAGCTCTCTGCTATAACATAATATGCAACGGTGGCACTATTGATATACCATCTTTGTTGTGGGCTTGTTCTGTGCACCTGGAAAGTTTATCTGCATCCCTGGTTTCTACCCAACAGATGCAAATAGCACCTTTTTCTGCACAATTCGGAAACAATAAAAAAGGTCTCCTAACATTGTTGAATGTTCTCTGAGAAGAAGAATTGACCCCATTTAAGAACCACAGTTCTGTAACATGTCTTGTTCAATGTCAAAACCCTCTTAACTCACCAAATTTGTGGCTGTTCTCTAGGGAGCCACACATTTTCCACCATGTTAAGTTGCAGGCTTATCAAGAGAGAACGAGTTTCTTTTCTCAAATCTGTTAAATCACTGCTGTTTCCATCTCTATTAATGAAATAAATTAGCATATGAAATATTACGAAAAAAAGAATTTCTCTTAAGAAAATTGATTGCTTTGGAAACAATGGTAAGTCAGAGTAATTAATGTCAACGTAGTATGAGACAAATGTAAGATACAATTGATGAAAGATTATAAAACTTTTGAAAGCTGATGAGACTAAAATATTTCGAAAATATGGCAAAATTATCTCAGTATTTTGGGAAAATAAAAATGGTTACTGAAAAGTCTTCTGAGTGTACAAGAAAGACAACATGGACCTCCACTGAGTGTAGTCCCCAGTACTCAAAACAAAGTTTTTGACCAACATCAAGAATGTGAAATGTTTGTATACATTTATAAGAGAAATTAAATGTTCACATTTTTATTAGGAACTATACACTTAAATCATGGTTTTATTTTAACACCCTTACTATACTTCTTGATAAAAACACTTGAAAAATGAATAAAATAAAATGGGTGAATGAGTGGAAAATTAGATCTTACTATGAAAACAAAAAACGATCAGGGCCTTTATTTATTTATCCATTTATTTGTTTGTTTGTTTATTTATTTATTTATTTATTTATTTATTTATTTATAAATTTTAGTTTTATTTTTAAAATGTTTTTTATTATATTCATTGGGGTGTCATTAGTTAGTGAAATTATATAGGTTTCAAGTGTATAATTCTATAATACATCATCTATATATTGCATTGTGTTCACTACCCAAAGCCGATTCTCCTTCTATCACCATATATTTGATTCCCTTTACTCTCTTCTACCATCCCCTTCCCCCCTTACCCACTGACAACCACAAAACTGTTATCAGGACCTTATATATTTTCTCTCCAGAGGAGGCAGAACCCCAGTTCAGTTTTGTTTTTTACTTTTGTATATTCTTCATTTACAAATTCAATGTACCGTAAGTCTTGAAAATGGAAATTAAAATGTATGTAAAATATCTACCCCTGTGCCTTCATGACTTCATTCCCATGCATGTGTATTCTTTGAGACATTATATTATACATACATGCATAAATACACAAGTTTCTCAATCTCACATTTTTCTCTCTCTTTTTCAGTAGTGTGTGTATAAGTATCAATATACACTGTGGTATATTTCTTTGTACATATAGGTTTCTATGTATGTATATGTACTCTGTTAGATAACACAGTGCATTTCTCATTTATATACTTACAATATATAAATTTATATTACAAAATGCAGTGTATATAAGAGTATACATATATAACATATTACATATATTATGAAAAGGCATGGAATTGACAAGTTACCCTACTACTATATATTAACAATTCTAATATTATATATACTTATAAATACTAAACATAATATATTAATATAGTAATTATAGATGATATATAACTAATTAACAATTATTATGTAACATATGTATCTATATTATGTGGATACTGTATATTTAACCTCCCTCCTCCTATTAAGACATTCTTAAGTTACACTGCTCACTTTACAAACAATTCTGAAATGTTTATCCTAGTGCATAGCTGGATTACTTCTGTTGGAGTGATCCCTAGAATGGGGATTATCACAAGAGTCTTCAGGCTGCCTATCTGCCTTTTTATACTCCTATTGTCAAATGTATTTTTTTTAACTTCTCCTTAAATGCTTGGCTTCAAGTAGTAGTTTCACACAGTGGCAGAAATACAGTCCTAGCCTATGAAGGAAGGGGACCATGGAATGGAATCACAGCATTAGGGGAGCCTCATCGTCTCCTGTTCCTCTTTTTCCACTAGTCTGTCAATATTACTTAAAAAGGTGACAAAACATGCAGATATCAGCGACAGCCCTCTCTCTCCCAAAAGCAAGTCTGGCCTGTCAGCTGCAAAGGTCACATTCCATTTCTGTCTGCATGTTCAGTTCCCTCTGAGGTCTCGCATTTCACCAATCTAACAAACAAATAAAAAGCCACACTCAGATTAAACAGTTCCCAGTGCTGCAGTCCCACTTGGTGGCCTTGCTCTCCGAGAAGCACATTGTATTTGACGGATGCCTTGGACCACTTCCAAGAATCTTCTGATATTTCTGCCTCCGGGGAACAACCACCACTTGTAAAGAATGTAAAGAAGCTGCCTCGCTTCACCCTGCCCTGCTCATGTGTGCCTTTTAATTAGCCCAGGGTCACACACTCTGTTAGACAGCACAGTGCATTTCTCACATTATGAGATGTAAAATCCCAAATTGTCAAATAAGGGAACTAATGATCTTTGCACTAAACAGGCTGGCATATTTGTTTTGAGAATGATATACCGGTAACCTGTTAGGGTTATTTTAAAGCCTTCATCTTTCTCCTCAGCAGCTTGAATATAACAGTATCAATGCTAGATGGTCTTATTTTAGTTTTATTCCTATCAAACCAAGAGCAAAGGTTAATTCTTTTTTTTGTGCCTTTGTGCTTTGGTAAGTGAACATACTGAATATTAAATGAATAAAAATGACTAACCACTGCATTTATTTATATATTTAGAGAAAGTTATCATGAGAACAAATATTATCGCTTTTCTTTTAATAGAACCATTGGTAACACTGGGTAAAATGAAAGCATATGATAATGCAATGTTTTTCCTTCATGCTAATTATGTTGTAGCTTTTTGTCTAAGTATATATTTGGCTGTAGCAGCAATCTATATTGTAGTAGGTGTCCTGTGTTGAAATTCTGTTATGATGGCCCTGAAAAGGATACAACCTCATTAGTCATACAATTCAATGTAAAAATATCAATGAAGAACTCCCTGGTCATAGCTAGCTACTAAAAGGACAAGTAACAGTGAGTCAAGATTTGGGGGTGGAAGAGAGATTATAAAGAAATTTAGAGGTAGTCACCTCCTATTTTTAAACTGATGACCTACTCGGGGATTTTACAAATTTGGGAACTCTTATTACCAATAACACATCTGTGTACCCAACTTTGTGAAACACTGCCATGACAATCCAGTGTGGTCAGTTTGGGTGATTAATTGGTAAACATAAGCATATATAAGACTATAATGTCTTACTAGTACTTCATTCAATATGATCACCTCTACAATAAAAGCAGATTGTGTGTCTGTGTGTGTGTATAATTAAAAACTGGAAACATGATATAATGTTTCATTCTCTTAGATGATGACCAAGATGGCTTCCTCAGCCTGACTAAACTTTAGACAGGCTTCTTTCTATTTCTTAAGTCCCATACTTCCATTTTCTTAGAGACTTCAATCTGGAAAACTTGCCATTGTAAATGTCCTCTCCGTTCAAGATGTAAATATTCTGCAACCTAGAAATGTCTTCCTATCAGACTTGGGGGCCGCCCCTCTGAAATGCAATCATCCTTCTCCAGGTCTCCATGGGAAGGAGGAGCCTAAATGTTATTAGGGAAGTTTAGCAAACAGGGATGGATGGCCTAATCAGTTTGCCATCCCCCAAACAAGTTCTGTAATTATTTTCCATTAGTTCACAAGTGATTAAAAATAATGTTGACTCCTATTAGAGTAGTCTTGAATGAAATCTTCTTTGCTGTTCATAACAAGTGCCAGGTGCAACTTTTATTATATACTAAGTAACAGACCTCCCATTTGTTCTGTGGAACCCCCTATCATAACTAAGGACCGATTCTTAATTACTGTTTCTAACAATGGGTGCCTTTTATATTTGACAATTCATTTAAAAACGCGTAAGGTTTCTAACTGGCAGGACCTGAAAATAGAAAATCCATACTCCTGTATACCATGAGGAATATGTCTTCTGTGTAAAATGTAAATTCTTCTCTTCCAGCTGTTATGTGCTATTCACTCATGAGGAAGTTGACTGTAATCAGTCCATAGTCTTTGAATATGAAATTCTATAATATGAAATTCATAATATGAAATTCTATAATATGAAATTCATAATATGAAAGTCTTTGAATTTGAATATGAAATAAACATATTCTAGATTAGATAATCACCACAGTTTTCTTTAATGTTAAGATACTTGAGATACAAATTATGAAACAGACTGGGTATAAAATTGTATTCACGTTTCATTAAGTTGTTGCTATTCATAAGGTCAATAGAGTTGAAAATATAAACAGTATGAGCATTTTTGAGAGTTCAAGATAACAGATATTATTGTTCAACACATTCAACCAATTGATACTAAATTGATGAATTTGAATTCAATTTAAATAAGTATACCTAAATCCTCACATAATTATTCATAATGTAAGTGATTGTGTTTTACTTGTCTTCAAATATTATTCCAAGGAATCTAAAAAAAAAAATAATCTAAAACACATTCAAGTATAGGTCCATTTACATGATTGTGCAAGGTTAAAATTTAATACTGTTGTATGACAAAAACCATAAGTTAGATAATTCTGTGTTCAATATGATAAGTAAGACTACTTTTAATGAGTGTTACATGATCTCTGACTACATAGTACTATTCCTAGTAATTTAGCAATAGCACATAATTGAGTATACGAGTAAAGATTTAGCTATAAGACAAGGGTTCAATATGCTTTCTGTATTGTAGTTTGTAAGTAGAAGAATATAAGGTATATATCTGATGTGAGTTGTTAACTCAAATAAGTTGTCTAGGTTTCATAGAATAAACAGTTCAGGAGCTACAGTTTCTGTTGCAAATTTGCATGTACTGCATATGATACATTCATGGAAAAATTGAATTTCAAAGGTTTTTAAAAATATGTGGCATTTGGCTTCATGTCTTTATGTATTCACCTGTAGTCTTTTTCTAGACTACATCAACAGGTCTCAACATAGATGTAGACAAGATAAAGATATGCTCCAAAATATCAAGCTACCTCTGCTGGTGGACCATGTATAATATATAGCTTGCCATTTCAGCCTAGTTGATTTCTTTTACATATTTTATAATAGTCATCTAGATAATTGTTACTAATAAAATCAACCAAAGTCTTAAATGACTAAGTTACCATTTCTGTGGAATATTCTTGAATGATAAATTTAAATACGTACATTTTTTTTCTTCCGTTTCTCCTTAAATAACTGTTAAGAGTTCAATCCAGCCCAATTTTGTCTTACAGTAATTTATAGTGGTTACTTCCCCACCAATTTGCCACTTTCATTTAACAGCTTTAGTGATTTTCCATTGTATCAATAGACAGCTTGCTTAATAAAGGCATAAGGAAACATGCCTGTGATACAGGAGTAGAAGTCAAAAAGTTAAGGGTTATTTTCTATGTTGTTTAGGCAAAACTTGTGACATTGTTAAATAGGCTAAGCAGTAATTAAAATCAAACATGATAAATAATTGTTAAATTGGGGTTAGTTACTTAATTATACAGAACTGTGAGTTACCATAATAAAACAAATAAGAAAAAAATATTTCTGGATAAAGGACTAAACAACATAGAAGGTGCAAAACAACATAGCTCATAAAATAAGACAAAAGATCTTAGGAATTCAACATGAACATGTTTTTCATTCTCATTGTCTTCCTACCTCAATCCATGAAGCAAATTTCCTTTGCATTAATTTCAAATTAACCCTTTGAATTGAACTTCCTTTCTCAAAATTATTTAGTCACTTTCTATTACCAATAGGCTGAAAAACAACCGTGAATTCTAGAATTTATGATGCTTAGTAATTTGGCCACAGCCTATGTTTCTAATTCTAATCACCAATACCAATCAACTAGTAAGAAATTGTTATAGCATGTAACATTAAACCATCATTCCTACTTCTATGGTACTTCTCCATCTCTAAATCTCATACTTCAAGAAGGCTGATCTGGATTGTCCAGTTTCCAGAAATTTGAAAATGACCATAGTTTTACTGGAAAGAGTTTTTAAAGCCATTAAATGTTTGAAAGCGTTTATATGTGGCACGTTTCCCTTTTCTCCCAAGGTCCTACATAAGACTTGCTTAAAGGTAAGCAGGAGTCCATTGTCTAAATACCTACACTCAGGACAGGACATATGTCTATACTAGTTATAAGTTAAATGTGGAAATAAGTGTTCATGCACTGATTTGTACTTTAAGTGAGCTCTTTGCTCAGGTTCTAGAAAATGACATAGCAAGTCAGGTGGAAAAAATGGAGAGGAAGTAACTCTTCTGGGTTTCTTTGATTCACGGTCAAAATTCATCATTGCTTTACCTAAAAGGGCCCCTCCCAATTGAATCAAACTTCTACACCAGCATTTTTAAATAAAGTCTTACGTAGTGGTAAATATTCTGGGGGAGTTAGGGCTTTCTTATTTTGTTTCCTTTGTGTAAAATACCTCAAAAATGTTATATAGAGTAATGGCAGGTCAAAAGTCCTGTATAATACCTTGGAGATACTGTGCTTTAATCACACCACACCAAGTCACATTACTGGAAGCATCTAAACTTTTCTCTACATAACCTTTTGTGTTCTGACGTCCAGAGTATATGTATATTTATCTGTAGCTCCAGATGAATACATTGTTATCAAGAGAACCTTAATATGAAAACAAAAGACTACAGCAATGGGAACATATTTGATTTGAGTGAGATTTTTTTTCAGTAGTTACATCATATAATTTCTCTGGATTTCTACAGTCTCCACACAGTTCTCTCTTACTTGTTGATAACTATTCTTTCAAATTTTCCTTTCATGAGGAATTGCAAGTGTATGAAAGCGATAAAGCATTCATGCAAGAACATTTTCAAACTGGAGGTCTATCTCAATAGCTTGACTAAAAATAGAACAATAGGATGTTCCTCACTAATCATTAAGCTTAGGTATTTTTCTCTCTATAGTCCATGTTTTGGCATTAGAAAAAGATATGTTCTGGCATATGTGTGTATAAGTGAATCAGTTTTCCTATCATCGTTCATTTAAAACTTGGAGATACATTCCTGCAGGAAGGAGAACCCTGAAATGTACAATGAAGTATACTCTATACAGATTGTAATGATATGTTATACAATTATACCCTTTTGGCATTTTAACATGTGCATAGATATACACCATTTCATGAACTTATTCATTTAATGAAAACCCATATATCGAGCGTGTAAACCTATAGTCTTTTTATCTCTCCCATGATTAGTGTTTCTCTTACTCATATATGTGAAGGCTTACATTCACACTATCAATTTTTTTTTCTGTTATTGTTCTTTCTCCTTTATTTGGGTATTTAAAGTACCTTATATAACCAGGCAGGTAAAGCACAGTTTATAAATATTCTCACTAAGTTTCACTCTCAAAATCATGATATTATTCTACCTTAAATATTTTTAAGGAGAGAACATTATTGAGTATAAATGATTGTCAATGAAAATGGAAAGCAGTGTTGCTTACAGGTATCGGATAAGAAACAGTCTTCAGACTGGTGAGTAAAGATCAGAATGTGGAGTCCTCAGGCATGATCATATTCCTGATTGACAAGGACAGAGCCCAAGTGCTGTCTAGGCAAGTGGGGTGGAGACGTGGCATAATCCAGGGTGGAAAGCCCATGTTGAACTGCTGTGTAGCTGTACTTACCCTCCAGCTACTTCAGCTTTTAGTCCATTAATAGCAGCACATGTTTCTAAACTCCAGTGGCTAGCTGTCATCCTTCCAGGATGATTCCTATTGCTCAAAGTAAGTTATAGCAGCCTAGAGATTGCTAGGTGTTCGTCAGAGACAGGTACATGGCACTATGGTTGCACACGGACTCACAACAAAAGGGAAACCCACAGAGGAGGAGGGATCAAGAGTGACAACCTTGCATAGCAGAGAGAACTTGGAGATACAAAAAGTCACCCAAAAACTTTTAAACAATTGAAGAGAAACTATATTAAGTAACCCTGAAATAGTCAAAACACATGTTAAACTTTTATATCACTACATATGAGAAGAGCTGGAATTCAAATCATCCAATAGCCAGAACTACACTGTCACTAATACCTGAGGGTAGATATCCATCCTGGTGCTGCAGTATGGGCCAGGAGACCTTTCTGTATCCACCATCAACAATGTGGCTGCTCATCTGTGGGGCGGTATGGAGATACCAGGGGATACTTAGTGGAAAGAGGGCAGAGGCAAGATTAGTGGACTTGGGAACTGGAAGCAGTAACTATTTACCAAAAGGAAGAAAGTACATACTTCAGTATTTTAAATGCCAGTATAGATATAGTCTTGCTTGCTAGCTGAATATCAGTGTTGCATAAAGGATTTTTTTTTAATAATATGTCGTACTGTTCCATGAAGATCTAAAATTGAATCTTAGCTGACTGAATGTGTTTGGTTACCTCTTGCTCTCAGGGCATTTTGGATTCTTAGAAAAGAGTTATTTTAGAAAACCATTAAATATATTCAGGAACTGTCTTCTCTACTGAATGGTGCAGCAAGAGTAAAAAGGCTACAAACTTCAAGGAGATTAAACCCCCGCAGCAAGTTAACATTTTTCTCTGTTCCATGACCCCCCCTTTTTTTTTTCAATGCATATTCTGCTCAGATTTACTTAGACCAATGGTTTATATGCATAAAACATATGTTCTATCAATGGTTAGTTTAATATCCTAACCACTGTTTTACAGACAATATTTAATAGCAAAGGTAAAAGTAATAATGTTTTCAATAGCAGAAAGTCCCCTAGTATCGGTATGTATTTACTTTAGAGAGATCAAATGTTTTATATCCCTCTGCCTTTCCTAGTTAGTTGTGTTTCTAGAGCATAGTTAGTTCTATTGAAGTAAATGGTGCTAAATTTGTTTAACAGAGATATTTATGACATGCTTCCAAAAATATGCACTTATTGGTAATTTATCTGTTGACCAGATAGGACAAACTTCCATTTAGTTTATAACATACATGAGTAGTCTATGTCATTTTAAATGAATACACAGTCACATCAAATTGAGGCATATCTGCTCTTCAACTGAGAGTTACTACTAAAAATCTTCAAATAATATAGAGTTCACGAACATGCACAGTTATATTTTACCAAAAATAATTTTAAGGTTTTGATGTATCATGCTTTATGTGCATGACTACCATATATATACATATGCATGTATATATGTATATGTATATATATACGTATATATATATATATATATATACACACGATGTCAAAAATGTATACACATTTTAAGAATGAAAAACTGTATTAAAATTGTAATACTCAATATATACCGATAACAAAAGAAGACTACAAGTCATGTTTGACTTCTGTAGTTAAAAGCGGTGCTCAAAGGGTTACTATCAGTGTCCGATACTTCTGATCACAAACTGCTGCTTATGGAGCATTGAAGAAAAGGTCCACTTGTAGAGATTTTTATGGGCACCCACGGTGTGTGTGTGCATGTGTGTGCACACACATGCACATACACAGACATTTATACATATGCATTATAGTGTTCTCATTGTTTTTACTTAATATTTCATCAATATTACAAATTCCAGGTAATTAGTATTTTCATAATTATATATATTTTTAAAGAATCACACATGAACTCTTCACAGGTAACCCATTTTGTCTGATATTTGGATTTTTTCCAAACATTTTGAAGCTGGAATGAATTTAATTATTCATACAGTTTTCCTTTTGATATTTATTTGATTTCTTTCATGATTGATTACCAGACATAGAATTATTGGGTTTATGGACATTTTTGTAACTTGTTGAATATTCTAACAAAATAAATCAAGTTGTTTTAGAAACAAAAGTCAGAATAAGTATAATCAGACTGCATCTGTTCATTGTGAAAAGCTAAAATGGTCTATGTGAAGTCATTTAGAGAAGCGTCAATTTTATATTCCACCATCAACTTCTAAGACTTAACCACAATTAACACGTGAAGTATAAGAGTTTCATTCTATCATTCATTTTAAAAGCTCTCTTTTTCTATACTTAGGTATATATGTAGGTAGAAGACGATAGGTAGATGATAGATAGAAGATAGATGGATAGATGGATAGATGGATAGATGGATAGATGGATGGATGGATGGATGGATGGATGGATAGATGGATAGATGGATAGATGATAGATAGATAGATAGATAGATAGATAAATAGATAGATAGATAGATAGATGATAGATAGATAGATAGATAGATAGATAGATAGATAGATAGATAACTTTGAATTAATTATTTTGGAACTTACTTTTGTCACTTAATGTATTTCCAAAAATGTTCACACGTATTTCCAAATTGTTTCCAAAAGTTATGTACTCACTTTTATTACTACCAACATGTTAAACTGAACAGATACATGCATCATATCAGGTGAAAGTGTGAAATCGCTACATAATGTATGAAACCTTTTCAAGAGAAATAAATTCAAAAATCCTAAGAACACTCTGGGCTTAAAAGTATCTTAAACCCAGAGAAATTATCTAGCAAGCTGAAACATTTCAAGACAGAATATGCACCCTCAAAGCTAAGGATATTTAAATGTTATGCCTAAATGAAGATGGAAGTATGGTCTCTGTGAGGCAGCGACAGTAGCAGACTCCTAGATACTTGTATGTTCTATCTACGGTGTGGCTTTTCTTTGGCATGGGGATTCTCCCAGGAGGAGAATAAAGGCCAACCCATATACCATAAGAGCATAAAATTCAAATGCACTTTCAACGTGGAGGATGAAAATTTAGAATGAGGTTAAAAACTTAGAACCAGGTTAAAACTTTAGAACCAGAAGAACCTGGGGATCTTGGCCACACACAGAAAATTAACACTCTTCTTATAGAAATTATTTATAATGGAGACACAGAGAGGAGAATAATTTCTTGCTTTAAATGTGGTTATGAACAAAAATTATAGCCATCAAAGATTATTGAAGGGTTTCCATACACACACACACACACACACACACACACACACACACACACACACACACACACTAGTACAGAAGGTTTATAACCTGCAAAAATTTAAATTAAAAATATAGCGAAATGATGACCGATGATAAAATGTATGTTTTGTATAATAAAAGATAAAAAAAGAATCATGAACCATGAAAAAAATATTAAACAAGAGAAGCATATTTTGGGGAAAAAAGGTATCAACAGAAGTAAAATGTACTTATTGATTTGAATCTTGTTCATTTATTACTTACTACTTTTTTAAATGATGAGTAGCATTCTTAATTTGAATGAGGACATATGTATCAATCTTTCCCTTTATGCTAGTGTTCTTTATCTTGTTTAAGTAATCCATCCTTACTCCAAAGTCATGCAGATATTCTACCATGTTACCTTCTAGAAGTACTTATGTTTTATTTCGTATGCTTGAATTTATTTTTTTTTGTTTATAGAATAACGTAATGGCCAAGTTTCACTTCTTTATAGAATTCAAAGGACTAAGCACTACTTATTGAAAATCATATGTTTTTCAACTGTTCTTTGTCATAAGTCAAATGCTGATGTTGTAGAAATCGGTTTCTGGGACTCTTTTCTGTTGTGTTCTGACAATATCATAGAGCAGAAGGGTATTTGTAGCATATACTTGTATAAGCCATAACTGTCTCATATCTAGAAGGTATAAAGAATACCTATAAATTAATTAGAGAAGGCATAAAACTCAATAGGTTTAGACAAGTGCCTCAAAGGAGGATTTACAAGTTGCTAGTAAACATATGAAAGGATTCTTGATTATGTTAATCACCTGGGATATAAAATAAGAATTCAGGGGTATGTGTTAGCTTGGTTGGTTAGAGCGTGGGGCTGATAACACCAGGTTTGCAGGTTTGATCCCTGCATGGACCACTGTGAGCTGTGTCCTCCTTAAAAAAAGTAAAATAAAGTAAAATAAAATAATAAGAAGAAGAAGACTTCAGGGATATGAGTATAGCACTACAAGTAAAGCAGACATATTAAAAATGAAATTAGACTGGCAATACCAAGTATTGGCAAGCCAAATGAAGAAATAAGAATCTTTTTAACTTGCTGGGGAAATAGTAGATGGTATAAATTATTTGGTAACACATTAAGGTTAATCTACTAAATTTGAAGATATGCATGCATATTTGCAGCAAAAGGCATTTGAAACACATCCACATCCAAAAATTGAATACAACTCATCAACATAAATAATGAGATATTTAAAAATACAATACTATAGGCAAAGTAAATGAAAACATAAATATCTGCTATACGAACATGACGAGTCTTACTATGTGTTCAAAGGTTCTTATTACATAAACATTAAAATAGGCAAAAACTAATTATGGTTGTATGGTGTTAGAAATAATGATAGTGTTAAACTTTAAAAAGAATTTAGGGGTATTGGAGAGGAGCAATCGAGGATTTCTAGGTATACCTCTAATTTTGTATTTTTCTATTTCTTAGCCTGGGTGACGTCTGCATGGTTATATATCCCTTTGGTGCACATATGGTCTGTGTATTTTTCTGTTATGTATATTTATAATTCAATCAGTTTATTTAAAGTCAATTGATGTGAGAAACTTCAGGTAAGGAATCATAGTGACATTGTAGTTTATGAATCAATTCAGGATTAAATCAACAAGAAAAAAGACAAGTCCTAAAAATTAAAAGAAAATCAAAACAAATAAATCTAACTATATATCAAATTGTTTACATAATCACACTGAAGAAGGAATTATTTCAAGTGTCTTCAAAATATTATATTCTTGCAGTATATTCTTAGCCAAATATATTTCATAATCAAATAAAACTTCAAATAAATCTTAAAGTTTATTCTGCTGTGTTCTGTTCATAGTAATAGTTATCATTACTTTGAAATATATGTATATATATACATTTTTGTGTAGAGGTAAATATAAAAATTAAGTAATTAACTAAGATTAGATTTTTGGTATAAGAGAACAAAGAAATGAAAGTTTAAACTCAAAGAAATTTTGTAAACATGCTATTATACTAAATATAAATTTGAAATAGTAATATAAATGCATTAATTTAAAAAAAATGTATCTTTCCTATCTCTGTACACCAAAATGACACTATTGACACACACGATAATCAGCCATGAGGGCCAAGACTTAAGCTTAATAGGGGCCCAATAGTAAGAAATCCTATGAATCCACTCAGGCCTAGCTACTTTGTCTGTGAATATTCAACCTGTCAGAATGGAGATAGATGCTGAGCTGTGGATACTGCATGCACTGTTGTTCCAGGAGACCAACAGGCCACCTGACAAATGAAGCAGCATTCTTGTGGGTCATTCCTCTAGTTTGCCCCAAAGAAGGCTTTACACTGTGAACCATCTTCACAAACCTTTGTCAGTTTAGCCCCTTATCTTACCGTTTAGCTTCACCAGTTGTAATAGTCCTTGCAGCCTCCTGGCAGTTAACTGCTGACCCCTGACCGCTATTACTTTGGAGTCCCATCCTCGAGCTTCATGACCGCCTCTTCTATGTCAATCCAGTTTCACTGAGGATAACTGTTGCCCTGTCTCCTCACAGTCTTGGCTAACGGTGAGTCCTAGCTCCCCCACAGAACATCTCTGATGGGCCCTCAGGCCTTCCATAATGTATCCACTTTCACGATCCCACTTCCCTTAACATCCCTTCTTCCTTCTTTTATACTATCTCCCAGGGCAGCTCAAACACCCACCCCGCTCCCCGCCACTTAGTGCTTGCAATTGCTTTTTCCAGGCTTCCAGGGGCCACTACAGGAGAAACTTTTTCCCAGTCCCTTGTGGTGTCCCCTAGGGTACAGCCTATGTCCTGGGAAAGAGTCCCCAACTCAGTCATGGTTTTCTCACTCTTACATTTTGGTCCCCTTAATCAAGAAACCTCAAGGTTCAGTCCTAGAAGTAACTATTAATACTCGCCTGGCTCCAATCTCTACACACTCACTATTTCTTGCAACTCGTTTGGTTTATAGTCTGTTTCCCATTTTAGGCCAGTGTTTTACCAGACAAGTTTTTCCAGGATTATTGCTAGCATCATCCTGGCAGTCAGTAAAGGAGGTAGGGGTAGTCTCTAAAGAAAATAACCTCTCCCCTAGTGGGCAGCATCTTCTTATTTTCTGCAGCGTCTTCCAGTTAATCCTAGGAAGGATTAACCCTTTCTAGGAAAGACCAGGTGACCTCGAAAAGCCCTGAGGCTACAGTCAATGTACAACTGGGGTGTCTTTATATGCACATGCCTGCCCCATGTGTCAGGATCCCAGGTGTTTCCCATAAGGGTCCTGACTTTCACTTAATAGTCCTGCCATAGCTGAGTGTCTAAGCGTCTCTGCAACTTTCTAAAAGATTTGCAGCCTGCTGTTCAACTTCAGTCTGCTTTTCTGCTTTAAGAGATAAGGGCCTCCTTTAAGCCCCTCTGCCCTGCATCCTTAGCTATTAACTGCTTGTCAATAGTCCTCAGTCTCTTAATAGTCCTCTAATGGCATCAATATGACTTGGCAGTAAGCAGCAACTTCTGCTGCCTTTCTAGGCACTGCCCTCCCCTGTACTCTCTGCCCCTCCTACTTTTGGAATGCCTGAATCAGCACGACTTCCCCACCACTGGAA
Organism: Rhinolophus hipposideros; assembly: GCF_964194185.1. Classification (NCBI taxonomy): domain Eukaryota; kingdom Metazoa; phylum Chordata; class Mammalia; order Chiroptera; family Rhinolophidae; genus Rhinolophus; species Rhinolophus hipposideros. Next base: position 84,360,770 of record NC_138053.1, read on the forward strand.
CATTTTCCAAGGCATCTGTCAGTGAAACATTTAGCAGTTGAGCCACTATCGTGTACCAGGACAAGCTGTACCCCACCTACCAACTGTACTCCACCTTTGATACATGGATTTAAGTCAGTCCCAGATTCCTCATCTTCTCACCTGCATTTTGGAACACTTCCTCTAAGAAGCAGACACATAGACTGAATTATCCATGCATGTGATTTACTAGATCAATGCCTGTTAAGGAAAATGGGGTAGGGATCACGAAAAGCTAGAAGAGCCACAAGACTGTGACGCAGATCTGACCACAGATAGAGAGAGGGAATGACAGAAAATTGAATGAAAGCATCTTAGGAAGCAAAGGAGGTCTAAGCTGGTTCAGCAACTCCATTTCTGACCCAAAGTCACCTCTCAGTTAAGTGTCATATCCCCCAGGAACAGGACTAACTTAATATCCAAGCCATGATCAGTCTTTGGCTGAAGTTTATGGGAAGTGCAGCCTCTTTGTGAACTCAGTGAGGAATTACAGATACAGTATCTGGAGACATCAGCCGACTCTACCGTCTGCAGACAGAGATGGAGAGACACTTTTTCAGAACTGCATAAGTAATTATATCTTGGTCTAGACATCTGGATGTTGCATTTAAGTAGTCAAGTGTACTTAAATTTAATTATCAGACATTGAGTAGTTTTGGTATATCATGCACTTCGTTGAACACAGATAAATGCAATGTTTATTTTTGATTACCAGTAAATTTATTTAAGGATATGTAATAATGCATTAGAGTAACATTTAAGGTATAATGGGTACTAATAAAGGCCATAATCAGATGTATTTAGTAGGTCAGGAAAAATATTCATAGATAATTACATGTAATTAAGGTAAAGATGTGTTTCCAGATTAATAATGGCTAGCTATGGGGGAAAAAAAAATAAGGGATAAGTATTTGCCTGAATAAGGTGTGAAATGGATTTTAAAAACTACACAGAATAAGAATTAGTGCAAGGCAGCAGTGTAAATAATTAATAAGAAGAATGGGGTGGGGGTTAGGCTAAGAAAAGATTTCTAACATCTCATAGGATGGAACCTATAGCCAAAGAAAGGAATAGGCACTGTATTATGTAAGTAATGTATAACACAGCAGTGTTAGCAGAAATATATGTTCATTCAGTAAGCATTTACTCTTCTATGTTTCAAACTATGTTATAGATGGCTAGAAGAGTCAGAAAATAAAGCAGACTAAACTTGACCATATAGAGTTTATATTCTAGAGGCTGAGAAAAAAAAAAAAGAAAGTAAAGAAATGTCTGTGATATGCTATTAAGTGGTAAATGATATAGGAGAAAAGATAATGTTGGAGTGAGGGAAAAGGTGGTTTTCTCTAGAGCATGGGGAAAGAGACTGATGGAAGAAGGTTTAAGAGAGATTGGGGAAAAGAGGTATTGAAGTCAGAGAGTATAAGTGATTTTAAGAAATTCTCTGTAAAAGGGATGAGACAGATGGAGAAGTAAATTCAGAAGAAAAGTATAGTCAAGGGATTTTTTTTTTTTAAGATAAAAGTAATAGCATGATAACATACAGATGAAAATGATGCCATAGTGAGGGAAAACCATTGACCTAGAAGAGCGTAGAGTGAATTAGTGGAGTTGTGTTCTGGAGTGGTTAAGAGGGGATATCTAGCACTCAATTGGAAGAGTTGTCCTAATGTATATTAACAAGCGAAAAGACAGAGTATATGGGTACAAGTGCTAGTAAGTGGGTAGAGAATTCCAAAGCTATGTTTTACCGAAGTGTTGAGAATTTATTTGTTTGGAAACAGAATTTTAGGCAAGGGGATGATTAGTAATCTAATGTAATAATCCCTGTGAGAGTATGAAAGTAGAAGTCAGAGATAAGTATTGAAAATATTACAGGAGTACCTGAGCAGAAATAAGTGACTAAGTTGATGTAGTTGAAGTAAGCATGAGAAATGTCAAAGATGACTCTCAGTGTTGGACTTCTTTGATGATAATGAAGATGACACTCCTTCTGATGGAGAACCCAGAGCGAAAGCTCTATTGTTACAGCTAATGAGTACGGTGTGCTATAGAATGACCAGCTGATATCTAGGAGTCATATTGGATCTATTTTACTGGAGTTCAGAAAAGACCACTCTGGGAGAAGGATGCAGATTGTGTATTGAAGCTCTCCTATAGAGTGAGAGGACCAAAGTATCACTGTTTAAAATGTGGAGACCTATTGAGAATGAGTTTCAAAAGCCAAAGCAAAGACAATAATAAGAGAAAGTAAGTTTGAATTAGAAATATAGTGAGAAGTGAATAAAGTCAAGGAATCTAATGAGCCCAATATGTCAATAATTAGGAACTCATTGAGAAATTCTTCCAAGCAGAGTTCATGGAGTTCTGAAGATGAAATCCTGACCAAAGTGTACTATGAAGCAAATGGGAGCAAAGGAAAAAACAATCCCCATCCAAATCACCCCTGGTTGTTATTTGGGTACCAATTGTAGCTCCATGACTGTAGAAAACCTCGAATACTGTGTAGCACAAAATCAAATGCTATCAGCTGTATTGTTTCCCAGTTGTTCCACTTGTAGTCTTTCTTTATTTGAATAAACCCAAGGCAACTGCATCCATTAAATTGTCATTGAGAGCTCATGTTTGTCAAAATTCAAAGGCATCTGGAAAATCCACCCTTAGATATGAAATAGAGGTATATGATCAGGTATCTCCCTTCTCTCTCTGCCTCTCTTTATATGAAGCTCCCCTTATTCCTTTTGTCAATTAAGACTTTATCCTATGGTACAACTTCTCAGTTGAAAACTAATTCATTACTACATTATAATTTTTATGGGTATCTAAAAGATTTTCACTCAAAAAATGGGTATAAAATCCAAGCAAAACTCTCCTGAGGATATTCACTTTGCAACAGCCTTGAACCTTCCTCTTAATCTGCATTTGGTACATGACTACTGGTATAACTCCTCTTACTTGAGTACCGACCTTACTGTTTCTTGTACTGTCTGCACTATATACAATTTATTGTCTCCATCTGTCCCTAGTTAAACAAATAGAGAGGTATCTATAACATATTGAGAGCTATATGCCTATAGGTCATGATGCCCAAATTATTTTAAAAAGTAACATTACACATTATATTTTTGTTTTTACAAAGTTTTATAGAATTTTCTAATAAAATGTACTATCATTTCACATAGTTACATTATCTTATAAAACAATATTTCCAAATATAATTACTATCGCTATTTAAATATTGTTTTTTTATCATTTAAAATTTACAACAAAGGGCCAGTAAGCTAGAAGCAAATCACATCTTGAGTACAGGATATACATGATTCAGGATGAAGATTGAATATTTATGACAAATAAATTTGATATAACAATAGTATGCATCACACACATTTTGTTTGCACTTAATGTGCAATATCCCTTTCCCTAATCTGCACAAACTCTACATTTATCAATTAATTTTAGTTGACCCTGTATGTGTGTGTTTGTTTGATGATAAAATTTTGTATCATCACAAGTTTGAAGATATTATATATGGGTATCCTCTTTAGGTTTGTACAGTTTTATGTCAGTCCAAGCATTTTAAAAATAATTATTGCTTTCCAAAAAGCAATTAAATATTGCTGTCTTGTCAGTTTTCTCTATGCCATGACCCACTTCTCTCTAAAGAGCACTGGTTACTTTAATTAGATAATGAGGCTGAATAGATTGAGGATGGGAGTGGGAGGTACTGAAATCATATATTTTAGTAGAAATAGTATCTATAAAATAATTTGTTGAGAGCAAAATAAAAATTTTACTAGCAATACATGCTATAAGAAATAGATTTCATATACTACACTGATTCAGAATATTGGAGATTTGGCTGTGAGAAATAGATATGGCATAAAATAAAATGATCACGACTTTAAGTAATTGCTTGCTAGGGCATCTGCTTAGTAGTAAATCATACCAATCTGCCTTCCAGCTGAACGAACGTATGAAATGGAGATTCGGCCACATAACAGAAAACTTGAGAAGTGTAAAACACACATGCTGTCTGTTCATAAATATGTCTAGATTGATCTTTAAATAATTAATATATTTATGCAGTAATTAATTGACTTACATCAAAAAGGAGATAGAAAAGTATACATTCATGATTACATTTGATGACTCAGAAAGTAAGTAACAAGTATTTCCCTCTATGAGAAGCTAGGTGAGGAGGGTGAGCTTATTGGTAAGGTAGTGGAAAGTGATGAAATTCACATATAAGAACTTAACTTTTCTAGGTGGTATGTGAGGTGATAATACAATTATCAGGTGTAAAATAGCTTGTGTGAGATATTTAAATATATACTACCTAAGGACATTTAAAAATGCTGTTTAAATCTTTGGGGTTTTTTGAGATAATTTGTGATTTCCAAAGTTAAAAATAAAAAAAAAAAAAACTGTCCAAATGGAAAATAAATTACTTAATCCGTTAAACTGTTAAAGAAAACATCCGCATTCAAATATCAGTATGAGCTACTAATAAATTATAGCTTAATTCCCTTTCTTTGTATTACCATATCTGATTAAATCAAATTCAAGTAATTCCTTTTATTCTGAAGTATTTATTTATCTCTTGTTCAGAGTCTCTAGTGAATGTATCTATGTTAATCTATAAGAAAGCAACACTTATCATTAAGATAGTATTTTCCTTTGGCAAATAAAAAGGCAAGTGTATATACTTAATGTTTTCTGTTTGAAATCTTAACAAAATTAAATGAGAGACTGTTACATATATAGAGAAAAGGAATTAAATATAAGAATTTTAAACATAAATTTTAAGACTGGTATTGTAGTGAATTATTCAAAATGAATAATTAATTCATTAAACTATAAGCATTTCCTCAGAAAGAGGTTATTGTTATGTTTTCTTACTTCAGTTACTTAATTTTATTTTCCATGTTTTCTAATGGCATTTATTCAATTACATTTGAGTGATTTATTTTAAAGTGCTTTGCAATATTTATGGAAGATGAAAGATTTGGGCCAAAAAAAAAAAAATAAGGAAGGAAATCAATTAATAAACCAATTAATAAAACCCTAAAAAGCATAGATATACAAACTTAAAATGATTAAATAGAATTTCTCATAGAATTTTTAGCCTATTCTCAGTTTTACCCAATTCAACATACCCTTTTACTTTATTTTGCTTCTTTTATTGACTTAGTCAACTAAAAAATAGCAAGCATGTATATTATTTTCTAAGGGAGAAAAAAAAAGCTAATATTCCTCCAGTTCCACATTAACATAATTTTAATCTCTACATTTTATCTCCACCTGAATAAAACTTAATATACCAAGAATATGTCCTCAAATTTTTATGCAAGCATAAAAGTGTGCTAGTTTCAATTCACAATCCTAACACAGTATACAAGAATAAATGTTTTCTTCCAGAAGTATGGAAAGATATTATTTTTCTGACCTTGTTTACCACATCATTCCCAGTATACAAAGTAACAAATCTAGTTATCCTCTTTTTTTAACTTAAATTGAAACATAGAAAATATTCAATTTAACATAGTGTAACCGATACTTATGATAACTAAGCTACTATCCCAGTGTTCACTGTGGAAGGCAAGAAGAACTGTAAGCATGCCTACTTACCTATTTATTTAAGTAATTTAACAATTTACTTGTCTCAGAAAATAACCTTTCACAAAATTCACTTTTGATATATGTGTGCTCTGCTATATGAATCGACATATGTCTGAGCATGGAAGGTTGTATAACAAATGGTGCCTTGTCACATAATATGACATATGTGCGGATGTAGGCTACATAACATACACATTAATAAACTTTCCATTGACATTAACAGATGAACTCCTTGTTTATAGAGTGACTAGGAAACATTTTCATCTTTTGTGAAGGACAAAAAAATGGGCCTAGAGAAAATGTGGGCACAGACCCACAAAATGTTCTGTCAGTAAAGTTCGTCACCTACCACTAGAAGTGACCTTACAAGCCAGTCATAATTATCTGAGATACTGTCTCATTTGGATCCTACCTTTTTTACTTCCAGTCAAATAAATAAAAAACACCTCTGTCAAATATACAGTAAGAATATTGTTACATATGTATATACACCAGGTTTCCCCAAAAATAAGACCTCACTGGACCATCAGCTTTAATGCATCTTTTGAAGCAAAAATTAATATAAGACCCTTATATTATATAAGACCCAATATTATATATTATAGCATAGTATAGTATAGTGTAGTATAGTATAGTATATTAATTATTAAATTATATTATATTGTATTGTATTATATTATATTATATCCTGTTTTATAGTAAAATAAGACAGGGTCTTATATTAATTTTTGCTCCAAAAGACGCTTTAGAGCTGATGGTCCGGCTAGGTATTATTTTCGGGGAAACACGGTATATACACACATGTACTTTGTTTTTAAAAATTGACTATTTATTGATTAAAAGCAAAAGGCACCTGTAGAGAGGGGACTTTTTTTTTCTTAGCACTGCATTTTATCATTTAAAAATCATTATTATTATTACTATTATTATTATTATTATTTCTGTCTATAAATGGAAACATCAGTTCATTTTGGAGAAGCATCCCTTTTTCCTGGACATAATTATTTGAATACCTTCTGTTTCAAGGCAAGAAAGATTTCCATTTTCATAAGGGTCTGTATTCAGACCATTCTGATGACATAATGTAAACTCATACCTGTGTGACATCATGTTGCCTGTCACCAAAATATTTGGCTGTTTCAAGACTGTAATACTGCCAATTTGTTCAGAGAGGCAAGGATGTCACAATTCCCTCTCTTGGTAATTAAACTTTATTGAAAAAGAAATTCTTTTGAAGAATTAATGCACCCTGATGAAGGTGATTAAAAGGAAAGGGCCAATGTAGTCCCTGATAAATAATTCACCATAACAGTGAGGGGGAATTAGGGCATCTGGGTACCTCACTGTGGATAACTGAACACTGACAAGTGATTATTTGGTCATAGGACAGCTTGGCAAAACTCACAGAGTTGTTCGCCACATGTTGGGAGAAAGAAATGCGTCTCTAGTATTTGTAGTCATCTGTGACTTGAAAGTACCAATAAGTAAGTTTGGGGACCCAGCAGTTTTTGATATGAGACAATCTTCACCACGTATAACTTGAGAAAGAGTGACCTCCTTTATGTTTGAGAGCCACGATGTCTTCACTAAATGAGCAGACAAATGTACTATATCTTCACAAGCTAGAGATTGATGAGAGCAGGCTTTGGCAGTGGTTAATGAAGTTTTTGTTCAAAATGTCTCATACTAGAGGAATACACCAGGCTGTTGCTTTTAAAATGTGAATGAGGAGGCTGCAGGAATATCAGGCTGGTCAAAACTTTTATCAAGAGCTGCCACTAAATGACGTAAGAAGCTTCTCTCATTTTCTGTTTCCTACATACAACTGTGAACCTGTGTAAGCACTTTTAAGGGTACTTGAGAATATTTTTCAAACAAATTCAGGAGAAGTTTCAATTTCCTACGAAGCAATAGAGTTTCATTATTAAAAAAAAAGGTGAAACTACTTTTTAGTTCAAATTTGTGAGGACCTAAACCATAGATGTTTACCATTTATTCGTTAAAAACATAACTGAGAGCATAGTGTGTGGCAGGCAACAACAGATACTGTGTGACGTTAGATACAGAAATATCAAGAAATTTCAATTTGTAGGGAGAAAGAAGTGGAAAGGATTAGGAGTAGCACAGTTTATGTGACTTTACTTTCACAGTCTTTCAATAGCATGTGTTTTTAAAGAACTATTATTAACATATCCAATCTGCTGTTCCAAATAAGGTAGACAACAAGATATAATTATTTCCACCATAGGTTGCCAATGTAGTACAATTATTTTTAGAAGGAATTAACAATGCATATTAGTAGTCTCAAAATCATTGTGGAATCAGAATCGAGGGATTACTCCCCAGGTAATGATTAAGGATATAGATAAGAATTTACATCTTTATCACAGAGAATAATTTAAAATATCATACATATCTAATAAGAGTTACTTGATATTTTTGTTAGAATGAGGTAGAATATTATGTAAACATTAAAATTTTATTTTATATGGGAATATTTGATTACATAGAAAAATTATTTAAAAGATATCATTAAAGAATAGAGAATATCGTTAAAGAAAAGATATCATTAAACAATCACATTTTAAAAATCCACACAGACATGGGAGACATCATAGGAGTATTGATTTTAATTCCTTTTTTTGATCATCTATTTATCTAAATATTTGCATAACTTAAAGCTTTGATAGCAAAATATAATTATTTTATTATGCATTCAAGATGAAACAGTTACAGGTATCCCCTGCTTTTAGAAAGTTGGCTTTACACCATTTTGCTTTTACAAAAGGCCTACACTGTTATCTGTTTTCGCTAACCAACAGAAATCTGAAGAGGATTTTCACTTTTACAACAAAAAAGTGGAAAGCAAAACTCGTGTTCAGCATATCCTTTGCAGCTAGGCATCACAGAGACAGACAGTGTTTACCTGGCAGAGAGCAGCACCGCCAAGCTCCTTCCCCAGGAACTGCATTCTGCATCTCAGCATCAAGCCACCTGAGCTTTGAACTGTGTCTGTGAGCATTCTGTGCTTTATCTGGATTTATTTTGTGCCTCCATTAGCAAGATGTGTCCCAAGGTAATTGCTTCTTCGCTCTTTGCCATTTTGACTTATGAAAGTTTCCCCAGGAAGGCTCTACTTTTGGATAACAAGGGAAACCTGTATAATTAATGACAAAGCTTAGCTAATGAGTTTGATCAATTCTGTTATTTTCATGAGTAACATCTAAGGTCCTGAATTTCCTGATACTGAAGTGAGGAGAGGTGAACTCAGATATGCTTGGAAGACAAAGCATAATGTTCACTGAAAGGAGAAACTAGAATTTTACAATACAGGTCTGAGGTCATATCCTCAAGCAAAACACAGGTAATCTACATAGTTTTGAATTGCTTATATTCTAACAGATTCTGTCACTGAAATAATAGTATATAAATATGCAGGTAAGCCTTAACTTAATTTTTCAGATGTTAAAATAAAACATACATGAAACTTAAAGAATTCGTTCAAATCTAAAGTGAAGTATAAATAAAAAAATAATCAAATTTGACAACAAATAAATACATTTTAAAAGATTAAATAATTATGCAAATTGAAAAAATATACCCCTTAGGGCAACATCAAGATAACCCATAAAACCCAGAGTAGAGAAATATGCTAATGTGAAGACATTAATTCTGTGAGTGATAAAATAAAGCAGATATAATACATAATATAAAATTACAGTTTTTATTTTGGAAAAAGAGAAATACAAGTATGAAATAAAGTATAACATAAAGTCCCTACAAATTTACTTGAAAATATACAAGTAGAACAAATATAGAAGTATACGAACTATAGATTTCTCAAACATCTCAAAAGCAAAAAAGAAAAAAAGCACAGCAAAATTCCTTAGAAATCATAGAGAAGCAAAACTGAAATGTTAAACACCAATCAGACTGCTGTGAGCAATGTAATATCCAGTGAATACCAGTCTTTTTTGTGTTACTGGTAGAAACATGAATTGCTGCAACCGTTTTGGAGGGAAAAAAGAAAGAGAGAGAAACAGTCTAGAAATTATATTAAAATAAAAACAGAAATAAACAGTAAAGTATAGCTCAAGCCCAAAAATTCTATTCCAGGGACTTTATCTTATAGAAATTAAAGAACCAAATTATGAAACTGTATAAAATGAATTTTGATTTATTGATGTCTGAGGAGATCAAACTTCCCTCTGAAACACTGAAAATGAAGATGACAGGAGGTGAAAAGGGTTGATAATTAGTGCAGCATCTCACCTGTGGACATTATACAGCATTAAAATGAAGTAACTTTTTAAAAAATCCATGAGATACTTTTGGTTGAGAAAAATAAAATGCAGATCAATTTATAAAATGTAAAAAACATTGTGATACATTAATATACATTTTTTAATAAGAACTTGAGTTTAGTGAGTTTAGTTGGAAGAAGGAGAAATAAGGAGTGATATATTGATGAGAATAGCCTATCAATATTTTCCACACACACACGAAAAAATGTTGTTGTAATGATGGAAATGATTTGTCCAACATAGTCACCACTAGTTACATGTGATTTTTAAGACACTTGAAATATGTCTAGTATGACAGAAACACTAATTTTTATTTAAATTCAATTTTGCATAGCTAAAATGTGGTAATGCCTGGATAATGCCACAGGAAAAAACAAATAAATTATCCATACTGACTTAAAATCACATGTCTTCCTTACTAATAGTATTCGTCTTTCTTTGAGAACTAAATCTCTGTTGCACATCTTTCTCGCTCAAATATTCGAGATAAAGGCACATCCCTTCGCTGAGTCAGTAGTACTCTATGGCAAGGTAATAACAGTATGTGAACTATGTTTTAAGGTTTTACCAAATTTTGACACATGTTGTTTGTTCTCATAGTTTATTTGCCAAAACAAGAGGAGAGAAAATCAGTATTGCCATGTTCCTAGAGCAAGGCTTCTTGCCTTGGTACTACTGCTATTTGGTCCACATAATTCTTTGTTGGGGAGTATATTCTGCACATTATAGAATATTTAGCAGCAACCCTGGTCTCTAACTGTTAGAACCCTATACCATCCTTCCAGTCTTGGCAACCAAAAATGTCTACATAATTTTCCAAATAAACATGGCAAAAATATTGCTCCTGCTTGAGAATAACTGGCTTAGAAATATTTGGTGGGAAAAAATGCAGATGCCACAGAGCAGGAAACGGTAGCAAAAAAATAAATAAATAAAATAATAATATATAATTTCATTTATAGTAAATTATAGTTATATATGGTATAAATATGTACAAACATGTTCCTATTTTAAAGTCTATTGGATCTATAGCTAGTAATCTTTGAGCATATTCATGATATTGTTATATATAAACAAACAAAAATATTATTTCAAAAAACAATAATAGTTACTAAATTGTAATAGCATTAAAAGCATATCGGTTTTATAAAAAAAAAGGCAGAAACAAAAGGAAAAATGAAAGAAAGGTGCTAAGCAAATAGTAAAATCTTGGGATTTGCTAATATCTTTTGGGTTTAATAACCTAAAGGAGAACAAGAGGAACAGTGTGGAAACTGCATGAGATGGAAATGAGTTCCCATATAAAACAGTAACCACTAAAGAACACAGGTATTAAAATATAGTTTAGAATAAGTACATGTGATGGTTAATTTTAAGCATCAGCTTGATAGATTGTGAGTTACCTAGATTTCTGGTTAAACATTATGTCTGGGTGTTTCTGTGAGGATGTTTCTGGAATATACAAGCATTTGAATTGGTAGATTGAGTAAAGCAGATTGCCCTCCCCAACAGGAGTAGGCATCATCCAACCTGTTGAAGGCTCAAATAGCATCAGAGGTAGAAAACGGTTAATTCTCCCTTTCTGCCTGACTTATTGAGCTGGGACATCGATTTTCTGTTCTTGGACTGGGACTTATACCATTGGTTTTGTGGTTGTCTCAGCCTTTGAACTGGGACGAGAATATATACCTCTGGCTTTCCTGAGCCCTCAGTTTGCAGAAGGCAGATCAGGAACTGTATAGTTTCTAATCGTGTCAGTCAATTTCTTATAATAATGAGAAAGAACCCTGACTGACCCAGTACATGGCAAGCATTTGGGAGAAATAAGGAAACCTATGTATCTTGGCCTTAGCTCTGGGTGAAAAAATAAGCTTCAAAAAAAGAAAAATCATAAATAGGCCTGAGGTCAACAGATTTGCTGGTTTAAAACTGATGATATTGATGTAGTGTGGAAATTCCAATTCTTTAAGGTAGTCTCTGGTTTGTAGTGACTTGCAGCTTCTGGCAAAAGCAATACAAACCCCAACAAAAAGAAATGCCCCCTCAACCCCCATGCATATGATTAACAGAGAATATAACAATCAAGTATTAGCTCATAACATATAAACATAATATAAAAGAAAAGAACAACAACACTATAATCAGAAATTATCAGAACAATCAAAACCATGCTGTTTTGATTATCAAAATACATGTTATTGGCAGAAAAAACAGACACATAGACCAATGGAATATAATTGAAAACCCAGAAATAAACCCACATAAATTTGGACAGATAATTTTCAACAAAGGACCCAAAGACATACAATGGAGAAAAAAGAGGCTCTTTGATAAATGGTGCTGAGAAAAGTGGAAAGCCACATGCAAAAAAATGAAACTAGACTGCTATCTGTCACCGTGTACCAAAATTAACTCAAAATGGATCTGGGACATAAACATAAGACTTGAAACAATACACTGCATAAAAGAAAGCATAGGTACTAAACTTATGGTCTTTGGGTTCCAAGAGTATTTTATGAATTTGACCTCAAAGGCAAGGGAAATAAAAGCCAAAATAAATACATGGGACTATATCAAACTAAAAAGTTTCTGCACAGAAAAGAAACCATTAACAAAACAAAGAGGCAACCAACAAATGGGAGAAGATATTTGCAAACAATGCCTCCGATAAGGGGATAATATCCAAATTATATAAAGAACTCATACAACTCAACAATAAAAAAAACAATAGTAATAATCCAGTTAAAAAATAGACAGAGGACCTGACCAGATGTTTATCTCAAGAAGAAAAACAAATGCCCAACAGATATATGAGAAAATGCTCATCTTCACTCTCTATTAGGAAAATGAAAATGAAAACCACAATGAGATATCAGCCCATGCCTGTTAGAATGACTGTCACCAACAGTCAAATAATAACAAGACAAATAATAACAAGTGTTAGGGAGGCTAGGGAGAAAAAGGAACCCTCATAGACTGTTGCTGGGAATGTAAATTGGTAGAGTCACTACAGAAAAGAGTATGGATGTCCCTCAAAAGATTAAGACTAGAAGTCCCATATAACCCAGCAACCCCTCTTCTGGGTATCTACCCAAAAAAATATGAAAACATTTATCCATAAAGATATATGTCCCCTGATGTTCATTACAGCATTATGCATCGCAGCCAAGACATGGAAACAACCAAAGTGTCCTTAGATAGATGATTGGGTAAAGAACATGTATATGTACACAGTGGAATACTGCTCCGCCATAAGAAAAGATGAAATACTGCCATTTGAGACAACATGGGTGGATCTTGAGATTATTATACTAAACAATGTAAGTCAGATAGAAAACTTCAAGAACCATAACTTTACTCATATCTGAGATATAAAATGAAAGGAATGAACAAATAAGACAAAGAAACAAAAACTCATAGACACAGAAAATATTTTACTGGTTGCCAGAGGATAAGGGGGGAGAGAGAGTTAGGAGAAGAGGGAAAAGAAGTTCAAATATATGGTGATAGAAGGAGAACAGAATCTGGGTGGCAAACACACAATGCAATCTATAGATGATGTATTATGGAAATGTACACGTGAACCTATATAATTTTACTAACAATGCCACCCCAATACATTTAAAATAAAAAAATACCAGAATAGTTAGAATTTTTTTTAAAACTGTGTAGATGAATAAAATTATAAAGTTGAAAAAAGAATAAACCAAATACCATCAAAAAAGGCTAATTTGAAAAAAGAACTAAAGATAATTACTAAAAATGAAAAAAGAATAAAAAGAAATGTATTTAACAGAAAGTTGTACATGGGGAATAGATCGGGGACATAGGTCTGAGGAATTTAAGTAGACTGCAACATAGAGGTTTATAACTAATTTTAGGTATTTTTGTAATGATGGCACATATAATATTTCTGTAGCATATATGCTGATTGTCCGCCATTCTCCTGTAAGTAACAGAATCAAATTTTATTCTTGGATACTGTGAGTCCATAGGTAAAGTGAAAAATACATTTACAGTCTTACTTATAATTGTGTGGCCCTATGAGTAACTTCTGGACAACAAATTTAGAAATGTTAAGGAACTTTCAGGAATGCTCCGTAAAGGACAAGATATGTCTTCCTGAATTTCTTTATCCAACTTCTTTAGATTGCCAATGGTATGGCTATAGTTCCAGCAGCCATATTGGACACTGAGAAGAAGGACATAAACTACAAACAAATAAATATAAAGCTGAAAGGAGACTGTTCTCTTACCAGAATGGAGTCACCATACTAGCAACAAGTGATTACTTCTGGACATATTTATTATAGGTAAACAATAAATCCCTATCACATATGAGTGACAGTGTTTTAAAACATTGTACATTCACATTAATCTGAACATAATCTTAACTGGCACAGCACTTGATATAATCAAATATGGTTTTGCAAGTGATAGAATATATTTTTTTTAAATAAATAATGTTACCTTAGTAGAGGCAGGGGAGTAACAGATGGCAAAAACTTGTTCTGCTAGTTCAAAAGCAGTGACATTTGTTTTTCGTGACAAAAGAGAAAATCATCTCTCTAACTAAATTGTTTAGTTAAAAACCTAACATTATATATTCTAAACATGTGGACATTTCAAACAAGTATCCTGAAGTTTTTATAGACTAGAATATTGTTAAAATTTGTCACTCCTTTCTTCACCAGTAACTGGATTATATATCCACACTCACTGTGGTGAGGTATGCTTCACCACTCTAATTCTTAAGTTTGCTCGTGTACCTTGTTATGGACAGTGGTGTAATTACAGACATGAAGTAAGCAGAGCTTGGAGAAGCACTTGCATGATTGTTCTTTCTCTTGCACCTCTGTTAATGGCATACAATAAACCTTCACAGGCACGACAACTAGTTTGTCAATGAGAATGAGAGATTTATTAACTATGGCTGCTCCAGCCAAGCTGTCTGTGTACAGCCATCCAGTCATGACAAACTGATACTTAAACATGCCCAGCCAATTTCAGCAAAGTCATCCAACAGAGTTAAGGGAAAATAGATAGACTCACAGTCAACACTAATCACAGATCTGTGAAAACAAATTGATGTTAGTTGAAGTTACTGACATTTCAGGTAACTTGTTATACAGTGTTATTGAAAAATATCAAATATTTCTGCTTCTATAAAGCAAGTAAGACGTTAGTGGGCTCTTCATTAATTTCAGTCCTAAGGCTAATTGTGACAAATTAAACATAACAAAAATTTTTTGTGGGTCAAATTGTAATTATGCTCTGTCCCATTATAGTAACCAAACTTACCTGTTTCTGGAAGGTAACTTTTGTCACATGGCTTCTGAATTTCGGGGATCTCACTCCCACCATTAAATCCAGGAAGTCCATTACCCTGTCAACATCTCTACATCATCAGGGTAATTGCACAAAATATTCAATGTGATGAAAAGCAAGGGGCTACAACCAAGATTATTCTACCCAGCAAGCCTATAATTTAGAAACAAAGGGGAGAAAAAGAGCTTCCCAGATAAGAAAAAGCTAAAGGAGTTGGTCACCCCTGAATAACTATTACAAGAAATGTTAAAGGGACTTCTTGAAGAAAAAGAAAGAGAAGGAGAAGAAGATAGAAAAGAAGGAGAAGAAGGAGAACAAGAAGAAATTATAAAAACATGAATAATAAAATGGCAATAACTACATTTCTATAAATAATCACTTTAAATGTAATAGATTAAATTATCTCATCATAAGAGATGGGGTGGCTGAATGGATAAGTAAATAAGACATATTCACATGTTGCCTAGAAGAGACTCAGTTAGGATTGAAACACACACACACAGATTGAAAATAAAGGGATGGTAAAGATATTTCATGAAAATGAAAAAAGAAAAAAAGAAAAAAACAAAAAAAGCTGGGGCAGCAATACTTATACCGGACAGAATAAACTTTAAAACAAAGGCTATAACAAGAGAAAAAGAAAGACATTACATAATGATAAAGGGTTCAATCCAACAAGAGGATATAAACATTGTAAATATTTATGCACCCAATGTAGGAGCACCTAAAGAAACTCATATGAAGCAAATATTGGCAGATATAAAGGGAGAGATCCACAGTAATACAGTCATAGTAGGGTACTTTAACATCCCTTTAACAGAATTGCAGTTATCAAGCTACATGATATTGAACTATACTACAAGAATATAGTAATCTAGACAGCATGGTACTGGCATAAAAACAGACACATAGATCAATGGAACAGAATAGAAAGCCCAGAAGTAAATCCACACTTATATGGTAAATTAATCTATGACAAAGGAGGGAAAGATATACACTGGGATAACGACAGTTCAGTCAATAAATGGTGTTGGAAAAACTGAACAGATACATGCAAGAAAATGACACTAGACCACTTTCTTACACCATATCCAGACAGAAAATCAACAAGGAAAGCAGTTCTAAATGACACATTAACCAGTTGGATTAATATTTTTATAACATTTCACCCCAAAGTAGCAGAATATACCTTCTTTTCAGCATCGCGTGGAACATTTTTCATGATAGACCACGTGTTAGGCCACAAAACAGGTTTCAGGAAACTTAGGAAGGCTCAAATCATACCAAACATTTTTTTTCATCATAATTTTATGAAACTAGAAACTAATTACAAGAAAAAATTAAAAACACACGAACACATGGAGACTAAATAACATGCCACTAAATAATGAATGAGTCAACAAGGAGATCAAGGCAGAAATCAAAAGATACTTTGAGACAAATGAAAATGAAAACACAAGGACCCCAAATTATGGGACACATCCAAAACAGTTCTATGAGAGAAATTCAGAGCAACAGAGGCCTACCTCAAGAAACAAGAACATCTGAAGTAAACAGTCTAACCTTAACACTTAAAGGAACTAGGTAAAGAATAAACAGAACCCAAAGTGAGGAGGAGAAAATAATAAATCAGAGTGGAAATAAATAAAATAGAGTCAAAAAAAATCAATGAAACCAAGAGCTGATTCTCTGAAAATATAAACAAAATTAATAAACCTTTAACCAGGTTCATCAAGAAATAAAGAGAGGGCGTGGCTGTTTAGCTCAGTTGGCTAGAGCGTACTGCTAATAACACCAAGGTTGCTGGTTCAATCCTCATGTGGGCCACTATGAGCTGCCACCTCCTTAAAAAAAAAAAAAAAAAAAAAAAAAAAAAGTAGAAGAAAGAGAGGACCCAAATAAATAAAATGAAAAATAAGACACTACAGAAATATAAAGGATTATAAGAAAATACTTTGTACAATTATATGCCAACAAATTGTACAATCTGGAAGAAAGGGGATAAATTCGTAGAACATACAATATTCAAAGACTGAATCGAGAAGAAACAAAGTCTGAACAGTTCAATAACTAGCAATTAAATTGAATCAGTAATCAAAACGCTCACAACAAACAAAACACTCCTGGACCAGATGGCTTCACAGGTTAATTTTACCAAACATTCAAAGAAGATATAACACCTATCTTTCTCAAACTATTCCAAAAAATTCAAGATCAGGGAAGGCTCTCAAGCACATTTTAAGGTCTAACATTACCCTGATTCCAAAACCAGACAAAAATGTTACAAAAAAGGAAAAATATTGACTGATGTCTCAGATGAACATAGAGGAAAAATCCTCAGCAAAATATTAGCAAACTTAATTCAGCAATACATTAAAAAGATTATGCACCATGATCAAGTCAGATTTATCAATGGGATGCAAGGTTGTTTCAATATATGCAAATCAATTAACATGACACACCACATAAACAAAATGAAAGATAAAAATCATATCATATCAATAAATGCAGAAAAAACATTTGACAAAATCCAACATCCATTTATGATAAAACAAACAAAAACAACAACAACAACAACAAAAATCTCTCATCAAAGTAGGAATAGAAGGAATATACCTCAACATTAGTAAAGGCCATATATGACAAACCCACACTTAATGGTGAAATGCTAAAACTGTTTTCCTTAAGATCAGGAAAAAGACAAGGATGCCCAGTTTCACCATTTCCATCCAAAGTACTATTGAAAGTCCTAGCCTCGGCAATCAGACAAGAAAGAATAAAAACAAACAAACAAACAAATGAATAAATAATAGACATTTCTCCAAAGATGACATACAGATGGCCTATAGATATATGAAAAGATGCTCAATGTCACTAATCATCAAAGAAATGCAAATTAAAACCACAATGAGATATCACCTCAAACCTGTCAGAATGGCAATCATCAAGAAAATAAAATCAACAAAGAACAAGTGTTGGTGAGGATGAAGAGAAATGGGAACTCTCATGCACTGTTGATGGGATTGCAAATTGATGCTGCCGCTATGGAAAACAGTATACAGTTTCCTCAGAATATTAAAAATAGAACTACCATATAACCCAGTAATCCCACTTATGGGTATTTATCCAAAGAAATTCTTAAAAGCAAACAATACACCCAAAATGTTGGGGGTATGTCACAGCGACATGATTCAACTGAAAGCTTCCAATGGCCAGAACTAGCACAACTTGAGCAACAAAATATATCAAGGAATATTGGATAATAATCCGAGGTATCTATCTTTTAAAACAATAAATCTCCTATTCATATAAAAAGTACTAAAAAGATAAACAAATGAGGGAGAATATATAAATCTTCCATGTAAAATAATTCAAAATAATTTATGTAGATTAAAACATAACTCCTCACTCCTTAGATGTGGGATGCACATAATGACTTTCTTCCAAAGAATAAAGTGTAAAAAGAGTAACTTTACAGTAGAGGAACTTGACAAGTACTACCAGAGCCAGATGAATAAGGTCAACATCAACACTAATAAGTCATGCTGATAGTATTTTTTTGTATGATGTAATGATAATCAGACTGTTATCTTCTTTTCCCCAAATGAATAATCACAGCTTCGTTATAAAAATACCACAAAAATCCCAATCAAGTGGTATTCTACAAAATACCAGATTAGTACATCTCAGAACTGTGAAAGTAAACACAAACAAAGTAAACCTGAGAAATTGTCACAGGGCAATGGAGGTATGACAGCTAAATATGATGTAATATCCTGAATGGGATCCTGGAAAAGAAAAAAACATTAAGTTAAAAACTAAAGACATCCAAATAAAATGTGGTGATTTCCAAATAATAATCCATCAAACTCTGTTCAATAATTGGAACAATAATGTACCATATTTAATGCAACATATTAATAACTGAAGGAATTGGATGGGATGTGGGATATACTGGAACTCTCTGTGCTCTATTCATATTTTTTCTATAAATCTGAAACAATTTTTAAAAATACATTTTAAATTATTATTACAAAGTATCTCAAAAACATTATTTTGAAACTTTTAGTCATTAGCCCTATGAGTTAAGTGATTAAAATTTGAATATATATACATTTTAGTAGAAAAAATATAACATAGTTTTTTGTTTTTTTGTTTTTGCTTAAAATGACTAACAATGTTATTTCTAAAGACAGTAATGCATTTATGCAATTAACAAGTAATTTAGTCTTGCCAGTTCTCTAAGTATGTGTATGGCTTAAAAGTACAATTAAATAGTAACATTCTGATTTTATGGAAATATTGTTACCAGATTTGTGCCTCCAGAGCACAGATATAGAGACATAAATATAAAGTTATAAAACATAAATATACATATAAATAACATAATATATTACACATAATTTACATATAGAAGGAAGAAAAATTAGATGCACTTTGACATACACTGTAGCTACTATTTTTGGCATATTAAGTTAATTTATTTTCACATGATTCCCTAAGGACAAAGTTATTTCTCTAGTTTTCTTCTGACAACCGTATCAGATTTCCAGTGTTTCAAGAAGAGTGAGACTTGTGTTCTTTAAGTTTTGGCTGAAATTAATCATTGAAAGAATAAATAGATCTGTATCACCTGCAGTTTAATAGGTAAATAAACTGTAATCTAGTGTGATTGATTTCCATGGAGAAAACACTATTAGAATCTGTATGTTCTCCTATTTGGCTATGAAGTTTGGTGCTATGGTAGAGGAAAGGACCAGTACATACCAATTATAGTTTTGACAATTGAATCCAACATAAATTTCGTATTTTAAGTACAGTCATTCAACGTCAGCAGGAAAAGGATAATTGAGACTCTTCTACTCAGTCATCCTAGATACATATTATAATATTTATAGTAAAGTTATCTCTATCTTAAAAATGAGCCTATTAGTAAAAGCATAAAGATATTTTCAGCCTATGCATAAAGTCATTATTGTCATCTTTGGAACAATTAATAGCTCGTTTAATGTGCTAAAGTGCTTCTTCACTATACATCATCAAATGACAATGTATTTTGTGGTGGACACTGAAAACATTAAACCTTGCATAGAATATTAATGTTTAAAGAGAGAATATAGCTATTGATTTTATAAAAATGAAATCATCACTGTGCTACTTCATATAATGTAGTGATAATGAATGTTAAGATATTACAATTCAAGTTTTTCATTGCTTCTCCTTCACATCTTATTTTAATTGTAACTTTTTATCAAAGACTTTATTAGATTTGTTCTGTAATCTTAAAACTGTTTAGAGGTTTATTAGAAAACTCTTTTAAGTTGCTCAGAAGGAACATCACCCCAAGTCCTTGAAACAATAATCACACCGCTGCTCATCCTGATGGCTGCAGTTTGGGGTTATACTGGGTGATCATATGTAAATGATCTGTTGTTTCAAAGTGTCTGCAAAGCATTTTCAATGAAGATAAGCTTTAAGTTGAAGGTTAAATATGAGATTGAAGTGAATAATAGCTGTTGAAACTGAAATGCTGACAAAGGCATACAGAACTATCCTTGGGTTAACCTCAGCAACCTAGGCGGCCTGCAGGTTTATAACCAACTAAATGAGTAAGCAGTTAAAGAGATAAAAATGTGCTTATAATTTGGCAATGAGCTCATAAGTTAACAAGCAAAATCATGTGGAGTAGTGACGATCATAAAAAGGAAGATCATAATATCTCCCTTAATGTGTTAAATTGCATGGATATTTCCATGGGTTACATGACAAAAGTTTTGTGACATTGTTAGAAGAAATAATAATTGTGCATATGTTTTGGGAGAGGGTTTCTCTATCTTGTATTATTATATGATGCACTCAGATATAAAATGTTTAGATAGTAAACATAATTTCCTATACAGTGAGTAAAGAGGATAATATAATATATAATTATATATTTTAACAAGATCAAAAGACATAAAAAAGCAGAAGAATAATAGTAGATATTTGAAAACTAGGTGTCAAATGATAAACACTATGTAGCCACGATCATTAAATTACTTACATTTCTTTTCATGAGGGAGATAGAGAGGAAAACAGTTGCAATACAGATTTGCTAATTTTAGGAAATCTTTGACCAATTGTTGCAGGCAATTCAAACATAGGAAACAGTCTGGAAACTTAAACCTTTCCTGGGTCACTGGCTCTTTCGTCTCTGCATCAGGGAAATTCAAGGAGGCATAATGTAATGTTTCTCAAATTATTTCCAACCTAGCACATGAAGGTATGTTCCAGAACCCCTTGAAACAAAAGGATTACTACAGGAATGAAAAAAAAAAAAAAATAGACTTCATTGGGTTTTAACTATTTAAGGTGAATCATTTCCACAATTTGTACAAACCTACTACACCTGTAGCAGTATTTTTCAGAGTGTAGAAGAAATATGCAACATTAGTTGAGGAAATCAACTGTGGAAAATGCAGAACAGATTTTTTCTAAAGGAAACCAAACAAAACATATGAAAGAGTGTGAAATCTTTGGAGCCATGGTAAATAGATGGAAACAGAGGGAGGACTGCATTTCATGTAACAATACTGGGATTGTGCTCAGAGGGAAAAAATACAATGGAATTTCCTGCATTCCCCGTGGAGTTTTCATATGGGAAAATAATTAATTATCTGTACCTATAACTTAGATGCATTGGTAGAATTTTTATCTCTAATGAAGAGCTATCATTACTTTAAAATTAATGCACTAATCTTTGACCATTAGTTGTGTTTTTTTTTGTTTTGTTTTGTTTTGTTTTCTAACTGATTATTGACAGTTTACACAATTCAAGATAAATGTGGGAGTACTCAGTGCCCTCTTTCAGGCTTTTACTGTCCATGCGTTCCTCTCATATTAAAATATCTCTATAACAGGAATATGAAAAGTTCCATTTCTCTAGCCCTTTTCCAGGGCTATTGACCCTAGTCCTTATCAATCAGGACTTTAATTCCAAGGCCCTAGAACATTTCCTGTGGACACTATGACCATCTATGCAGTTCTAGTCTCCCTTATATCTCACATCCCCTGCCTCCTATATTATTACAGGTTCTATGGTCATTTCCCCTAGAGTACATTTAAGATCATTTTACACACACACACACACACAAACACAAACACACACACACACACCCCACACACAAAAGTAGCACATCCTTACTCTTTATAAAATGTACATGAATTGTATATTATCCTTCAAACGTTAATTTATTACTTAACTGCATAAAGTTTTTAAACAGTATTTTAATTTTGTGTATTTATAGAATTAATTAATCTTTAGGTTTTCAAAGTAGAGAGCTTTCTTAAAGTATGGTAAGAGAAACATTGTTTTTAACAGGCTTTTTCACAAATAGTTAACTGTTTAATATTTCAGTAACAGTAATTAAAAGCTGGGCAAGCTGTTGCTGGTAGCAACTTCCAAACCTCTTTCCCTTACAAGTGACATATCAATAGACATTAACATACATATAAAAGAAAACATATTTTAGATGAACTATTTTAGATTGAAAGATAGAAAAACCTGTGTCAAAATGAAATACATATTCTTAGGTACTTTGCATATTGAAATAGAATACAGTCTAAATTTCCTTTCATTTAAGAGTTATTTTTTGAGAATTTTTGAAATTGAAGGCTTGTGTCTGGACACTACTGGAGACTAGATAGTATATGTTTAAATGGTGACCAATTTCATCCTAAAACAAACAGATAATCTACTTGAGAAATAAGAAGCACAAACGAGATCATACTGTAAAGCACAATGTGAAGTCCTATTAGGGGCACCAAATGGTATATCAATTTATAGGAAAAATGTGTGCTCACTTGAAAGTTATAAAATGTGAAAGATGTAATGGAGCTGGAATGATAGATACTATATTTATAGGGATGAAAAGAATGGCATGAACATGGGTAGAAGAAAGAATAAAAATAGCAAATGTGTAGAGATTAGAAAGAAGGTGCATGTTTGAGAACAATTTTCATATTTGTACATGAAATGTTTAAGAATGTAAAAGAAAAGGTAATTTGCCTTCATATGGCAGAAGGGAGTGCCAGTTAATATCCGTTTGCAAGGTGTGAGAAATAAATCTTTTGTAATTATAGAGATGAATATAATATGATCACAGACGGTCTTTTTGGAACCATAATGACCAATGTTCACAGACTGAGTGATACTGATGTAAAACACAATAATGAAATGAGTATGAGAAACAGCATTAGGAGAGCCAAGTTGTAAAGGTTTGACTCAACCTGATTAAAAGAAAATAAGACGATCGTTCCCCTACTTAATTTAGACAAAACAGTAGAGTGGTTACACAAATTTGAACACACGTAAAGGGGCATATTTGGAAATTACTTCAGTACATGGACCACTTTTTGGTTAATAAAATACATTATCTAATTTATTTGGGACAAAAGGTCATTAAGTTTTCTAATGTGTTTATTAAAAAAAAGACATTGATGCTATATTGTGATGTTTCTGGTGCCAAGATATATTTTTGAGCAAGAGAACAGGAGCCCGGCATAAGAGCGCCCCTGATAAGTAACATTTAGGACTTGGTGTTGCAAGAAACTGACCAGGCATCAGGCCACATGTAGTGTTCTAATGTTGAGCAAAAATAATCTCACAGAATGCCAACAAGATGATGGGACATCAAACCCAGACTGCATCATAATGTCAACTAAGTACAAACAAAACCAGGTCACTGCTGACCATGAAAGCATCAAACAAGCTATCCTCTCTCCCCATGACTGTGACTTCTTTCTCAATTACGACTTTCACATCTCTATATTTCATAATGCTACGTTCTTAGAAATCTCAAAACTTGTTTTTGGGAACTTACACATGAATTGGTTGTATCTTCATGGGTAGTGAAGAAAGTCTAGGCCATATGTTGTACCTATGTGTCTTTCAGGTACAATTTAGAAAGAGAGCCTCTCTTTTCCCAGTCTGGCCCCAAAACCACTTTACTTCTCCCCTATTTTACATGTCCTCAGATTTTTAGTGAACTGTAAACAGCTCAGCTATAAAAATGACACTTACTTTTAAAGAATGACTGGGTCAAAGAAGAAATTAGAGGAGAGATCAAAAGATACATAGAAACAAATGACAATGAAAATACATCCTACCAAAATTTTTGGGATGCCGCGAAAGCAGTTTTAAGAGGGAAATTTATATCATTACAGGCCTATCTCAAGAAACAAGAAAAATCCCAAATAAATAACCTCATGTTACACCTTAAAGAACTAGAAAAAGAAGAACAAGTGAAACCCAAGGTCAGCAGAAGAAAGGAAATAACAAAAATCAGAGCAGAACTAAATGAAATAGAGAACAAAAAGACAATAGAAAAAATTAATATGACAAAGAGCTGGTTCTTTGAAAAGATTAACAAAATTGACAAACCCTTGGCTAGACTCACTAAGATAAAAAGAGAGAAGACACTAATTAACAAAATCAGAAACAAAAAAGGGGAAGTTATCACGGACACCACAGAAATACAAAGGATCATCCAATAATACTATGAAAGAATATATGCCACCAAATTCAATAACTTAGAAGAAATGGACAAGGTCTTAGAAACATATAGCCTTCCAAGGCTGAATCATGAAGAACTGGAAAATCTAAAAAGGCCGATCACCAGTAACGAAATTGAATCAGTCATCCAAAATCTTCCCAAAAGCAAAAGTCCGGGACCGGATGGCTTCACTAGTGAATTCTACCAAACCTTCAAAGAGGATCTAATACCAATCCTGCTCAAACTCTTCCAAAAAATTGAAGAAGAGTCAGTACTCCCTAACTCATTTTATGAGGCCAACATTACCCTGATACCAAAACCTGGTAAGGACAACACAAAAAAAGAAAACTACAGACCAATATCTCTGATGAATACAGATGCTAAAATCCTAAACAAAATTCTAGCAAATCGAATACAACAATGCATTAAAAAGATTATTCATCACGACCAAGTGGGGTTCATCTCCGAGGCACAAGGATGGTTCAACATCAGCAAATCCATTAATGTGATACATCACATAAACAAAATAAAGGACAAAAATCATATGATTCTATCAATTGATGCAGAAAAAGCATTTGACAAGATAAAACATCCATTTATGATTAAAACACTTAATAAAATAGGTATAGAAGGGAAATACCTCAACATAATAAAGGCCATATTTATGACAAGCCCTCAGCTAATCTCATAATTAATGGTGAACAGCTGAAGCCCTTTGCTCTACGTTCAAGAACACAACGGGGCTGTCCCCTATCACCTCTGCTTTTCAACATAGTGTTGGAAGTCCTTGCCAGAGCAATCAGGCAAGAGAAAGAAATAAAAGGCATCCAAATTGGGAATGAAGAAGTTAAATTGTCACTCTTTGCAGATGACATGATGCTATATATAGAAAACCCTAAAGATTCCACCAAAAAGCTATTAGAAACAATCAATGAATACAGTAAAGTTGCTGGCTACAAAATCAACGTACAAAAGTCCATTGCTTTCCTATATACCAACAATGAAATCTCAGAAAAAGAGATAGATAAAACAATTCCTTTTGCAATTGCAGCAAAAAGAATAAAACACCTAGGAATAAACTTAACCAAAAATATGAAAGACCTATATGCTGAAAACTATAAGATATTTTTAAAAGAAGTTGAAGACACAAAGAAATGGAAAGACATTCCGTGCTCATGGATTGCAAGAATCAACATAGTTAAAATGTTCATATTACCCAAAGTAATATACAGATTTAATGCAGTCCCCATCAAAATCCCAATGGCATTTTTTTAAGGAAATAGAAGAAAAAAATCATCAGATTTGTTTGGAACCACAAAAGACCCCGAATAGCCAAAGCAATATTTAAAAAAAAGAACAATACTGGAGATATCACACTCCCTGATTTTTGCTTATACTACAGGGCTACAATAATCAAAACAGCATGATATTGGCAGAAAAACAGACACATAGACCAATGGAATAGAATTGAGAACCCAGAAATAAAACCACATAAATATGGACAGATAATTTTTGACAAAGAAGCTAAAAGCATACAATGGAGAAAAGACAGCCTCTTCAATAAATGGTGCTGGGAAAATTGGATAGCTTTGTGCAAAAGAATGAAACTGGACTGCTATCTGTCACCATGTACCAAAATTAATCCAAAATGGATCAAAGACTTAAGGATAAGACCTGACACAATAAACTGCATAGAAGAAAACATAGGTACTAAACTTATGGATCTTGGGTTCAAAGAGCATTTTATGAATTTGACTCCAAAGGCAATGAAAGTAAAAGCTAAAATAAATGAATGGGATTATATGGAACTGAAAAGCTTCTGCACAGCAAAAGAAACTGTTGACAAAATAAAGAGGCAACCAACTGAATAGGAGAAGATTTTTGCAAAAAGTGCCTCCGATAAGGGACTAACATCCAAAATATACAAGGAACTCATGAAACTCAACAACAAAAAAACAAACAACCCAATTGGAAAATGGACAGAGGACCTGAAGAGACATTTCTCCAAAGAGGACATACAAATGGCAAATAGACATATGAAAAAATGCTCAACATCGCTAATCATCAGAGAAATGCAAAAGAAAACCACAATGAGATATCACCTCACCCCAGTCAGAATGGCTATCATCAACAAGAGAAGTAGTAACAAGTGTTGGAGAGGCTGTGGAGAAAAAGGAACACTCATACACTGTTGGTGGGAATACAGATTGGTGCAGCCGTTATGGAAGGCACTGTGGTGGTTCCTCAAAAAATTACAAATATAATTACCATATGACCCAGCAATCGCTCTCCTGGATATCTACAAGATCCGAAAACATTTACACATAAAGACATGTGTACTCCAATGTTCTACCAAAAAAATCCGAAAACATTTACACATAAAGACATGTGTACTCCAATGTTCATTGCAGCTTTGTTTACTGGCCAAGACATGGAAACAACCAAAATATCCTTCGATAGATGAATGGATAAAGAAATTGTGGTATATATACACCATGGAATACTATTCGGTGGTAATAAAAGATGATATAGGAACATTTGTGACAACATGGATGGACCTTGAGAGTATAATGCTAAGTGAAATAAGTCAGACAGAAAAAGCAGAGAACCATATGATTTCACTGACATGTGGTATATAAACCAAAAACAACAAAAGAACAAGACAAACAAATGAGAAAGAAAAACTCATAGACACAGACAATAGTTTAATGGTTACCAGAGGGTAAGAGGGGTAGGGGGAGGGAGATGAGGGTAAGGGGGATCAAATATATGGTGATGGAAGGAGAACTGCCTCTGGGTGGTAAACACACAATGGGATTTATAGATGATGTAATACAGAATTGTACACCTGAAATCTATGTAAATTTACTAACAATTGTCACCCCAATAAATTTAATATAAAAAAATTACACTTAAGAAAGGATATTGGTTAAATGATGGTAAGGATATATGAGTGGTTTGTGTGGTAGAATGAAAACAAGAAGCCTAAAGGTTTCATAGGACAACTTGGGAAAAAGTCAGTCTCCTGAAGAACTATTAATTATTCAATTTCTTAGAAGGTATGAACAGTTCTAAGTGTGATAGTCATGGACATGGATGTAGGGCCAGTAAGAATGGGGTCCCAGGAGTCCATCTGAATTTAGTAAGAGGGTTGGGAAGAACTTTGGGGGACTGAAATCTGGCAAGGATTATAGGGGGAAATATTTAGTTCTTTAGAATTTTCCATGGTAGATAATTTTCAGGGGCTGCACAGGCCCCCTGTACATATTGCTATCAGTATCACACACTAGCTGTAATCAAATGGTACCCTAAATCATGTTTTCTTGGCTTCTTTCTGCCTGAGTTAGTGCTTTTCCAAGGGCAAAGCGGGGACACAAATGAGCACGACCATCAAACTCTCCCGTGATTCATTCCCTGTCTGTGGCCACAGCAGACAGTCATTCTTTGTGATCGTTTCCTCCATATCAAAACAATCACCTTCCACCTCTTCAAATCTCTCTCATGTTTCATATTAGTACGAAGGAAAGACCTCTGTTATGGAATCCCAGAGCCAGGGTAGGCGGCAGAAGCCATGTAACATGGCTTTTTTTCTGGGATTTTCAACTTTCTAAGTTTAGATTTTGATTAAATATTTATTGAATTTTTTATTCTATATTTCTGAGTTTTGTTTTTGTTTTTTGTTTGTTTGTTTGTTTTGTTTTGTTTTTAGTACAGATTTGGAAAATCACAGAAACTCCAGGGAGAGTGATATTAATTGATTCCCAACTGTAAAAGCTTGCCACATAACGTCCTATTTTTCTTTGCTCATAAGGTTGAGAGAGGAGTTATACATAACTTTAGCTCTTGTTTGGAGGACAATAGAATATAATCTGGACATTTCGTAGCAGATTCTTTCCAATTACTTATAGGAAATTTATCCGTTGGGTTCTTCTTATGTGTTTTATTGTTGTTGTTGTTCATTTCTTTGTTTTTGTTTTTGTTTTTATCACTTACCCATGCAAAAACTCCAATTTATTTTCAGTCTAATTATGTTATTCATTCCTCTGTTTGGTATACATATATGCACATACTCTCTTTTTCACACACAGTCATTCAACTAAAGATAAAAGAATCCTGCTCAACACTAGTAATGAATATTAAAGTAAATACACATTTTATGTTATAATTTTATATTGCAAAAATATGAAATCACAACATATTTAGTTTAGTCACATTTTACATGTCACCGCAATCCAGTAAAATAAGTTAGTTTTACTTTTTAATCAGATGTACACAGAACAAAAAACTCAATTTGTCTAATATTAACATGTTAGATATTAGTAACTTACTTTGCCTTTTTACATTATAAGGCTTCATACTTCGATTAGTTGAAGGTGATATATAAAGCAAATATGTTTTTTTTTTTTTTACCTCCTGAAAACCTAGTTACAGAAACACGACTCACTTCTAATTTCAAATTCACTATTATCATTCTTACTTTGCTAATGACTTCCTATTTGTTTCTCAGCAGTTTAAGATGCTAACTTTAATTTCAAATTGGCATTGGGGCCTACTTATTATTATTATTTTTTTCTTACAGTCTCTAAATCCTCTGAAAAGTCCACAAACACTTGCCTTTAAAATATGATTTAAAAATGTCAGTATTTGAACATTCATGAAGTATAATTAATAAGAAAAGTTTGGAAAGATTCACAGAAACAGACAATAATATCACTTTAATATTTAGGGTAGTAGCCAGTGCACTACCCTAAGTATAATTTTGTCACATAATTTTTAGACCTACGTAAATAACTCAAATTATGTTAAAAAACAGGGATAAAATTAAAAAGAAATAATACGTTAAATATATATTAATTAGTAATAATTACATAATCAAAAGCAATAAACTGTTACTAGTGCAACAGCTTCTACAACAAAGAAAATAACAAATTCAAAATATAAAAGATTTGCAATGATATTAATAATGCACTTTGTTTAAACAGCTCTATAGTTTAACTTGACCACATTTATTGCAGAGTTTTCATAACAGTTTAAAGTTTTCTCCAGATTTGAATGTCAAAATATTAAGTACCCAGAATTTGTAACATTATTCTAGAAGAGAAAATGGCCTGGTCTCCGGGGTAGTGGTTTATAGCTTGGCTATTTTATGGTGAACTTTTATATGAAGTATTAGTACCATTTATTTCATTCAGACAATTAAAATAATATACTCAGGTATAAAATGTAGGGAAATCTCCTCATTAAATGGGATTAAATCAGACAATATAGATTTCCCAGACCAAAGAATATATGGAGACAGGAAGTAACTGATTAAACTCCCAAGATGTCGATTTATAGATCTAATTATTCATTTATATTTGACATTCAAACATATTTTAAATAAATATTGCAAAGAACTTTTTCTAGGGACAGTCTTATACTCTCATCATAATAAAAGTAAGTCTCTTACTGGTAGTTGGGTTATTCTGTTAGTCATCATATATTCATAATTAGGTCACATACTTAATGGGATTCTATTTAGCTTTGCTTCATTTTATTGAGAATAAGAGAATATTTACCAAATATCCTAAATAATGGTTTAAAATTATGAGAAAACATGAAGACTACTGAGTCAGGATCGTTTTGTTTCTATAAAGTGTACCAAAAGATGCATTTCCTATTTGATCTGTTAGGAATTATTTTGTTGTAAAATAACTATGTAAGTTCCAGATAAAGAGACATTTTTCTCTTCAATTGCAAGAGCAATAACAAATAGAGACATTTTACTCTTAAGTTGCAAGAGCAATAACAAATAGCAATATTCTAAATTATTCTTCTATACATATTTCCCATTTGACCATTCTATTTCCATTACATTAACTAATCACCTGCCTGGGGTGAAAATTGCATGCTTCAAAAATGGGTTGATTAAAGATTAGTGTTCCTGGTAGTTGGTCACCTGCCTCATCATTAGAGGTCAAGGGTTATGGCTGCTCAGATGAAAGAACACTGCAAAGCACTCTGAATATTTCAAATGCATGGATTGTTTCTCTGCTCTCCATGTGTCTCAAATTGCCCAGTATACTTACATAGTTTTTTTTGTTTTGTTTTTTTTCCTTTTTGTGCTAGTCACATACACTATAAATGCATTTAGAAAAAAACATAATCAAAACTAGTTTGACTGAATTTTAATTTAAAATTAGACCATTGAGTAGAGGCTTATTTTACATTTACTTTCACAAGTAAATATATTCTTGAAAATGTATTCACAAATTAGATAATCAAAAATGTAGCACTCTCACGTATGAGGGCATTAATTTTCTGGCAATTAATCTGAGAAGTCATCTGCTTCCATTTTCTTTCCATTAACAAAAATGTATAAATATCTCCAAAAGTCATATTCTAAAACCTTAGGGAAGGAAATGCCATATCTACTTTTATAAAGCCATTGCAGTCCTTTGTATAACTAACAATGTTTTATGAAATAAATATGAAAATATTTCAAAAAACAGATTTTTCAGGGATTTTGTTAATTATTATTTCACAACATCCTAAATATCCATATTAAACTAAAAGTGTCTCAATAACACATGAACGTTCTGGTATCCTGCCTTCCCAACTTCCTGCTAAGATGAGAATTTGGAAACCACATTAACTCTTTCTAGCCATCAGAATATTATTTGGCAAACTTCTGAAACAGTCTACAAACCCCGAGGTGTGATAATAAATTAACTGCTTCCTAGGAAAGCTATATGTATTTTATTTGTCTGCCTGTCTAAGTACCTACATAACCCACAGCGCAGACTTTTTCAGTAAAACCTCCCCATTTTAAAGTAGTGGCTGCCGTACAAGTACATAATAGTCATTTAAAACTCAGTAAAACCAAAGAGAACATCAAGTAGTAAATTCTGAGATAGAATTAGAATGCTTATGAGGGGTTCCCACTGTGGTAAGATATTAAACCATATAATCTGCAGGAGTGAACACACATTTTGAAGCCTCTGTTCTAATAGTTGATGTAAAAATGAGATAGACTTGCCAAAAATAGATCTCTGATATGTTGAAAAGACCTAGAAGTTATTTTATCAACAATTATATTTTATTTGCTGTATCTGCTATGGTATTGAAATAAAACATAATCTCCAGACGGCCAGACAAACTATACTTTAGCTCAACTTTCAAAATGTAAATTAGGCAATTGAATCATGAAACAATTGGCATTATAGGCAACATTAATTTTAAAAATCAAAACAAATGTGAAGTCACATGCATTTATTGTATTTTTCTTATGTTCATGGGAAGTGAGGAGCATAACTGTCCTATCTGTAAAACTAGATGTCTTGTTATTTTGAATGTACATACCAGTCCCTCAAACCAATTTCCCAGCCTCCAAAATCTTTAGGAAAATATGTCATGTTTGTGCTCTAGCTTTGTCTTATGAATTGAATTGTGTCCCCCAAAAGGTACATTAAAATCTTAACTCAGAATGTGACCTAAATTGGAAATAAAGTCTTCATAGAGGTAATCAAGTTAAAATGAGTTTATTTGGGTGTTCCTTAATCTGATTTGCAGCAAAGGGGAATTTGGACACAGGCACAGCTATGCAAAGAAGGAAGACAGTGTGAAGATACACAGAAAGAAGTCGTCTGTATGACTGGATCGATGTGTTTACAAGCCAAGGAACACCAAGAAGTGCTAGCAAATACCAGACGCTACCACGTTTCCACCACAATAAGACCTAGCCGGACAATCAGCTCTAATGTGTCTTTGGAGCAAAAATTAATATAAGATAATATTTTACTATAAGACCAGGTCTTATGTCATATAAGACAATATAATATAATATAATATAATATAATATAATACAATATAATATAATATAATATAATATAATATAATATTATATAATATATATAATACCAGGTCTTATATTAATTTTTGTCCCAAAGATGTATTAGAGCTGATTGTCCGACTACGTCTTATTTTCGGGGAAACACAGTAGAAGAAGCAAGAAAGGATTCTCTCATAGAGACATCAGAGAGAACACGGCCTTACTACACCATTATTTTGGTCTTCTCGCTTCCAAAACTGTGAGACAATAAATTTCAGTTATTGTAAGCCACCTACTTTGGTAGGGCAGCCCTAGAAAACAAGCTTATTATAACCTGTGGATCTAATCATAGATCACTGAGGTAAACATATTGCAGGTTGAGAAATAGTCACTATAATAGTTTAGACAAAGACAGTATATAAAAGAAGGGGATAGATGGTCAAGCCAGAGAAAGAAGAGAAAGAGAAGAGTCACCATAGCAGCAAAAAGCTCTATAAAAGAAAACTTATAGAATACAGACTTCAGGATTAAAAGGTATGTAGTTCAATGAAGTAGACTAAGAAAACAAATGTACAGAAACTTAGTAGAAACATAGATTATGTTGTATTAAAAGAGAGGTGGAAGTGGAAATGGAAATCCTGAACCATAGAAAATAACAAAAGACAGAGGGATGAAAGAAGAAAGACTTGGACTTTTCCATGGTGTGATCACTGTTTACAGTCAGGAGGAGATTTGCAGCTGACTGGTAGAAGGGAATGTTACATTGACTTGAAGATGGAAACAGAGATAAAGAAAGAAATACCTGAAGATTTTTTTTCTTTTTGACAAATCTGTTATTTGTCATTCAGCTATGTTTCTAAGACCAAGCCACGTGCATTTCTTTTCTTGAATCCTCTCTTAGTTATTTTACTTTAATTTTTAAATGACCACGTGTATGACAAATTATCTTTAGGTGATTTCATTGACAAGTTCTAAATGCATTTTTTGTTGTTGTTTTTTTCTTTTTTTCCCAAAATATTCTCTGCATGTATTTCAGACATCGTTCGTTATTTTCAGAGTAGTGTTTACTTACTTCCATTTTTTTTTACTGACCTTAGACAAGTTTAGATATAACTTAAACCTACTGTTTCCTACAATAGATAAGTAAAAATGTCAGCATCCCAGAAACAAATAGATGGTGCATCCACAACGGTTGTGATTAAAGACAGTTCAATGAAAACCGTATATATACAAGATATGGGAAGGTTAAGAAAACATAGGGTTAAGACTAATGACAAAGAAGGAAGAGGGAGAAAGAAGAAGCAAATAATGTCTTCATCACCCTTAGGCCTGAAATGCCCAGGCAGAATGAAGTGGTCCACAATCTGTTATAACTGACAGTAGGGTAGAGGGCTGCTGCAACAGCAAGTGTCATATTCAGTACAGGGAGCAGCCACTGCGAAATGGCGACCGTGCTGGAAGAGAAACCAGCGAAAACACGTACTCTGATCTTTCTCTTCTCCTGTTTCCCATTAGCTAAGCAAAAACAAATCCAGATAGCAGAGTAACATACAATTTAGCCTTCTGGATGTCAATGTCAAAAAGGGCTGAACCTGCATCAAATGATGAAAACAGAGAAAACATAACTACTACAAATATAAATACATATACACCATATAATATTGTCTATTTTTCAGAATAAATGCAACTATATAAACAAGTGATTCTAGCTATGTGAATTACTTAGATAAAAGGTATAGTAGAATCTATTTGAACATTCATTATGTAAATAGAATATGATCAGTTAAAAGGGATGTGTACAAAAATAATAGTAAAATATAACCCTAATCTTTAAAGTATACTTTGAATTAGATGCCTAAAAATAATGCAATGTACATTAAAAATCTAACTTTGCATAAAAAGATTCTAATAGAAAATGCTTAAGCTTTAAATGGAAGTTAATTATAGTATTATTTACATTAGTATTACTTATATTTATACTGCTATTAAATAATTATAAATTATAAACATAGTGTACATGTGCTAAGAAATTTGAATCTTTAGACAGCACTTTTATGTTACCTTCCTCTAATTTCCAGAAATGTACATGAGATAAATACATAAATACAAAACACAGTTAATAATTAAAAATATACATAATACTTAAGACAGTTCAATTCAACTCAGTAGATTTGTGTTAAAAATGAAAAGGTTTTATGCAATGTTTAAACTATGACTAGCGTGGAAAAGCAAAACATTTAAAAATTCAATTATTTTAATTGTAAGTTAAATAAAAATAGTTAAAATTTCTAGCACATCAAATTTAGGCAAAGTACCTAAAAATAACTACTTCAGCATGAAATATATCTTATAATATGCTGTATATCTGTCTCTGTCATCCCTTTGAAAATGTATTCAATTTTTTAAAAAGTTGTTTATGTATAGTTTTAGCCATCTTGTTCATGTTTCATGATTACTATAAATAATCATCCATAATTATATATAACTTATATATTTAATATTTATTAAATATAAATATGTGCCATTTTTATTGAATCTCTGAAGTCATTGCTGCTCTTGTGGTAATCTTCCCCCATTCACAGGAATTTTTCTGACAAGTCTAGAGTGAAAGAATAAAAGATATAGGAAAGAGTTTGAAAAGTCAAGCCAAAATTTCTGATTCCATTGTTTCCTCTGTTTACTAATATTTTTTTCCTTATTTACATTTGACATGTTTAAACTGTGGATGTCTTTATTATTATCCCATTACTTTATTGAGAAAAGTCTCCCTTCGTAATATTGGGACATTTTTCTGTGTATGTTATTGGGGAAGGATTGTTGAACTTCAGCGGATAAAGCTCACTTAGCAACTTGCATGCATGGTGTGAGAAGGACCCTGTCATAGAAGTTATTTCCTTCCAATTATTTTTTTCTTCTTAACATATTCAGAGTCCCAATCTCATTAATCTCATTCTAGCATGAGCAAACTAATACCAGATGAATAAATTATTAAGTGCATCAAAGTTATCAAGCCATCACATATTCATATGTTTTTCTTTCAACACAAATTTGCTGGCATTAAGAAAATGTGTACATTTGTATGTAAGCTTTTTTTCACTGAGCAAGCTACTCAGGAACAACTTCTTATTAAAGGAAGGATTTGACGAGTGGGATAAGTCTTTATTATTTAAGAATAATATAACTTAATGATAGACTATGAGCAGAAGAGAGTCTCCATGAGCAGAGGAGGGACTGCAAGAAGAGGGGAAACATTGTTCATTTTTCAGTAATTTTTTAATCTGTAAAATGCCACTAAAATGCCAATAATTTTGAGAAAATTGTGGTATAATACGTGTAAAAGTTTTATAACAGTGGCTACATTTTTCTTACTGTGAAAACAGAACTCTCCATAACATAAATTTGGCTTTGGTGAAGATTTATGTGTCTTCCAAATATTTATAACTCAATTATGTACTTTGATTTACGTAAAATTTGTTATACTGAAATGTAAAAGAATTCATAGGAAGTTGCAAAAAATATGGAGTGACATCCTATATACTTCTCACTCAGTTTCCCCAAATGGTGACATTTTGCATAATTATAAATCAGTATATTAAGAAATTGCCATTAGTACAATACACGGAGATTATTCAGATTTCACAAGTTACAGACAAACACTTATGAACAAAATGTGTGTATAGTTTTATGTAATTTTATAACATGTGTAGATTCATGTAACCACCACCACAATCAAGATACAAAGTTATTCCATTAATAGACAGCTCCCACTTTCTTCCTTTTATTGCCGCAACTTCCCAACTCTCATCCCTAACCTCTGGCAACCACTAATCTCTACATTTTTTTCTCTCAAAATGTTGTAGAAAAGGAATCAAACAGTATGTAACTTATATAGTAAAAGCCATGAGAGCGATGACTAGGATCAGAGATAAAAAGAAGGTGACAGAGACTTACTAAAGCTACAATCTAGATTTGAATAAACTATCCCTAATTATATCAAGGTAGTCATCACAAAAGAAAAATGTAAATAAATATAATTTCCAACTTTCATTAAAAAAAAAAAATCACTAGGCATGCTAATGGCAAGAACCATATTCCTCAAAAATCAATAGGAGAAAGAAAAATAGAAGCCGACCCACAGTTGATGTAGATGATTGGAGTTAGCAGGTAAGGTCACAACATATTTCATGTGATTCAATTAAGAGTTGTAATGTGAACAATAATTAAAGTGATTAAAATGAAAAATATATAAGAATATTGAGAAAATAAATTTAACTGGGTATTTACAATCACTGTTCTTCATAATGAATATTCCATCAACATGCATAGTGACAAGATTGTCAGCATAAGAGTTAAAAATATACAAGTACAAAATAGAAGTTAAATAGTGGTCTTCAAATGGTAATTTATTTTGGAAGTGTACATTTAGCACACACTTTTCTTAATCTAAGTTTAAAGAAAACAGTTCTTTTCTAGCTTTGTTCATTGAAAAGCCTCTAGAAACAAAGAAAACACAGTAAAATAATCTTTGCTACTTATCCGGATAATTGTTCATAAATTTTATGTCCTATTAAATTGATCCAGAGTTTCTAGGAGGTATTGCTGTTGCAGCTTTGTGCCTTTGATATCTTGTCACGCTTGAAAGCAAAGC
This sequence comes from Rhinolophus hipposideros, assembly GCF_964194185.1. Taxonomy (NCBI): domain Eukaryota; kingdom Metazoa; phylum Chordata; class Mammalia; order Chiroptera; family Rhinolophidae; genus Rhinolophus; species Rhinolophus hipposideros. Next base: position 84,398,030 of record NC_138053.1, read on the forward strand.
ATATTCAACATATATGTGAGTTTTGTTTTAAGATATATACTATCATAAAAGTCTATGTAAAGTAAGTTGACGTTGACAAAGATGGGACAATTTGACCATAAGTAACAAAAATTACTATAGCTAATTTAATAGATTTAAATATATAATTATTTAGGAATTTATAACAACACTTCAAAAAATATTACCTTTGGGAGATTGTTAGAGTGCCAACTCATTATTCTGAAAATTGAGAATCAAGCAGTTTTATGTCTTTGCGCTGTTTCAGGGTAACAGAATAATTTATGAGGATTATTTTTTTACAGAGAAATCACAAATAAGAAATGCATAAAGAATACCAGAATTAGAAAGTTAACATATTGTAGCACTAATGAATTAATGGATCTAGGCAATATTCATCAATGGCTGTCAACCACTCATTGAAAGGTTGGCACAGTGACACTCCATGAAACCACTAATCAATCTTAACTTCACTAAAGGACAAGTAAAAAAAAAAAAAGTTTCTGTCCTTTCATATGCTGCAATAGAACACACAGTCACCTATAAGTTCTCTTACTAAGGCAACAGAAACAAAAGCAAGAACTTGGATCTGATCAAGCCTGTATATAACTGTGGATGTAAGAAACGTCCAAACTTATATAGATTTTTTTTTTAATTAAAGTTTATTGGGGTGACACTTGTTAGTAAAGTTACATAGATTTCTGGTGTACAATTCTGTTACACATCATCTATATATCACATTGTGTGTTCACCACCCAGAGTCAGTTTTCCTTTCATCACCATATATTTTATCCCTTTTACCCATAGAAATGAGTGTAAACGATTTTTATAAGACAATATTTGAGCTCACCTGAGGACAACTGCTAGGAAGCAAGATCTCAAATGCTCCAATAACAGTTTATTTGATTTTATTTTATTATTTTATTGTATTTTCACTTGAATTAAGGACGGACCATAAGAAAGAATACATGGAGGAGAAAGAAAGATGAGGGATTGGATTACCCAGTAGTTAATGAGATTATGTGCTCTCTTGAAGGTGTGTTAATGCAGAGACACGAAAACAATGGTAGAGCTTGCTTAAGGCAAAAAATAACCTTTTACTAAAAAAGTGATATACCTAGGGTGTGACTACCCACCATGACCTGCCTAGTTAGGAATTTATGATCAGGTCACCCTGTGAGGTAACTTCCCATAGAACCCCTTTTAAATCCGCAATTACCTAATTACCCCTTTTGATCATAAATCAATCTGAAGGATGCACTAAGGACCAACATTTTGGTAGCATAGAGTGATCTCAAGCACTAGGAAGGCTCATTCCTAGGAAGTTTCAGTATCAACATTTTCTTGAAAGGGTGGGTTGCTGGGGATGGGAGAATACCATAGCCGTGGGATGTGAGTTGAGGCTGAATTTTCCCAAAAAGGGAATGGCAGATAAATGGAAGGCAGTCACGTCTTATGGACTTCATTGTGAAAAAATAATCGCAATCATTTCTACGCTATGAACTATCATTATCTGAGTTTTGCCTTCTGTTTCATTTTTCTGTATTTGGCATCTAGTATAATATTTGCATAACCATCAAAAGAGTATTAACAGTTATACATCTTCAGTAGCCATAAACAATTGAATTATATAGAAAACCCAAAGGACAAGATTGACTATTATTATGACAAATATCATTAGCACACAAGTAAGGATAATCAAACAAAATGGTTTCTCAGTTCAGCATCAATCTGTAGATATACAGGCCTTGTCTTGGGATAGCTGTCTACCACTACTGTCAGCAACTTGTCATCCTCGAGCAGTTGGTGTCTGTTCTGGAGACCTGTGTGTCATAGACAAGGGTGGACAAGATGTCCACTTGTGGTTAGGCATCTGATAACGTCCCTTTCAATGAGGTTGAAGTCAATACATGAAATCTACAGTGGCAGTCAATGGTCTTTAAGTCTGTCATCCAGGATCTTGCTGTGAAAGGAAGTGGTTACAATTTGACATTTTCTTGAAGTGACTGTAACCAACCTAGACACTAGTTATCACAGACTCACAGGGTTCACTTGCCTGCGCGCATCCAAGCCAAAAAAAAGACATGAGCAGGACTTTGCCGAGAAGAAATAAAAGTTTATTTGAGGAGTTGGTGCCAAGTCAGAGACACAAGTAAGCCAGTTTTCTCAAAACCCTGGCTCCCCAATGGCCAGTAGTACCCAGGTTATATAAGGGAAACATCAATACCAGGGTCACTATGGGAGCTGGGTCATGGGCTTTTCTGATTGGTCAGAAGTAAAGCAGGGAGCAGTTGATCAAGGCTTCAAGTCCTGGTGTCAGCCAGGTCATTTTTCAGTCAGGTTTCCAGGGAAGGCAGTCTGTGAGGCCTCTCCTTTCTGCTTTTATGAGTCTGGAGCTGAAACATAACTTAGGCTGGGGTGTCATCTTTGTTTGACCAAAACATTATTCTAGTTTGAGGTTTCGTGGTTATATTTTGGCCATGGTTGATAGACCTGAATCTTTAGTCTTAGGTGAGTTTAACACTGACCAGAACCTAATGTCCTAAGAGCTAAACAGTTAAAAGGAGTGACATACCATATAAGTACAGGTAAGAGGATCTGCGGATGGCATGGTAGTGAGTTATAGTTCTATCAGGCTAAACAAAGCTAGCTTGGATTAAAGTGGAATGCACGCTACTAAAATGAAGTTCATGTGTAGTTTCAATAATGTCAGTGCATAAATTCCTACATCTAATTTAAGTCTAGTTTAAATGCACTATGATGCATGAAGGAATGCAAAACCTGAAAAAATGTGTTTGTCGGGGAGCCTTGTAGAACCAAGTGACCTTCCTGGGTTTCCTGTAGCCCAACATTTGTTTAATTTACAACCATTGTTTACCCATACAAAATATCATAGAAGTTTTTATCACTTACTTTACAATGTTTGCCATCCTATTTAACATAAAAACAGCTCCCGATTAGTTTAAAATTACTCTTTTGTAAAAAAAGAAAACAAATCTTTTTGAGGTGTTTGTTCCATGGGCCCTTTTGGGACACTGCAGTTATTCCTACATATATTGAAGTTTTAACTCTTACAAGTTCAATTGCTAATGAAAACTAAGAAATTAAACCTATGAAAACATTTTATAACCTATAGAAACATATTTCATAGATGTCCAAGTAAATTATTAACATGAACTTATTTTTGTAAAACCAGGAAAAATATGAATACTATAATTAATATCAATAACTTAAAAGACATGTCTATTTTACTTGAACCCTGTTTTAAATAAACCAGCTTTTATTTACTAAGAATTAATCTTAAATCATATGAACTTGAAAAGCCTTTGACTCAGTTTTTATATTTCTGAGAATTTTAGAATATCCATTCCTTACAAGTGCCTCCCTTTAAATTAATTTTAACAATACCATCTGGCGGTAGAAATTACCTCATGTTTATAACACAAATATATAGCCTCACAGACAGACAAAAACAGAGATCTTTCAGCCATGAAAAAACTCACTATTTTGTAAAGAACACTTGGATCCAAATTTTGCTTAGGAGACATTTACAATTTATACCTGTTCTTGACAAGCCAAGTGCCAAATGACTCTCCCCCTTTTAAAATAGGGACAGCCATTTTTATACTTCAAAGAATTCCCTTGACACCTAAAAGACAGCATAGGTTGATCCATTTATCTTAATCTTCTTTTTAAAGCTTCAAGAGACCAATCTAATATTATTTCCATTCATTCTGCCTAATTCTATAGCTGGCTTCTTCTAATTATGCAGACAAAATTTAGAAGTATCAAAGCATCCTTATCTCCACAATCTTAGTATTAACCAGATGCTGACTGTCCTAGGGCTCACCAGCCTTAGAGGCACAATTTCCCATGTTTTCAGTTTTTCCTTTAAGACCCTTAGAGTCTGAACAAACTTCTAGGGAAAACCAGCCATTATATGCATATTGCTGAAGGAGTCAAATGTGGTTAACATCCCTAAAGGACTGATTCGCACCCTAGAGTAAATTTTTCCTCAGGCAACACCACAAAGACTCTTAGTCACCCAAGAATATCCAAGTAAGGGAGGGCCAACAAGATTTTGCCAGATGCCACTGAAATTGCAACTCTTTCTAAGGCACAGGCCCTCTCTCAAGATGCCCCCATTCCAGGACACCCAACCCTTCACAAAGAACTATTCCTGGGGCTCCCTCCCGTAGGCACCTGTAGGCTTTTTCAGGATTGGTTCTGTTACCGCACTGGACCCCTCTCAGTGCCCACCTCTGCCACTCCAGATTTGGGGATCTGCAATGACTATAGTCACTCCATTGGCTATTTGGGTTGTGGAAGTAAGTATCCTTTCACTTTTGGACCCAAACATAATTCTATCTCTCATATAACAAAGATTTTATACTGACACTTATTAAGCAATCCAATAAAAGACTGAAATTAAAAACAGCAACCCATTTTTCTTTTATTTTCCTGAGTTATCTCAACCCTTTCCCTCCTAAAGAATTTTCTAGGAACAGCTCAAAATAAAGTCATGAACCTGCTACTTCAAGTAAGGAGGTCCAGGATTCCAAGAGAATACTCCCCCAAGTTCATTCAGTGCAATCTGGGAAGCCAGTGGGTCACAGTGGGCCCGTGCTTGTACTTCACACCAGGTGTGGGTCTACAGTGTGGTCCTGAGTGGGCTTCTTTGGAATCCCGCTGAATGCCAAATAAATGTCTGTGTAAGAATGGTCAAACCTGTAGGGAATCTTTAGAAGAGTTTATTTGAGCCCACACTGATTACAATGGCTTGGAAGCAAGACCTCAAATGCTCCAGAGAAGAACAGTTTGCAGTTTCTTTTATGCGTTTGGAATTAAGGAGGAACCTTACTTAGAAAGATTACATGAAGGTGGGGCAGGCAAGACAGGGATTTGATTACAGAATAGTTAACAAGATTATGTGCTCTCTTGAGGGTGGCTGCCCTTAGAAGGGTCTAGAAGAGAGGATTACTTCTGCCATTTCAAAGGTGTATTAGCCTAGGTGCACAAGAAGGGTGGACAAGCCTTGCTTAAAATCTTTCAACTAAAGAAATTTTTGGCCTGTGGCCTGACTACTGCTCCACAACCCGCCCACTTAGGAATTTATGATCAGATCAACTTGCAAGGTTACTTTTCTTTAGATTTATTACAGCGTGCCTTTTTTGTACACAAAGCAAAGTGAGGAAATCTCTATGATTGGATAATAAGTAAAACGGAGAGATACTTACTTCTCTTATATTGGTGGGAACAGGATATTTAACATTTAACATGTGTAGTAAATAGAGATGGTATTCAGGCAACAATGGTATGGTCTTAAGTGCAAAAGGCAATGTCTCCACCCCACCTATTAAAGACCATCTCAGCAACTACATTTTAGAATACTCTCCTCTTATTCCTGCCAGAGTTTAAGTCCAGACTGATTAGCAAGTGACTACCTACGTCACACCTACCACTTCTATTAAAAAACTAAACATTTTTTTTTTCCACACTCGTTTTCTGGGCTCCTGCCAATACATTTTAAACAGGCCTTGCAACTTTTTGTTGGGGAACCTGACTTTAGTTATAGATCTGGACTCATTTAGAGACATATGAGCAAAACTTAAGGGAGATTTGCATCATCTGGAGAATAATCTGCCTCAAATAGTTCTTCCTAATTTCTCCAGGCATTTCCAGGTTCCTACTCTCATGTAAGCAAAAGGAGGGGGGGAGGGTTGTTCTTTTTCATTTGCAGTGATATTTCAAAATATCCCCATTCCATGTATAACAGTCTCATGCATTCATAACTGACACCAGATTTTACATTAGAAATTATGTTGGGGCTTGGTTTACATTGCCTTTTGCAGCACTGCTACACTTAACATTAAAACGCATGCCTGATGTTTTAATACTCTGCCTTCTGACTGTAAGAAAGGGACCCTGTAAATCCTGTCATGGAAGAACTCTTCATTTTACCACATGATTTCAGTCAATACTTGGCTGACCTGAATCTGTCATTTGCTTTCTTCAAGGCCTTTAAGACAGTCGACAAAAGTCAGCCAATTATACAATATTTATAACTACTGTTCCTCTAATATTATTAAATTACTGGAATATCTAGACAACCCCAATCTTTGTCTTCCTCCTATGCTTCATTCCAATGGACTAAAAGTAATTTCAAAGATATAGCTTAAGAGGAGGTATCACCACCTCTCTTATTAGCAATCATAGAAATCTATTGCCATATGGACAATAAAAAAAAAACAATTACAGAATTCCATCATGGCGGTCTCTTTCCTAATAGTACTCAGATGCCAATTGTCTTAGTTTGGGTTCTCTGAAAGTAAAATATGAGGCACAGACTTGGATACAGATACAACCCCTGCATCATGTATTTCTTTGAATTTGGGAGATTGTCCCAGATAGAAGTGAGGAAACAAGGAGAGTGAGAAAAGGCCCAATGAGAAGCTAATATCTGAGTGTATTATTGAAATCGCTGCTTTGGAAAGAGTAGCTTAAATTTTAGTGGAGAAACTAGGAAGCATAAAGAATGCCTCTGAGAAGTGGCCATTCTAAGGATAAGAAGCCTGGTGTTTATACCATGGCTCCCATTCTCTATTGGTTGAGCAGTGTTTTCCATTTGGAGTTTCCATGTGAATGCTTGTTGTAGACAATTTGTATCTAAATCATTATTTTTGTTGTCTAGGATGAAGTAGTGAGATAGCCAGAGGATTTGTGCACTGAACTGTGTGGTTTTGGCCTCTTCATTTTCTTCATTTCTCTACCTAAATTTTGTTAAATGACATCATCAGTCTGACACTTTCTATTAATGACTGTTTGTAAATATTTTATCGTATAGAACATACCCCTTGGTTTTAGAGTAGTCTCTCTCTTTTTATTTTATTTTTTTTTCTGGTGTATTGACATGAAATTGACATACATCACTGTATAAATGTAAGGTGTACACCCCAATGGTTTGACTTACATATATTGTAAATTGATTCCTGCAAAAAGTTTATTTAGCATATTGGAGGCCAATAGACGTATAAAAAACATGTTCAAGGTCACTAATCATCAGAGAAATGCAAATTAAAACCACAATGAGATATCATCTCACACTTGTCACAGTGGCTATCATCAAAAAATCAATAAACAACAAGTATTGGCAAGGACGTGGATAAAAGGAAACCTTCATGGAAAATTGGTGGGATTGCAAATTGGTGCAGCAACTATGGAAAACTGTATGGAAGTTCCTCAAAAAATTGAAAATAGAGCTTCTTTGTGACCCAGAAATTACTCTTCTGGGTATTTATCCAAAGAAATCCAAAACACTAATTTAAAAAGATGTATGCACTCCTATGTTTATTGCAGCATTATTTACAATAGCCAAGATATGGAAGCAACCTAAGTGCCCATCAATAGACAATTAGATAAAGAAGAAATGGTACATATACACAATGGAATATTACTCAACTATAAAAAAGAATGAAATCTCACCATTTGCAACAACATGGATGGACCAACAGGTATTATGTTAAGAGAAATCAGTCAAATAGAGAAAGACAAATACTATATGATCTCACTTATGCATGGAATCTAAAGAACAAAAAAATTTAACAAAACAGACTCATATACAGAGAACAAAATGATCCTTGCCAGAATGGAAGGAGATTGGGGAGGCTAGATGTAAAAGGTGAAGGGATTAAGAAGTAAATAAATCTCTCATATCAGAATATTTCATTGAATTGACTTAGTTTAGCTTTCATTTGTGTGCTGTTGAAAAACAATAGCCTTAACCAATAATGGGCAAGATGGAAAGAAATTTGAATTTTGAGTTCTTACAACAATGATGGTTGTGCATGTTATCTGTAGTGAAGTACGAGGCTTTCCTGAGAATGTTTTTAACATTTTTGTTATGAATCATGGGCACTTATATGCATTAATATTCTTGTTTTTCCTTTTTCCTCTTTGAAAGATAATGTTAATGGAGCTCATCCTTGTAGATAATTATTCTCCTGATATTATCCTAACATCTTCCCAGAGAGAAAAATTTAAATCTGGTGAATTTCTATTATTTATTAATCATGAAGTAAAAGTGTATTATTCTTATTCTGTCATAAGTGATATGAGTGAGGTTTTATTTTTCCTATTGTTATTGTTGTTTTATTTATTTTGTTATTTAATCGCCTTCCCTTCAATACAGATCTCTTATGATGGTGAAGAAGTCACTTGTTTACGTTGGATTTAACTTTTTTAAATTATTTGAAATCATTTGACCTGATAGACTGTCAATTCTGCTCACATTTTCTTATTTATTTTTTAAACTGTTGCTAATTTTGTTAACTTTAAGGCAGTTGTACTTGTGATGCCACTTTAGTTATATTCTTGTCTTCTTATAGTTTATAATATCGTTTAATCATTGTATAGTGGCTCATATATGGATATACTATAATTTATTTTTAATTTCAAGCTTTATTGAGATAAAATTGGCATACCACATTATATCAGTTTAAGTTGTATATGTTGACTTGATACATTTATATATTGCAAAATGATTACCACAGTACATTACCTTCATCCTGATACACATATCATAAATTTAGCATCTTAATCATTTTTAAGTGTATAGTTCATTAGTAAGTACAATACATTGCTATGCAACTGATATCCAAAACTCTTTACATCTCTTAAAGCTATGATCTATATCCTTTAAACAACTCCCCATACTCCTCTCCTCCTACCCTTGGCGACCACCAAGTGGGTATCTGTCTTCAAAACAATTTCTAAACAATCTCCTGTTGCTGAATATTCTGCAGACTTAACACTAACTTTGTGCCAAATAAATGAATAAAATATACTAAGATGGTAGAATTTTACCTTGTGTTTTCATTACTGTCTTATCCATGCTATAAACGTATGTCCCAATACATAATTTTGGGATGATTGGTTCCTTTGGAATGAATGGGTCAACTTACACTTTACAGAAAAATATCCAAACTCCTTTGTGTAACATGAGCTTCAGAGTTTATTTTCTAGAGATGATGGAAAACACACACACACACACACACACACACACACACTAAAATCATTCCTGAGACCTGATTTTTCCTCCCAATTTTTATGTTTGATGATAAAAAATAAAGTCTTTATAGATCAATCAGTTGAAGAGTTCTCAAAACCTGTTGAGCTATAGTTTTTTAAGTACATATACTTCCCTGTATCGTTCCAATTTTAGTATATGCGCTGCCGAAGCGAGCATGGTAAGTACATATACTTCCAAAGAAAACATTATGAAATGTTTGGCATTCATTTAGATATATGACAATAAAAAGGCTAATTTAATAATGAGCTACCAAGTTTTATATCTATATATTTTAAAATAAATCATATATAGAACATGCATATTCAACCAAAGTTCTATTTTATTATGTTGTCTGATTTACAAATGACCACTTTTATTTTGGGAATAATTTCTTTAACATTTTTTGGAATTTTTTAAAATTTTGTCATTTGAAACTAATCATATTTTATGAAAAGTTATATATATATATATATATACACATACACACACACACACACACACACACACAAACACACACACACACATATATACCGGGAGTGCCAAAAAAAATGTGTATATATTTTAAGATATGTTATCTGTGCTCCTATGGTCAAGCAGTAGTTCTCCATAATCAGAGGTATCTGGACACGATAGTAACCACTTTGCGCACCTCTTGTATTTGCAGAACTCAAATGTGACTTATATTCATCTTTCGTTATTGGTATACGTTGAATATTACAATTAGTACAGTTTTTCCTTTCTTAAAATGTGTATACTTTTTTGGCACTATATATATATATATATATATATATATATATATATATATATATATATATGTAACATTAAGAGGGCTTATCGCACAGTAGTATTAAAATCAACTATAATGTAATTAAAATTTTATAATTGTAATTTTGTTTTAACCAGATATTAAATGCTGATCCTCTTACATATTATATTCTGCTGAAAAATTTTAAACTCATCATTTGGGAATCTTGTAAAAACTATAATAATAAAACTGAAAATATTCTTTTCACAATGGGAATGAACATTAGATGAATAAATTGGTATTGAAGCAGGAAGGGGAATAAAAGGATCTGCTCTCCTAGAGGAATTGTCCTGGATTTATGTCTCCCACATGGTAGTATTTAATGAGACTTTCTCCTAAAAATACTCTTTTGTCACTAATTCCTTCAATCTCATTTGTTCATCAGGGAAAATGGATGAACATAGAATGAGAAGAAATGACAGCTATTTTTATAATCAGCTGGGAAAAGAAAAACAGATTGAACCTAATTTTCTAAAAATTTCAAAATGCAATTATTATATTTTCCTTAAAAGATGCTTAATCATATCAATCTATTTGATTTGATTAAGAATTGGGAGAGGTTAAATGACAAAATAGTGGTATAGAATTTTGTGGTTCTGAACATTCTTCATGTATTATAATCACCTGTGGATTTCCACTCCCACCTCAGTTTCTGTGTTTTAACAAAAAAAATAATAATAATAATAAAATGATTCGAGCCCAATGAATGATCTCTCTCTCTCTCTCTTTTTTTTTTTTTTTAATAAAAGTAAGTTTGTTTTGTTTTGTTTTTTTTCACAATCTCTAGAAAATAAACGTGGAAACTTATGTATATAAGTGTACACAGGGGAGTTTGAATATTTTTCTCTAAAGTGTAAGTTGATTCTTATTGGGAAAATGAGATTTTCCTATTCATGCAGGTAGTGTTTGATATTTTAACTCAATCAATTGTAATTAAATTGAGACTAATTAAAATGGGAAATCAAAAACAAATGAATTGACAAGGTGAATCATTCCCTTAAGACTAAGAAGAAATTTAAATTTAAAAGTAATTTTCTCAGGCAAAGAGAAAATTATCATCATTATAGGTCAATTACCTAAGGCATTCTGGAGTAGTTTTATTGTAAGAAATAATGAACGTGGAGCCCCACATTGTTAAGATTATAAAGAAAAATAGTTGGGCAAGAAATTAATTTTAACTTTTTGTTTCTATAATTATGAGTATCGTACATATTTATTAAACAATAGTCTATCCTTAGAGATTTACCTAAAGCATCTGATAATGCCACAAAAGTAAAAAGTTGATATATGAGTTCTTTACAATTATAAAACATAATTTTAGTTTACAGATTTTTATATGTCTAAATCAGTGATTTTAAGTAAATATGAAAGCATATTGGCTTTGTGTTCCACTTTCTTCAAAAGTATATTTGCAGGGTTTGGATTTTTGGTTCTCTAACATACTGAAAAATAGCATACATGATATTGTATCTGAAAACAAAAATAGATGAAACCATACAAATTTGTTAGTTCTGTAAGTTAAAAATGGTTACATATTGGCAATATTATGTAATTTATCCTATACTATAAAATCCAATTTGTCTCATTTCTCCATAAGGATTATAAGGCCTAAAGATAATTTGAATTTTTCTGGCGTTGACAATGATTTAGTAATAGGAATGGAAATAGAAGCAAAACCTTTTTGACCTCCATTACAATGTTATTTTGCTTATTCCATGGCATACCGAGTGAATGCTTATAAAATCATGTACTAGAATGAATACCTTTATTCGCAAATCAAAAAAAAAAAAATCCTGATAATTGCCAAACAGCTATTCTAGTTCTAGAGCAGAATGAATTCTTCTTGAGACTAAGGATATAAATTCAGGTAGGGCCACCAACCCATTGCTAGATGATTAAAGAAAAGGGAAGTGCCATGATTTCAGGTACCTTGTCAGGATCCCAGTTGTCACCGTCCTAATCAAAGCTGCAATCACATCTTTTCCCTGGTTAGAGCAAAGCCTCCTAATTTCAGTCTGATCCGCTCTATCTGTGCTCCACAGGCAGCCTCAGCAATATGTGTATTTCTAGAGTGCACATTGGATCCTACTTCTCCCCTCCTCCCCACCCTCCCCACGCATACACACACACATATATGCTTTTAATGGCCTTTAGTGACTTCTTGCTTTTAGCAATAGTTTTAAATTTGTTATCATGGCCTTTAAACCCACATTATTATCTGGATAAATTAACCCTCAGACTCATGAGTGCTCATTCTCAAATGATTCCTGTCCCCATCTTATCCCCTCACTCAATATACCACAAGCAGTACATTGAATATATTCATCCATACTGAACTTCTTTTCAGTTTTCAAAATGTGCAGTGCTCTCTCTCCTACCAGTTTTCTGCACAACTCATGTCTTGTCCCTATGAAATGCTTCCTCAGTACTACCCTCGAGCTTTAGAGTTGCTTATTTTTCCCCAATCTTTGGTTGTCTGCCAAAATGATACTTTTTCTTAGACATCTCTGTGACTCCCCAGTGTACTCTGTGGGCTCTATATTAGTTTTCTACTCGTACCACAACAAAGTACCACAAACTTAGAAGATTAAAACAGTACCAATATACTTCAGTAGGTAAGAAGATAAGAAGTCCTACTCAGAGCTCACTGGGCTATAATTAAAGTGTCAGTGGGATGGTGTTCTTCCCAGAGGTTATATGGAGAATTCACTTCCTTAGCTTTTTAGCTTCTAGATAGAGGTTGCCCTCATCTCTTGGCTCCTGGCACCATTCCCATTTCACAGCCAGCAATGGACAGTGAAGATTTTCTTGTATTACTCGTATATCACTCTGACACCAACACCTACCTCTCTTTCATTTATAAGTACCTGTTTGATTACACTGAGCCCACAAGAATAATTAAGGATAATATTCTTATTTACAGGTTTGCTGATCAGCAAAATTATTTCCACCTGCACCCTCATTTCCCCTTTGTCATGTAAGGTAACATTCATAGGTTCCAGGAATTAAGACACGGGTGTGTTTCAAAGACATTATTCTGCCCAACACAGGCTGCTAACAAGACTACCTTCTTGTGGCACTGCGTAAACCACAGGTATCAGATTCTTTTAAAGTGGTAGTATTATCTCATGTAATGATAGTTTTAAACTAGACTTGTATTGTAGGCACATGTGTATTGATATTTTCTTTCATTAGGTTATCATACTATCCCCATACTATGAATTTTTGTTGTTCTCTTTGTTGGTCATACCTACCACTATCATATCCACTACCAAAGGAAGTAATTTCCCAAAGGATGACTATGAAGCATTCATACTATTCACGACGCACTCTGAACAATGATGTGTCAACTAATTTACCAAGACAATAGCAATTATATTAACTTTTCTTATATTATTTTGGGCATTTCTTCAAAGTTATGTGTTGTATTATATCTTTATGACATAAATTTGTCACACGTGGTTAATTTAGCTTTAATTTGCCTGCAAAATAATATTGGTGGGGCAGACACAGTATAATGTATTCTAAGATCCTCATGCCATAGGGATTGACTTCCTTGTACTAACTAACATATTAACAATGTTCATTTGTTTTATTTGATTTGTACAAATGCTCTTGTGGCCACAGAAATGCTGAAGAAGAAATGTGAAGACTTTTTGTACCCATTGTCTGTAATTGCTGAGATAAACTAAACGAGATTACAAATTCTGATATATAAATCAGAGTCATATAGCTCCACTTAATTACTGTTTTAAAAAGTTTACCAATATACAAAGCACATCTACTAAACAGCAGAAAGTAGCGTTTCGTGATACCAACCTTTGGGAAATTCTGATTATCTGGGATTTTACTTTTTGCTTCCACAATTAATATATTTATTTTCTTACACCAATTATGTATAATTACTAAACTGACAAAAGGTAATATGTATTAGGCGATTAATTGTCCTAAGCATTTCACTTTACTTATTTTTTATAATAGGTCACAGTTAGCTGTGCTATTATTGATATTTTGAAGCTAAACAAATCCAAGATAATTGATATTACACTATCAAAGAACATATGTTAACGAGTAGCTGATTTAGGACTTGAACCTAGAGATATTTGACTCCATACACCATAATTATCATCAATACAACATAATGTGATACTCGTGTATATTGTGAAATGTTTGCCACAACAAGGTTAGTTAACACATCCTTTACCTCGCATAATTATCATTTTATTGTTTATATTGTTATGGTAAGAACATCTGAGGTCTACTCTCATAGCAACTTTAAGTATTCAACAGTATCATCAATTGTAGACATCACACTTAGATCTCTGGAACTTACACATCTTGTAACTGAAAATCGGTAATCTTTGACCCTTGACGTTTTAAGTTTTGTAACAACTGACATTTAAGTTTGTTAGCTTTCATCAACAATATTTTAATTTCTTCAGTTCTGAAATTAAAATCCTTAATGGAAAATGTATGTGAGTATGTGTGTGAGAGACAGAAAGTGTGTGTCTGTGTGTGTGCTTGCGTTTTCTTGCACCCAGCATCCTTTTTCCTCTTTTGGCGAAATGACTTCCTTTGAGAAATCAGCCCTCTCCACTCTCACATAGGTGATCCACGTGGAACTGAAACCCAGCTCACCCTTGTTGCAGTGAGCAGGGCTTCATGTCCCTGGACTCGCCAATCACTTTATTCAACAACCTTGGCTTGAAGATGATGGGTCTCGGACTGCAGATAAGCCAGTGAGACTCTTCCCATATTATTTGAAAGGATGTGATTGAAAGTAATCTTTTTTTCTTCTTTCTTTCTTTCTTTCCATTGTCATTGAAAGGTGTGTGGATAATTTAAACTTTATTTGCAACACCATATGGATAAGTGGGAAGTAGAGGAGGACACTGAAACACACTGAGCCTCTTGCTCCGTGCATTTATGAAGATAGCTTAACCTTGCCTTGATATTTTCATGTGTCAGTAATTTTCTTTCTTTGCTTAAGCCATATAATCTGGTTTGTAAAGAGCTGTTTTGTGTGTGTATGTGTGTTTGCTATTGCTGACGTGTAATCTACTTTAGCTAGTTTAATCACAAAGGAATTCATTATAAGTTTTTAGATTTTAGAATTTACAAAATGGAGAAGAAAAAAAAAAAAGTATCTGTGTCTACTAGCCAGGAACAGGGATTTTACTGTATCACTGTCCACCTTGAAACCTTTATAACAGCCGAGACTGTGCACTAGAAACGCCACTGCAGTGTCCCCAGCAAAACCATGTTTCTGCTACTCTCCTTTTAAGGAAATGGCCTTTTCCCAGAGGAATGTTATCACACATTGCTCAATTCTGCCTTCACATCCTGTGAGTCATCTTGGAGGAACGCATCTTGTGCCTTTTAGGCTTGAGAAAATATGGAAAATATGTATCTTTCCTTTCTTTTAGCCCCTGTGAAGAAACAAAGCCCTGTAGAAAAGACCAGAGAGGGTTCTGAGTGAATTAATGTGCAGTACTGGCAAAATTAACAACTGAAAGCATCCTGAGTTAGAAAGTGTGATTTTGAAGCGTTCTTCTCACAGTGCACCCATCATCACCGCCCCAGCTTGACTTGTCAGCTCAAAGTTACCTTCCGAGAATGACTGCATTTCCATTCCATGCTAGTGCTGACAATACTAGCATTTATGATGCAGTCGTTACCCAGTGTTCTTAATTTACGAAACATTAGAGATCAGCAAGACTTTTTAATAACTCATCTGAGAAATCTCAGTTCGTACAAGAGGAAATCAACTAAAATATATTCCATTGCCTTGCCTTACAACGTAGATTACAGGTGTCCTCAAATTGTTTCAAAGAACAAAAGGGAAGCCATTCAACTTGTCCTTCAATTATCTCCTGCTGTTCTGTAAACAGTCAATATTATCAGAGTGAAGACACAGTTAGTCACAAAGTCACAGTTCCTCCCTTCCTCAATCCCACCTGACTTCCCAGAGCTTTAATGGGTGTTATGTCTCTGTTAAATATTACGGAAGTGTCACAGTTACCAAGTATAAACGATATGAATTGTGAAACATACCTATGCTTTGTTTCTATTTTTCATTAGTATTATAAAATCAAAATTTCTCATCATGATATACAATATAAACACTCACTTGCTACAAATTGCTGGAACAGTTTGGATACGAGCTGCTGTGATTTGTCATAGTTATGGGGTAATATGCTTTACCATATAGTGCTGGTTCATGACAACCAATAGAAGTATATTTATCCTTCTGGTCCTGAAATATTTTAGTTCACTCTTATCAGGGCAGAGTATATTGAATATTTCTGTCTATATCAATTGCCAGTCATCCCTTCCTTAATATATTTAAACAATGCTAAAATTCTAAGTGTGACTCCAAATTGGTTCCTGGCTTCGGGCATTGTCCTTGATGTCCCCTACTGTCTGGGATGTTATGTGTCTAGGTGCCCAGTTCAACCCACAAATTAGTCCTTGTTATTAAAATCTTAACTCAAATATCATGTTAGCATCAAACCTTTCAGTGGCCACTCAATCCAACTTGAATTTCTGACTCCAAGAAACAGTTACCCAATGTGATTTATTCTAGTTTTTGTTAGTATCTGAAATTAAGATATGCTTTCCTGGTGTATGGTCTGCCCCACCACTACAACACAATCTAGAAAAAGCAGGATCTCATCTCCTTTAATATGGTATTAATGCCAAGATTACACCATACATATTAAGGCAATTTTGAATAAATATGTGTAGAATGAGTGATAGAAAGTTTTTAAAAACTAAAAGGTGGACATTAAGGCCATTTTCTTGAAGGGTCTTAATTCATCCATCTAGAGATTTTTTTTTTTTTTTTAAGGTTTATTGGGGTGACAATTGTTAATAAAGTTACATAGGTTTCAGGTGTATAATTCTGTAATACATCATCTATGTATCACATTGTGTGTTCACCACCCAGAGTCAGTTCTCTTTCTATCAACATATATTTGACCACCTCCCTCCCTCCTTACCCTCTGGTAACCACTAAACTATTGTCTGTGTCTATGAGTTTTAGTTTCTTCATTTATTTGTCTTATCCCTTTGTTGCTTTCAGTTTTGTATCCCACATATCAGTGAAATCATATATTTTTTGACATTTTCTGTCTGACTTATTTTGCTTAGCCTAATAATCTTGACAAAGAATCCTCAAGGCAGCCAGGAAAAGAAAAGATGAAATAGTGTCATTTGCGAGAATTTTTTAAAACTCTAAATTCTCTTCTAATTTCTCTAATATGGGTCAGAGGGTCACACCTGTAAAGTAAACCCTAAGGTCAGCCCTAGATTGTCCAAAGTTACCTAAGTAAATTATGAATATAAATAGCAATAATAACTGAGGTTATGAAACTACCATTTATCGCCCCCATTATGAGTCTTCTCTTATTGAATGGAAATTAAAATTTTGAAATGTAATTACCTACCACTCCAAGCATCTGCCATTAGGTTGTAATTAGGGGCAAGAAACTGATTAGAGCATGTACTCATTTCTTTCAGAAGATTTTCCTGTGAGCTTATTTGCCCCCATTTGTAGTACTTTAAGAGATTAAATGCAATTTGATGCGTTATCTGTCATCCTACTCATTATAGTATTTTCAAGAATTTATAGAATACAGTCTAGTTTTGCCTTCATGTCATATATATCAACAAAGTTTTATGCTTCATTATAAAGTATGTTTCTCCCCCAAGTAAACATTACCTCATTGACTATATTTCTATCCTTTCTATAACAATGTCTGTCTACAAAAACAGATAACAGTTCAAAATAATCCATATACACTCCTTAAATTTCATCACTATTAGCTATACATCTTAATAGCTTTTTACATATTCTTTATCATTAGTATGTTGTATTTTTCTTCCCATCAAGATTTATTCGTCATAATTATTAAGTCAACATGTGTTGATTATTTCTTTTTTCCACAAACATGGCTTTCAGGATCCCAGAGATAAGAAATATTTTAAGAAATAAGACTTTTTGATTTTTGTATTTAAATAACATTTAGGTACCTATTTCTGTTCTAAGAGTAGATACACATTTTATCCAAAACAAAAATAGAAAAGGCTATTTTGTTTATTTTCAAGAAATAGAAAACATGTCTCTGAAAACAACTTAAGTTTGGACTAAGTATGGAAATGATTGTCATGTATGAATTTATTACAATCTAATTGTTTGCATAGTAGTCTCATAATAAGTAAATAGAGAAAAATATTTTGTTCATCGTGATTTATTTATACATCCTAATGATTCAGTTAAAGTATGTACATATTCTATTTGTATGTACACAATTTATAGAAAACATCAAATTATTTTAAATGACAGGTAATATTATTCAATTTAATTGGCATTTTAAGTAATATAAAATTAATAAAATCTTTCATTTTATTAAAAAAGAAACAGTAAGTAAATTAAAATTTAGTGAAATACAATGCTTAACAAATTGGATAATTCATGCTGATGAATAAGTTATACTACTAAAAATAATGAAAATAAATTAATCATATATATTTATGTAGAAATTTACAATTTTAATATTATTTATGCCATATAAGTTGTGCATTATATGATAGTTACTTAATATAATTCACTTCATACATGATGCCTTATTAATGCCTTATTAATAATATAAAGAAGCAATAGATGGCATATACAACAATAACATAATGTTGATTATTTAATAAGCCTATTGATTATTTAATTTATTAAGAAAATCAAGATAAAATTCTTAGATAACTTTATTTTATATGATTATTAAAATGTAATTATTCTTATAGAACCAATTTTTAAAATTAATTTAACAATGTCTAGCCAATAAAAAAAGCTTTAAAGTTATATATATATATATATATATATATATATATATATATATATATATATATATATATAAGAGGTCTCCTGTTTTGACTTCAGCCCATTGATTTGTCTCCATCAAATTAAAAATGAAAATACAAAATGTTATTATATTTCTCTATGTTGAATTTCAAGCCTACAATGATGTTTAAATATATGGTTATTTTGCCCCGTTACCTATAGATCTATGTTCTAGCCACATGGCAGTATCACCTTGGCATATATTGCCTGCCCTCATTATTAAAATTCATTTTAAAATACTTATTCCCGAGCTCCTCAGTTTGAATCCAAACTCTATGCCAGGTGTTGGGATACAAAAATGAACACGACAGGAGAGTTTGCCTGGTAGCAGAGTAGGAAGACAGTTAAATAAGCAGTTGCCTAATCAACAAGATGTTTACAGTTGTCAAAATATAAAGTAATGCTTAAAAAAATGGATGCATTTTGAAATGATAATAAGTGGAAATTATGTAATGTAGAATTGAAAACTGGCCATGCACAACATATAAATATAATGTTTTCTTTTACATTTTGAAAATAATAAAAAGATTAAGATCCTGTGTTTATACTAAAATATAGCATTGCCTTGTTCCTTAATCATGGCCATCTTCACACCAGAATAACTGTAGAAGCATAGATAGCGAATCAGCTGCAATTATATCTCTGAAGAAGAAAACATAATCTCTGTTATTGTGTATAGACAGTAGTCACATCAATATGAGAATATGAATAAATAAAGATTTATTAAAAACTTTACTCAAAAATACAAAAACAAACTTTCAGTCCCAGATTTTTTTATTCTACTCCTTGTGTAATCTTTTGAGGGGTCAATTAGGCGTTTGTAATGGGTTTTTCTCAGTTGGAAAATGTGAAAAAAACATTACACCTGAGAATGGTAAGAATTACACAGAATAATTTGCATAAGATATTGCACTTTAATATTTCAAATAACTTCTTAAACTTGCACACATAAACATAGATGCTTTTATAAGCAAAAATGTGCACAAGAGGAAAATAATGTAATGCAATGAAAGAAAAGGCATGGCAATACTAAACATTACATTTAATAGTAGATTAGAATCTGACTGAGCACTGAAATTATTTCACAGTGATTTTTATTACATTTTTTTCCTAGAATTTAACATTTTGATTCTTCACCACAGTCAAAAGAAGTGAGAAAATGAAATCTCAAGGGAAAAACCTCTTTGATTCCCTGCTTCAGATCTTTTTCTCTGTGTTTGGGATCTATATTGCATATTCTTCCTTTGATCTCTGCCTGAAAAGGCCACTGACAACAGATCTAAAATTTGATATGAAAAGTTCTAGATGGACTTAGTAAGTGTAATGAGGATAATCCAGGCATATTACAACTGTGGTAAATTCAATTAATATATTTTTAAAGTAACTGATTTTCCAAATATTAATAATGGGTCTACTTACATATCTATATTTCCTCTCTCATTCTACATGAATATTGTAGTACTTTGTAATACAAACATTTTGCCAATAATTAGAAAAAGTAAATATAGAAAACACCTACTAGGACTACCAATATTTAAAAAATAGACTTTAAGTATATGGCAGAAATTGTAAACTATGTAATTAAAAATGGGTCAAAATTACAGAGACTAAATCCACAGAAGATGGTGCAAATATCCAATTGATATAGGAAAAGAGTGTTTACTTAAATATTTTACTATTTACGGAAAAACTTATCAAAAAGATAGTGAAATATTATTGTCAATGCATAGATTACAAAGTTAAAAAATGTAATTATACTCAGAACCTATTAAATGAGGGTATTATAAGGGAACTAATACTCATATGGTTGGTGGAAGAGCAAATTGCTATAATCTTTTGGAGTGATATCTGGCAATATAAAACTTTTTAAAATTAAATGTGCTTTTTATATGTGCAAGTAATATCACATTAGGAAAATTATTCTACAGAAACAAAGTCAACTATATATAGTTTTCATTCCCTTAGATAAATACACACAAACATTTATACACCCACCATATGTAGTACCGCTAAAATATAAACTAGAATGCTTCTACTTAGGAAAAGTATTGAAACTTTTAATGTAACCATAAACAGATTAATATCAGTGAAATATGAGTTAAATGCAAACATTTTCAATAAATATTTATCACTTGCCTCCTCTTTTCAGGCATGGTTTTAAGTTTCGATGATACAATAGTGACTAAAACAAAGTATTGAACTGGAGGGCTGTTCAATTGTTGACCACTGTGAAATAAATCTCTGATAGTTACAGATACATAGAGTTCAGACCTACTCCCAGGTTCTTCTCCAATTATGTCCACCAGGTACTTCTCACGAGAAACAAGGAGGGCATATTGAGAAACTGGAGAAAACTCTTTCTGTAGTGCAGTTCCACTAGCAGGAAACATCCGCTACTGCAATAACAGAATAAACTCTTACTCAGGTGATTTTTCCACTAAGGAGAAAAGGGCTTAACCTACTGGGACTAGGACAGCAAATGCATAACCGCGAGGGGGCAGGAGAAGACTTATTATAGCTGGGAAAAGGAAAATAAAACAGGCTTTTACCGTTGGGTGGGAGAAAGAAACCATCTTTGGCAAAACTCTTAGAAGACTCAGTGACGGGAGCCAGGGGAGAAGGGGTTGCCGAATCCCTGAGAAACTCCACATTTTTGGATCAGTGACATTGGATCTGCCGAAGATTGAGATTGGACCAGGACATCAGAGAAACCTCACCTGCTTCCCCCCACCCCACCAGCTTAGCCAGTAGTAGTTATAAATTAACAGCAGTCTGTAGCAAGAAGGGCAGGAAAAGCATGGAGAGGTACCTTTTCTGAGGTAAAAGCACATAATGAAGACCTGAAACTGAGCATAGAGTACAGACATGAAAAAGATTCTCTAGTAAACCAACCCCATATTAAGCATATGATGATACTAGGAGAATGTGAAAGCAATGACACAGGGAAGACAATGACAAAATCTAGAACCATCTCAGCTCAACTTCAGAATCGTGGGACACATGATTCATGGTACTGGCCTAGTAAAACAATCAGAACTAATATGTTAAAGCCTTTAAAAAGGCACATGTATGAACACATGATAAATTTTAGCAGACAAATGGAAAGCAGAAGGAAGCAATGGAAATATTAAATATAAAAATCATAAATTAGTATTGGTTCAAACTGCAAGATCTTACAAAACTTGGAAATAAATGAAATTTCCTGAAAAACCAACAAATATATAATTCTTTAAAGGTCATACCAAACATCCATGATCTTTGTTTTGTTTTTTAACTTTTTAAAAATATATTTATTCACTTTTTTTTAATTTCTGATTATATAGAGGGATTTCTAATTCCAGACAAAAATGATACTTAATTGGGACTACTAAGCTAAGAAAAGAACATAGGCCATCACATTTCTTATTTTTAGATATCTCAATTAAACTGCAAGGAAGTACACAACAGAAGAAACACATATCGGCAATTAAAATTTATGTTCTCAAAATACATGTAAAGGAAAGGAAAACACGCATTACATTTAGTTAAGTGAAGTAATCAAATACAAAAAGTTAGGAGTATGCACAGTAGACATAAATTGCTGTGAAAATATATAAAAACAAATAAGAAAAACACAAATTCCAACAAAAATAGTTAAAAGACTTGAGCAGGTATTTCAAAAAACAGCAACCACATATGGTAAATAAGCATATGAACAAATATCCAGTTTGAACAATAAAGGAACACGTGAGCACTAAGGCTTTGAGTATTGATATGGATAGTGTGCTGTGCTCGATGGCAGACACTTTAACTAGAAAGCTTACCTATAAGAAAATCAAAAATGAATTGTATGTTCATAGGCAGGAATATTATAAAACAATTCAAATAAATACATTTTGGAGACTGACTGTAATATAACCATATATTAATTATAATTTAAGAGAATAAATATCTCAAAAATGACATGAAACATGACATTTTTCTATGAAATTAAAAACATTTACCACAAAAACACACACATACGTATATACATATACACACACACACACATATATATATATACACATATATATACACATATATATGCATACATATATACACATTCATAATATATACAATCAGAAATATTTAATATATTCCTGACAAATTCATATATATATATATATATATATATATATACACACACACACATATATACACATGTATATGAATGGGACTGTAAAAATAGAAAATATATGGAATGATAGAAGATTCAAAATGATGTTACACTAGGTATTATTAAATATATATATATTTTGATATAAACATGTGTCTAGTTAGTGAAATAGTAATCAACAACTTATTACTGTGTTCCACTATTTTGTCTATTTCTTTTTATGTCAGAAAAAATGGACCAAAAAAAAAGAGGTATTTCAAAATTGTTAGTGGCTAAAGAATGACAGAGTGATTTATCAGTATCTACTATTACCTAATCCCACCGAATTGCAAGCTGAATTTCTAGAGTATTTGTCTGTTTTCTTTTCTTTTCTATCACTGCAATAATCAGAAGTCTCAAAGCATGGATTGTGTGTTAAGTAAAGTGAGCAGGTGTAGGCAGTAGGTAAATCGTATGGCACTGCAAGAAACCAGATGGGCTCTGAACCAGTTCTTGTCGCCTTCCTGATTTGGTTAATCCCACAGGCCTGGCATATGGGATTTCTTTGATGATTGTCAGTTTCACTTGCATATTGTGCTTTTGCTTTCCAGGACACAAATTTGCAGATAATTATTTTATCATAGTAATCAACAAGTGAAGGCAAGTACCCCTTGCTGCACTGGTGGGGTTTTATAGACTGAATACTATATTCAAACTTCTTCAATCTCAGCATACCATGTTTCACCCAAAGTAAGATCTAGTCAGACAAGCAGCTCTAATGCATCTTTCGGAGCAAAAATTAATGTAAGACCCAGTCTTATTTTACTATAATATAAAACCAGGTCTTAATAATATGATGCAATATAATATAATGTAATATAATATAATATAGTATCGGGTCTTATATTAATTTTTGCTCCAAAAGACACATTAGAGTTGATTGTCTGGCTAGGTCTTATTTTCTGGGAAACAGGGTATTGCAAGACAAAAATAGACAATACATATTACTATCATGGAAGTCATCATAGAAAAATCCTGGAAAAGCAGAGGGTCTTTGGTAAATGATGCTAGAACTTTGCATAAATATGGCTAGCCTCTACATGAAACTACCACATACCCCCTGAACAAAAAGTCCAGGACTATGGAGTACATTTTGAAATTAATTTATCTACTGAATGCACAAAAAGATGAGCCATAACAGAAATAACTAGATGACAGTCTAACTTTTTGAAGCACGTACTGTCTGGTTGAATTACTCCCTGATCCCCAAAGCACAGGAGATTGTGGGAAGGAAGGCACTTACAAGTGGGCATGTTAAATGAAATAAAAAACAAGGCATACCTACTTGTTCTTCTATTTCTGCCCTGCTTCTGATCATGTCTCAGTAAAACTTTACAGAATTAATGTCAGGTTTTTTTGTTCCAATAAGAACAGAAAATGTTTCTCCCATGCAGAGGATGGTTAGATGGACTGAAACATTTTCCCTCTAATAATCTCTAGATTGAAAAGAGAAAGCTCAGTTGGAAGTTCTATTCTTTCCATCACAAACCCACAATGGGAATGTAGCATTCTGCTTCACAAAGGTATAGATCTTATTTGCTTTAAGAGTTTGGGTGTTAAGAGTACTTTATTTGAATAGGCTATGCCTCAGAGAGGTTAAGGAGGATGGGGATAAGCTGACCCTGCAGTTGATGCCGCAATCTTTTCTTTCAGTGGGCTGGCTTGGAGACTTGGAGAAATAGATAACTCACAACACACACATTTTATATAATTAAAATTTGCTTAACAAAGTGCTAAGAATATATTTTCAGCAGAGCATACTAGGAGCCATTGAGCTGGCAGAGAATTAATGAGGATAGATTCTTAACTCTACCCAGGTTCTCACAGGAAACTAGGGGTGGCAGCGCTGCCAGACTGAGGGAAGCCTTGCATGAAGGATCATCAAAACAGTTTTCTTTCCAAATTTCTGCACCCTAAAATGAAAACCATCAAATTACTTTAAAGGTTTACAAAATCCAGATTTGGGGCACAGAGTCTTTCCTGGAGCTGTATTTTTATAGTCTGTCCTGGAATACATAAAGAATATTTGTTGTCCCTATATGACTACATCCAAATGTGGGCTTTGTAGATATTTTCTTTCTCTGAAGACTGCTTCCTGCCTGATAGCAGGAAATGTTAGTTACTATTTGCTTGTTTCCCTCCCCACTTTTTTCACCACTGTAAAGGTGCAAGAGAGAAGGGATGATGACTAACTTGATTCTCCTTGTATTTCCAGTGTCGAGTACATTCTCAGTAAACATCTGTGGAATGCATGAGTGAACGAATGAGCAGCACAGTTAAAAGATGACAAGCTGAGTGTCATAACATGCCAAAGACTGACAACTAGATGATAGGATATTTCCACACTCCCAGACAAACATATCTGAGTTAAAGTAAAACTCTCAAATCTATTATTGATCCAGAAAACATTTGCTCTACCTCTGTTCTATAATATGAATTATTTCACTTTACTGAGAAGGATAATAATGGAATCAACTTTGAAGCCTTGTCATGATACAAGATTTTGACTGTTTGTTTTTTTGTTGTTGTGTTTTCCCCTTTATTTCTTACATAATTAAGAGTCAGAAAAAGTCATTTTGGAACATTATGTAACAGTACAAACCCTCCAAGGAGGAATCTGTGCACAGGAGAAGGTGGCAGAGAAAAGAGGTTGGTTATACAAAGGGCATTGATCAAATAAGCAAAGTTGGGAAACACACACACACACACACACACACACACACACACACACACATACACACAGGAGTCAGATCTCCCAATAACAGGAGTCAGATCTCCGAATACCAGAGATCAGGTTATAATATGGAATGGGAGTAAACAAGAATAAATAGTGATGTTGGATTGAAATCAGATGTATGACAATGAAATCACGGTGTTCAATATATAGAAATATATATGTATGCAAACATATGTATATATGAACAAACATATTTATAAATGTAAATTTTATACTATAATATATAGATACATATTTTTTCAGATCACTTCCAAACAAAATATAAATGGATAATAAATTGATGGATTGTCTGTCTAGTAGAGAAACCTAATTGACACAATGTGACCGATGTGGATATCATCGGGATAACTCAAAAGCATGCATCACCTGAGAGCATACAATGAGAACACAGTATCACTCCACAATAGTCTAATCAAAGAAACATACCTTGAATCGAACCTTTTGGTTTTTGGGTTTTTTTTCTGAGGTATGTAGACACAGGCCTGTGGTATAGAAATAAGATCTGTCTGGTTCCTGCAAAGAGACACCAAAGTGAAGAAGGGAAGGGAACTGAAAGAATAAAATGAATGCCATTGTAATGGAAGTGGGTTTGCATCCTTCTCAGTTATTTAGGATAAAGACAAGGTTAATGCCAATCTTTCCAACGAAGCCCTGATTTCACCACTCAGGGCGCTGGAGTAGTGGTTCTAACCTGAGCATATAGACATAGGCACACCTTTACGCCCATCACTGTATTGCTATCTTTGTGGTTTGCTTTGGTTTTGTTTATTTGCTGTTATATCCTAATCAATTGCTGATCACTGTCTTCTCATTTCCATCACTCAGGCAATAATTCCTGCCATTGCTCTCATGATCTGATTTGCCCCGTGAGTTATTTCATGCTGATTTGGACTATTTTTTTTCCCTCTTTCTATCAGCATTAAGAATCTTCTACAACATTTGCCTCAACACTTGCTCCTAAATCACCAAATTGGATTATTTGATAGCTGCCAATGTCCTTTCCTTGTTGATAGTCCCCCAAGAATAGAGTCCGTAGTCTTCTTTCAAATATTTTGCAATCCCCTTATATGAAGGCACTCTGGATGCTATAATCGTTTTTTTTTTTCATTAAATCCACATGCTTAAGGAATTACAAATAGTGCTAAAATATCTTAGAAATAAATTATCTGAAAGGCTTGAACAGAGAAGAAGATGAGAATGATGGAAGAGAATACATGGAAAACAAATTGTCAGAATTTCACTTTTATAATTATCCTGAATTCTATCGCATGCCTAGGTTCTAACAGAAAATTTTAAACAACACTGGTCACTCTTTTTCTTCATCCATTTACTAGTCCTGGCTGAATATTTTGCTTTTTCTGGCTTCTGACATTATTGTGCCTCATGCTCTTTTTAGCTATTCCTTTCCTCTGGAAATGTCCTTTTGGTTGGCATTTCAGGACTTCAAAACTATTAAGTGATCTGAAGTTTACTCTAAGGATACATTTATTTCTCCAGACTCTTTTGTGAAATGAGATCACTATAGCCATGTAACTGGATTTGCTTTATCACTCAATCAATACGCCTTGCACAGAGCGGTGGCAAGAGGAATCTCAGGGAAAGCAGTGGTGGTAAGGGAAAAGGAGCTTGAACAGAAATGAGGGCACAAGGAAGAATTATTTATGGGACAATTATTTTTAAAGTAATATAGAGAAATAAAGATTTACAGTATGAGAATCAGTGCACCTACAAAAACTTCTTATAGCCCTTTTCTGTCTTCTTCACTTTGTGTATGTTTCTTTATATCTCTTACATCTACCTCTAGTTCTATTTATCATTTTATTTTATTTTACTTTTTATTGAAGAGACCATTGACTTGAATTTCCCTGCCTTCTTTCTCCTTTCCTTTCCAAATCAATTCTTAAAAGTTAACAGAATCCAGGAATTCAATTAAATAAATATATTTCATGACTGTTTCAAATACACACATAATTTTACACAATTTTTACCACAAATCTGATTGTTGTGGAACTATTATTATTGTTGTTAATAAATGTATTACTTCTATTTTATAAATAATAAAATGCAGACACTGAGAAAGTAAATAACCTACAAAAGTCAAAAAGCTTGAATGAAAGAGATATCAGAGATAAGTTAGGTTACTAAATGCAAAGTTTATGACAATTATTAATTTCTCTAAAATTTGTGGTATTCTTGTGTTTCTTCCAAAAATACAAGCAAATAAAGCAAACAAAAGCCAATAGTTATGGCAGAAAAAAGAACAAACAAACAAAAAACAACTTTGTTTCTCATTAGATCTATTTCATTATGTTCCAAATAATTTTAAACATCCAAAGTATTTCCTTCAAAAACACATAGTCATACACTCATACTTCTATATGTTTTTTAAAAATATATTAACAGTAACCTGTCCCACACTTAACTTCTGTTAGATCAATTAAAAATAAGAAAAATAACAGTGGTTTTTTTTTTACCTTCACTTACTGCTTCTTTGATGTTCTACCTTTCTTTATGTAGATTAGAGATTCTGACCTTTATTATATTCCTTCTTCTTTCTAAAGAACTTCTTTTGTCATAACGTGTAAGACAGGTCTACTAGCAACAAATTCCCTCAAATTTTGTTTGTCCAAATGGCTAGGCACCCAAATCATTCAGAGATATGCACTGAGCTCCCTGACCAGGAAAGGCCACTGGCTCACCTCTGTAGCTTGGCAGAGCCTCTGGCTGGGCTCTCTTCTTGGGTACCATTATAAGCTACTCAGCTTCCCAGGTACTCTGTTTAAGCTTTGTGTTCAGGTGGGGCTAGAGGCTACATTCATTCAAAAGAAGAGCTTAAAATTTGCTTACCAGCTTTCCAATTTTCCCAGCGCCACTTATTGAAGAGATTGCCTTTTTGTGATTGCATGTTTTTGGCTCCTTTGTCAAAAATTATCTGTTCATATTTATATGAGTTTATTTCTGGATTTCCAATTCTATTCCATTGGTCTGTGTGTCTGCTTTTCTGCCAGTACCATGCTGTTTTGATTATTGTTGCTCTGTAATATAAGCTGAAGTCAGGGAGTGTGATACCTCCAGCTTTATTATTTTTTCTTAGGATGGCTCTGGCTATTTAGGGCCTTTTGTGGTTCCATACAAATATGATGATTTTTTTGTTCTATTTCTTTCAAAAATGCCAAAAATGGGCATTCCATTAAATCTGTATGTTGCTTTGGGTAGTATGGCTATTTTCACTATCCATGAACATGGAATGTCTGTCCATTTCTTTGTGTCTTCTTCAAATTCTTTTAAAAATGTCATAGTTTTTAATGTATAGGTCCTTCACATTGTTTGTTAAGTTTATTCCTAGGAGGCGTTTGATTCTTCTTGTTGCAATTGCAAATTCTCACCCCAATAAATTGTAATAAAAAAAAGAATGCTTACCAGCCCAGGCAGAGCCATTGAAGGGGACCCCTGGTGGTTATGGCTCATTGGCTGGGGATCCAAATGAGGCATAACTACCTAATGAGCTCCCACACCCAGACAGTGCCACCATTTGGGTTCTGCAGATCTGCTGGATGGGCTCTGTGCTCAGATGCTTCTGTAAGTGGTGCTGCTGTAGGATGGACTACACAACTTCCTTAGTGCGTTGGTTAGGCTTCCACATTGAGTGGAGCTGAGGATTATATTCTGCAGTAGACAGGGCTTTGAATTTGTTCCCTACCTTAGTACAACATACTCCAGTGCTGGCTTGGCTTGTTGGCTGGGGATCTGAATCAGGTGGAGAAGTCCACCAGCTTCCCTGGCCAGACAAGTCCACCAGCTCAGCTCTGCAGATGGACAGGACTGCTGTTTGGGACTTCTACTTATGGGCCATTACAAAGAGGAATGTGGTCTGCCAACATCTGAGCTCTGGTTGCTCTAAGCCCTGTCTCCCTTTTCCATCTCAATCTGGTCCCCGATGTTTAAGCCCTGCAGATTCCACCTATGTTCTCTGTGAGGCAAGACCTGAATGGGTCACCAGGAAAAATCCCACAATGCCAAGGAAACTGAATATCTCCTTTGGGCTCTCTTTTTCTCATTGGACATGGGTAGGCCCAGAGGGGCCCTCTTGATGTGGGGCTTGCTGGCCTGAAGGAAATGGCAATGCAGTCAAGTATAGTCATTCCTCTCAGCCTTGTAATGTGGTCCTTTCTTGGCGTCTGTGGTCTAGTAGGATACTTCAGTCTCACCCTCATGTTCTGGGATTTTCACAGTTATGCCTTGTCTATGGTAGTTGTTAGTGTTCTTGTGAGGGGACCTGAAGTCAGGAATGACCTACATCATCATCTTGATGATGTCACTCTCCAGTTTTGTGTGTGTGTGTATGTGTGTGTTTGTTTTTTGTTTTGGCATGTCGGTATGTTTTGTTTTCTCTCTCCCTCTGTGTCTCTCTGTCTCTCTCTCTCTCTCCTTTGTTGTTTTGTTTCATTTTGTCTTAGTTCTCTGTGTCTCAGTGAATGGCTTCAATTTGACCTACTTGTGAGGAGGCACTTTATTATTTACCAATTGGTAATAAAACTACACATGAACCCTTAACATGGCGCAGAGGCGGTGGCAGGGACCTGGCACGGCGCCTGGCTGCCCAACTTCTTCCTGCTGCTGCTTTTCAGGGACTGCTTTACAGGGGCTGTGAATCTCTAATGCAGTAGCCGAAGCCCAGTGGTACAGGAATTTGAAATTGTGGAGCCGCCTTGTATCATTATGGATTCACAAAAAAGTGACCCAGGATTGAATGGAAGAAAATTCAAGATGTCCAAACCACATATGTGTTTGTTGACAACAAAATACAGGGACATTAGGCACGTAGTGCAGAACAGTTGGGGAGAACCTCTCTAAAGTTCCGAATGTGACCTGGACAGACCCTTTATTACTGGGATGTGATCGCTCAGAACGATTGCAAAGCAATTGAGTAGATTGGCATTGAGTTAACTGTGCCAGTGCAGTGAGCACCTCCTGTGTGGGGAACACCCAAGGCTGTGCCTATAGGCAAGCTGGCAACTCTGCATTGCCAGGGGAGGGAGGGCTCCCTGCTTCTTTATATCTTGTATCAGAGGTGCTGCTGCCCACCGACTCCAGAGCCAATCTCAGATTTCCAAGTCCCCCTTTTCTCTTAAACTCTGAAGCAGGTACTCTGGTCTTCAGCGTTGTTCACAAGGGTACCCGGGGTAGTCTTACTGCACAGCTGCCAATGCCCAGGTTCAGCCAGGTGGGAGGAGCAAGGGGTGGGAGTCTGACCTGAACACCGGAGGAAGTATCCTCAGGGTTCTGGCTGTCCTTGCTGTATGGCCCTGATGTCAGTGGGCATCTGCCACACATGCAGACGTGATTACTTCATCAACAGTAAACAGAATGAGGAAAGTTACAAGAATCCAGGGAAGCCAGATGGAGTCAACTATATCAGGACAGATGAGGAAGGCAACTTCAGACACAAGTCATCATTTGTGATCTGAAATCTGATGGGGCGGTTGAGAGCACATGCAATACCTTTACTGGAACCCTCCCTCGAGAGCAGCCTGGAATGAAGTGCACTTGGACAGAGCTAGACACTCGTGCAAAAGCTTTTTCTTTTGGCCAAAGTTGATGGCTAGGCCTTTATATTTTTTTATTTTTTTATTTTATTTTATTGGGGTAACAATGGTGAGTAAAGTTACATAGGTTTCAGGTGTACAATTCTGTAGTACATCATCTTTATATCACATTGTGTGTTTACTACCCAGAGTCAGTTCTCTTTCCATCACCATATATTTGATCCTGTTTACTTTTTCAGAAGCCACATGAATAAAAGGATTTTCCTCAAGATGGGCACAGTTATGACAAGGAAAGGAAACTGAAGAAGTTCACTGAGGCTGACTCCAGTCTCTGGCCTGGCTGTCATGGGGATTTTAAAGCTCTTGCTCATAGACTCTGCTTGGGCTGAGCACTGTGAGCCTGGGAAGACAGTTTATTTGCCACTCGCTGTCGTCAGCCAGGGTGAGCCCCACATGAGGAGTGACAAGACATCACACCTGCAGTATAGGACTTGGGAATGTGAATCCCATTGTGAAACCCTGAAGCTGCAGAGTTTGAATGAGTGAATTCAGTAAAGAGGCTTTTTATGCAATGACATGGTCTCCCGGTAGCCCACAGACAGCCCTCCTAATTTCTTCTTAAAGGCTTTGTTGATTAGTGTTGTAGTATCCATCCTGGAAAATCTTTTTGGATCAGCATTTTATAAAAACAGCCGAAATCCAAAAGGTAAATTGCTTGTTTTAAGAAGGGACCTATTTACCTGGTAGCAACCCTGCTTGTCCATGGAGAGTTTTAGTATATAAAGAAAACTCCATCTTAGGCTAAATCTGAAATGATACTAAGATAACATTCTGCCTTTCTATGGGTCTTTATTTATAAAATTTTACATTCTAAATTTTTGCTAAAGCCGTATTTTGATTATTGGAAAGAAAATTTCTATTTAAAGTGTAAATACATTGACATATAATATCAAATGACCTATTTTTTTTAAAGCTCAACTTAATGTAGGCGTTCCAAGCTACTCATGTAATATTGGAAAACATACATTATTGAGAGTATCTTAACCCAAGGAATCCTATTAAGAAGACTTAGTGGAGCATTCATTTTCCCATACTCTTTAGCATTTTTATAAGAGAACTTATGCCATCTATACGTCAGATGTTGCTTATGAAACCTTTAAAAATTCCAGTTGAATAATGTGAAAATCTGTTTGTGTTTCTCAAAGAAAAACACATGCTCTTAGATTAGCCTTGAACTAATTCTTCCTTAGATTACTAAAACTACCTGTGCCCAAAGACCACCAGAAGCTTTTAGACATACACATGCAAACCATGATAGTCAACACCCAGGGTTGAGTCACATTCCCGTCTGAATGGTATTGGCTACTAACTTCTAAGGCTAACCAGCACGACCCCTTCCATTTTTAATGCTCAATGGTTTTGTGCGCTGAGGAGCTTTTAGTATGTTTTCATGGACCAGGCACTTGGCTCAACCAAGAACAGTTGTAAGGTGAACACTTCAGGGAAGGTGGGTCTTCCCCATGAGGCACCCCTGAGACACAGCTCTTACTGGTTGTAGATGGTTCCCGAAACAAAGCAGCTACTGCTATTTGGGTTTTCCATTCATTTTATTTATTTATGTAGTTTATAAAACCGCCTGGGGCCACAGGCAGGCTTGAAATCAAACCTGTCAACTGTAATAATTTTTTAAAGGAAATGAATTCCACTATTCCTCTTTGGCATGAATAAAGCAATGGGACACCACAAGTTCTGTCTCACTTCCCAATAAACCATGTGTGACGACAGCCAGGCCAAGTTTTTGGAGAATAACAGGAAGTGTAGCTGGAGCAAAAGCCTGATGGTGAGGAGAGAAAGGTGCCGAATCAAAGGCAGTGTCCCAATTTTGATTTTAGAGTTCTTATCTACCCGAGACATGGCTCACTTTTTGGGGGACATTAGAAACATCATTCAAAAGTCTTTGTTCTTCGAGAGCTGATGTTCTTAGCCTCAAATACGTGGCCGTATCAACTCATGATGTGAAGCGGTTTGAAGTAAAGGGCTTCTCAGAGGAATGCCTTCCGTTCCACTGTGTGCTTAGAGGATGTTTTTTTATGTAGAAGAATGTGGTCATCTTGGGATTAAACTCTCAATGTCTTATTTTTTTTTTATATTTCTAATTTTTTTTAATTAAATACTTGATCTTTGTAAAGATAAGTCTTTTGACTTTTTTTGTAAAGTTAGGTGAAATACCTTGCCATGGGCTACTTGGCAGAGGCAGTTGGCAGCTCTTCATAACTGCTTAATGGTACTTACTTTCTTTTGCATTTGTGCCTTGAATGCTTAGAATTAAGGCTATTCTTTCATCTTCACCACATCTTGGTAGAAAGGGTAGCTTCCCCCTTCTTTAATTGTTGAGGATCAACACTCTAGCTTCCATCTAACTTGTCACAGTAGTAGGGTGGCCTTATTGCCTCCCTTCTTATGCCCTAAAACCTCCTACCCTAATTCCATGTGAACTGGGTGTGACAAGGGAGAGAGAAGTGAAATGTGGAATCTGGAAATTTGTTATCCATTACTGTAAAAGTGTAGACAAAGAAGGAACACACATGTTTTTTTCAGATGTGAATGTGATTAAAGACTGTTTCTTTATCCAATTGTTTCTACATTAAAATAATTCCATTAGAAATAATATTATATTCAAATAGAAGAATAAGATCCTCTTTCAAACTATTGTTTCAGACTGCTTGTAAAAACAATTATGTTTGTTTTATTTACATTTACCAAAACACATTGCAAGTTTTTTTCTTGCACCATTCCATTAGGTTTTCTCCATTTCATTAGGTCATATCAATTGGAAGGGAACTTGGAAGAGCTGTGCAAAATATTTCTGTGTGAAATCATAAAAACACAAAGATGAGACAGGTAATAATCCTCTGTTCTATTTGAAAGCATTGTGCTTAAAAATAGTTCATTGCAATTTTAATCAATACTTTACAAGAGTAAAATTTTGGTATTATGGCATTCTGTCAACTTCTATCATTTTAATAACATGATTATTTGGGAAATATCTACTATATACAACTTCAATTGGTATGGAAATTAGAGGATATAAAATGTTTAAGCCATACCCTGTTCCTGCAGAGTGATTTTTGACTGGATATAAATATGCATAAATATATTTGATGGAATACATACAAACAATCTGATTAATAAACGGTTAGAAGATCTGAAGACGCTTTTTTCTTTTTTCCAAAAAAGATTTACAGATGACCAACAGGCACGTGAAAAGATGTTCAACATGACTAATCAGGGAAATGCAAATCAAAATCATAATGCGATGTCACCTCACACCAGTTAGAATGACTGTTACCAAAAAACAAACAAACTAAAAACCTCAAGAACTACATATGTTGGTGGGAATGTTGAGAAAAAGGTACACGTGTGCACTATTGATGAAAATGCAAATTGATGCAGCCCCTATGGAAAACAATACAGAGATTCCTCAAAAAATTAAAAATAGGGTACTAGATATATCAGGTTGATAGATGGGAAGGGAGGTGGAGGGCCAGAGTAAAAAAGGTGAAGAAATTAAGACGTACAAATTGGTAGTTACAAAATCGTCATGGGGATGTAAAGTAAAGCATAGGGAATATAGTCTATAATACAGTAATAACTATATATAGTGCCATGTGGGTACTAGACTAGCCAGGGGAATCTCTTCTTAAATTACATAAATATCTAACCATTATGCTGTATACCTGAAATAAGTATAAAATAATATTGAATGTCAACTGTAATTGAAAAATTAAAAGGGGGAGGAGGAATTGAGGGGAAAAAGCAGTTCACATTTCCATGTATTAAACAAATAAGTAACGAGAATGTAATGTACAGCATGGAGAATATACAAGTAGTCGATAATATTGTGATAGCATAGCATGGTGTCAGATGGTTGCTGGACTTATAATGTGATCACTTCTTTAAATATATAAATGGTAAATAACTATGGTGTACACCTGAAACTAATATAATATTATATGTTAGTTATATTTTAATAAAATCTTTAAAAAATAAAAATAGAACTGTCATATGATCCAGCAATTCCACCTCTGGGTATTTACCCAAAGCAAATGAAAACACTAATTTGAAAAGATATATGAAGCCCCATGTTCACTACAGCATTAATTGTACAAAACAAACAAACAAACAAAAAAACAAAACAAACAAGCTCATAAACTCAAAATATATTGATGGTTACTACTATAGATGGATAAGAATGGGCAAAATGGGTTAAGGGTATCAAAGGGTACAAACTTCTAGTGACAGTATAAATAAGCGTGCTGATATAATGTACTGCACCGTGACTATAGTTTAATATTCTGTATTGCATACTTAAAAGTTGCTAAGAGGACAAATCTTAAAAGTTCTCATCACAAGAAAAATATTTGCAACTGTGTATGGTGATGAATGGTAACTAGACTTATTTTTCTGATCGTTTGACAGTGCATCCAAATAACATATCATTTTATACACCTGAAACTAATATAATGTTATATGTCAATCATATCTCAATAAAAACTATAATTAAAAAAAAAGCACCTCCTCGCATGCTACTGGACCCTCCTACTAGAAACTTTGTATGGGTTGGCCCTGCATTCAGGATTGACAGCTAAGTCTCAAGTTCAAGTGAACCCCAAAGGTATCCATTATGGACTACACATGATTGATCTAGAACTGTCTTAAGGGCGTCCAGAGGGCACATGTAAGCTACGCAAACGGATGACCATGTTCCCATGTCATCTTCCACGATTGTAGTAATTCTTCTTTGTCAAATGAGATCTATGACTTCATTGGAGTTTCTTATACTTAGCGGATGGAGACTAGAAAAGCCTGGGGTTAGTACAAAGATGAATTAGTTTGGTATGTGTGTATGTCAGGGATTGCTTATGCTCTACAGTCCCAAGCAAGCTTAGCCCTGGAAGGCAATGGTGAGGTATACTTTCAATAGGCAGAGTTTGGGCAGTGTCCCTGATCATCCGCTTGATGTGGAAAGAGAATCAACCTGGGAAAAGCATACACAAGCTGCATGTGGATGGATCTATAAAACATGAAATACAGTGTGTGAGTATTTGCATCACGGATTAATTCCATCATTGAGCATCTACTGCAGAAGAGGCACTAAACCAACAAATACACAAGACACCTTATTAAATTAAATGCCATTAAATGTTAGCCAGTCTTTGTCATTGGGCATCAGAGTACTTGTGGCATAGATCATGAAAGGAATAACCATGATAGTATATAAGGTGGTTTTGCGTAGGTCCAGTAGCACGGCCTCACTGCTGCTGACTATCTGATCCGCCAGTAACACAACATAGCACCATCCCTCAAGTAGAAGAACCAGTCATTTCGTGGCACTTTGGTTACAACGAAGTCCTTAAAATCTGGGAAGGGCACTGATTCATCCTGAGGAGAATCATTACATGTTCTAGAAATGGCTTTTCTTTCCTTCTGTGCTGTAGCTCTGCCAGCCTCACTATGAAAATGCTTCTAATGTATCTGATTTACTAACATGGTATCTTTTATTACATATTCTCAAACCAAGGATCCTTTATGCAAAAGTGCTACAGCAGTGTGCACATGACCATGTTTCAGCCATAGACTTCACTGTCCTAAAAGTGTTTGTCTGATAAAGCAGCCTCTTGAAGAAACAGCTGAGGGACAAGCTTGAAGATGAAACTCTGAGCAGACGAGATTTTTTTTTTTCATTCAGAATGTTATACAATCCTTAAACCAATGGTCATGATGTAGTGCTCATTTCCTGTAAATAAAATACATGGGTCTGAGAATGAAGGAATGGTCCCCTCATCATCACTCGTCACTCCCAGTGTCCAATTGAAGAATGCCACTAAACCTAAAGCTATAACTGCTGCCCAGTGACTCTGGGCTCTCTGTACCTGTGGATCAGTACGTGTAGAAAGAAGTTACCCTACTGGTGAAAGTAATTAATGATCGTGAGGGCTTCGTTCCATAATGAAAGTAAGGCGCAGCGTACCTGGTGGTTGGGAGCATCACTTCTTGGTGCTCCTCTGCCTAGTTTGAACCAAAAGTGGGCCAGTAAAGAAGCACAACCTGACAAATGGTAATTAGAGCTGAAAACCCTCAGGATCAGAGTCTCCGCCAGACAACCGCAGTCTAGTAGAAGTACTGGTGAAGGGTAAAGGTACAGTCTTCATTGGATAGCTGAAGCGGTAGATGATGAGTGGCAATTATAGCCTTAAACCAACTGCAGCAGGCTTTGCTGCTGCTTACTGCACTGACCCTTCTATTGTAACTTTTCCCAGGAATTGTGGCCAGCCATTAGCCTAGATGCAATGAACTCAATGTGAAAAGTAAGTCGACCTAAGCAGCACGACGAGTATACCATCATGGAAACTAACAGTGCCTATTTAGATCCCCGTTACTAGGACAGTGTATCCTACCTGATTTAAGACTTACCTTCAAATGGGTCAAAGCTTCCCCTACTTCCAAAGATTTTATGTTGTCCAAAGACGATAGGTTATACTCACCACAGAGAGCAACCTACAGTCACTGTGTGGCTGACAGGGATTCTTAACGCCTTCCTCTTGCCTTGAACTGAGACCAATTCATAGGATTCTTTATGCTGCAGAACCTCGCATGGAGTCAGACTGAAACTACCCCCCAGCTGTGATCTCACGCCTGATTAGTTCTACCCCATTCTCTATTCTCCTTACCTCATTCCTTTTGTCCTGAGACAGAGAATTTCTTTGACTAACCAGGTGCATTTTAGTCCCTGTCTCAGGCTCTGCTTCCAGGGAAGCTAACCTAAGACATTTTGTGACCACGAGCTATTCCATTATAACCAAGGATTTTAAGCTTTCTCAATTGTAATCCATCAAATAGATATGTTCCTGCCATTGTACTATAGATACAAGTTCCAATAAAATCTGTCACTCTAATATCCTACCTTAATATCCTACCTTGAATCAGCTGAGTGGTTTAATGATGCAATAATGATGTCTTTTATATATTTTGTTGTATCCCACTGTATACTTTTTAAATGCTGGGTAGAGAGATAATTTACATGGACCTGATATAGAATGTATATCCTGGCCCTTTTCTAACTGTATATATTACCATTTGTTAAGGTATTCATAAAACCAAGGGTTCTTATAAACCTGATTTTATGTCACCTCTGTAGGTTATGGTCCAGGTTCCCAGTAATTGAACTTCTTATCACAACACTGAGCTCAAGGTTCATGGTGGCTTTGTCCTAAGCTTTTGTCCTAAGGGAGAGTCATGCTCTCCCGGTGTCCTGAGAGGCCATCATACAGCTACCATTAACTGAGTTTTGGACTGTTAGAATGCGTGGGTAATGATGATGCCAAAGGTCAGCTCAAGATCCTTTCTTGTACATAGCTGGGGGCTCTGGAGCTCAGGGTGCCATCTGTCCTCATAATACCATGTTCCAGGACATAATTCTTAAAAGTGGAAAAAACTCATACCAGAACTTTAAAATGGCTATAAAGGGATATTTTCCAGGTAGGGAGATTGAACATTATTTTTTAATGGTTTTTAGCTTACTTATACATTTTAATTCTTTAATCAAATATATGTGGATCTTAATTTATACTCTTGCAAATATTGGGTTAGACTTAACATTGCATTTACTAATTTAGATTTTGATTACTGTAGTTGAAACCAGGTGTCCTTGTATAACGTAAAAAGTATTATAATATTCCACACATTTCCCAAGCACAGTATTTTTTTCCCTTTGTTCCTAGTCTTCATCTATCTTTTTTAACTTACGTGCCTGAGTTGTGAAATGCACATTTAAATCATCTTTTCTAGAAACATATTTCATTTTGTTCTACTGTCCTTACTACTAACCTCATCATGTCTACTTGTACTATTTCTCTGTTTTTGATATAGTCTGTAACACCTCTCTACTTTGTGTCATATAAGAACCTTATTAATATTCCATTTACTTGCTCTTCTAAAATTCTTAATTAAAATGCTAAACAGGATATTAAGTCAGATGGAGGCAAAAGTGACCTCTGTGACAGACCATAAGACAACATCCTCAATATAATGTGTTGCTATTTATCATGTCTCTTGATATATTACTTCAAATAGTTTTCTATAACTGTGAAATCAATTTAATATCTTTTAAATGGTGTTTTCCTTGAAAACTTATGGCTCTCAAGGTCACTATTATAAACTGTAAGAAAATATTTTTTATGTTATAAAAAATCATTAATTAAAATATTACATATTGAATAATTGTCTTAATGAGGATTCAATTTAAGAAATGTTTTGATTTTTAGAAGACTATCATGAGCCATAATTAATATAAAAAACATACATTTTTGGTTTAGCATACTATGAAAGTGGGATTACTGTAGGAAAATTGAATGCCTTGTGGGAGTTGACTAAACACATGTATATGATATTTATTGTTTCTTCTAAATTCACTCTATAAAGACACCAAGGCTTCTATTTGACAACCAGAGACTTACTTAAAATGTTAAAAATGGCTGACTAAAGCTCATTGTCTAACTCAGAGGAAATTTGGAAGATTCTGACAATATTTCAGAATAACGTTGACGTCTTCATTGCAACGCAGCGGAAAAATGAGAACTGTTTTATATACAGAGGGTGCCAAACAACAACAAAAAAAAACACACAAAACGGTGCACACATTTTAAGAAAGGAAAAAGCTATTAAAATTGTAATGCTCAATATATACTGATAACAAAAGATGAATACAAGTCATGTTTGACTTCTGCAATTGCAAGAGGTGCTCAAAGTGTTTACCATCAGTGTCCAGACACTTCTGATCACAGCGAACTACTGCTTGAGCAATGACCAAAGTGTCCACTTGTGTACATCTTTTTTGGCACCCCTGGTTTATTCATATAAGATGTGACTTGAACCACTCACTCTACTGAATAAACATATTTTGAAAGCATACCATCCTCCTTGTTTAAAAATATCTCAATTAGGTATTCTGTTTTTCTACTAAAATCTCAAAAGAGTGGTTAGGGAGGCCAATTTTCAGGTTATAATTTTTCTTTAAATATACTTTGAGAACATGAGATACCTACCAATCACTTTTTATTTCTCCTAGTGTATATTGCTTTTTTAATATTCCTAAAGTATACCAGTTTAAAGTCCTAACATATGCAGAGTACAATTAAAGGGACAAGGATGAGAATTAAAATGCTGTCAGGTGCCCCATAAAAATCAGCATCTGGAAACATTTATACAATAATGTTTAATGAAATATTTGCAAAGTATAATCATATAATCAAAATGAATGCAATCAAATCAAGTTTAAAATAAACTATACAACCTATGAAATTTGCATATCAACTGTAGGACAAATATTTTAGGTCACAAATATTGGATAATATTAATACGCATCATCCCAAAGCTTATGCTTAATATTATGGAATGCCATTAGCACAGTCCCCAGTTCAATAATAAGTCATTTATTCAACATACATTTGTTGAAAATTAATAATGCATGAGGTTTTAAAAATGAGTAATTGACAAAATAGTGGACAATAAGACAATGGGCCTTCCCTCGTAAGGGCAAAGGCTTGTAAACTAATGAATATTGTGAGAATCTCAGAGAATGAAAGTGCTGGAAATCCAGCAGAGTAATTGAAGATGACGTGATCGAAGAACTGAAGGAGGTTGCTTATTTTAAGGGGATTAGGGAAACAGATACTTTATCGTGATTTTCACCACACTTTTGGAATTTAATGAGTTGCACGTGTCTATCTTAAAATAAATGAATCCATTAGTTTATGAGGAATTTCAAATTGGGTCTCTAGCACAGAGAAAGTGCCTCCAGAGCTATGATTCATGCTGAAAATCATTCAGCTTTTGCTAGGGAGCAAAATAACTAACTTGAGTTATTTTACAAGTTTAACTTGTGAAAGGTTATTTTACACAATGAAAAGTAGGTATTATAATAAACACTATAATGATAATTAAAACTGCAGGTATCCTTAACTGTTCTGGCTTTGATGTTCTCTGAGTGTTCCTGGGAAAGGCAAATTCAAATTTTGATAGCAGCGAAAAGGATTACTTTAAAGTTGAATTAGAGAAAGAAAGTGTGATTTTCACATCGGTTCCAGTTAGTGAGGAACCTAATGAAGAACATCAAATGGTACCAAGCATTTCTTCAATCTCAGAAGACAACCTAAAGATACTTCGGACAGATGATGAATTTTACCTTCCCTAAACAAGTGAACAGTTCAAAGCTTGTCCAAAACCAATGCCCCCCTTGCCGACCATTTTGCCTTCAATTAATAAAGTGTGTTGGGACACTTTGCAGAACTGGTGCCAACAATTTAATTTGAGTACTGATGGCAAGAAAATAGACGTTTATCTGAGGTGCAAGGAACATGCATACTCTGAAGAAAAACAAAACATTCCTGAAATACTACAGGAGTCAAGTTCAAAGAAATGCAAGATGGTGACCAAGAAAGCAAGGAGTAAGAAAAGTGGTAAGATGAGTGAGAGAGAGCAAATGACCAATAGCGTTGAAGTGATAACTTCAGCTCAGGAAGCCATGTTGGCAGCATGGGCAAGACTTGCTGCAAGAGCAGTTCAACGTAAGGCTATAAATTCATGTCCCATTCCTACTTCTTTGAGAACTTTCTGCTGCAAACCTCTGGTGTCAGGTGGTGTGTGGTCCATGGCAGACCTCTCTTGTCAGACAGAAAAGGTTGGGTTCGCCTGCAGTTCTATGTAGGTCAGGCGTGGGTGCCTGACCCTCCTAAGAAGATGATCTCTCTCTTCCTCTTACCAGCCTGCACCTTCCCATACCCAGACCTAGAAGATAATATGTTATGCCCCGACTGTGTTAAGAGGAATAAGAGGATGATGGAAAGATTAACTACAATTAAGAAGTAGAAGCAACCTGGTTTGAACACAACCACATCATTCCTTTTGGATTGGCCATGTCGTAAAAAAGAATAATTTTTGGATAGATAGCTCACAGATACATTGATTTGTATCCCAATGATTGCTGTGCTCTGTCCTGGCCATCCTCAGTGTTGCCTGATACCTTGAGTATAGAAGTGAATGTCTGGATTCTGTACTTGAGGTCTGCCAAAAAGCGACTGCCACTGCTGCTTCAGGTATTTAGCTATAATATATAGAATATAAGTTGGTTTTCTTTTAATTAATAGATTTTTAAAAGCAGTTTTAGATTTTCAGAAAAAATTGAGCAGGAACTAGAACCCCCCATTTTTGTTCCCAGCACTCCCCCATTTTCCCTACTGTCAACATCCTGCACCAGATGGGTACATTTATTGAGTCTACATTGACACATCATTATCACCGAAAGCCCATAGTTTACATTAGGTTTCACTCTTTATGTTTTACATTCTATGGGTTTTGAGAAATGTATAATGACATATCCACCATTATAGTGTCATACAAAATATTCACTGCCCTAAAAATTATGCGCTCCACCTCTTTAACCACTGACATATTTTCTGTATCCATAGCTTTGCCTTTTCCACAATGACATACAGTTGGAATCATACAGTTGCCTTTCTTTTCAGATTGACTTCTTTCAGAGCAATGTAAATTTAGGATTCCTTCATATCTTTTCATG
The DNA here is from genome assembly GCF_964194185.1 of Rhinolophus hipposideros. Lineage (NCBI taxonomy): Eukaryota > Metazoa > Chordata > Mammalia > Chiroptera > Rhinolophidae > Rhinolophus > Rhinolophus hipposideros. Next base: position 84,440,887 of record NC_138053.1, read on the forward strand.
GCTCGATAGCCCACTTCTTTTTTTGTTTTAGTTTTAAATTAAAGTTTATTGGGGTGACAATTGTTGGTAAAGTTACATAGGTTTCAGGTGTACAATTCTGTAGTACATTATCTTTATATCACATTGTGTGTTCACCACCCAGAGTCAGTTCTCTTTCCGTCACCATATATTTGATCCCTTAGCTCACTTTTTTTTTTTTTTTTTTGGCAGTGAATACTCCGTTGTTTGGATGTATCATAATTTGTTTATCCATTCACATATTGAAGGCCATCTTGGTTGCTTCCAAGTTTTGGCAATTATGAATAAAGCTGCTATAAACATTTGTGTTCAGGTTATTGTGGACATAGATTTTGAACTTATTTGAGTAAATGTCAAGAAGCATCTTAAGAGTGTGTTTAGTTGTATAAGGAACTGCCAAACTCTTTCAGAGTAGCTGTACCATTTTGCATTCCCAGCAGCAATGATCAAGAGTTCATGCAGGTCCATATCCTCACAGCATGTGGTGTTCTCAGTGCTTTGGATTTTGGCCATTCCAATAGGTGTGAGGTGGTATCTCGTTGTTTTAGTTTGCAATTTCATAATTACATATGTAAATGATCTTTTAATATCTTATTTGTAATCTACATCTTAGGTGAGGTGTCTATTCAGGTCTTTTGCCTTTTTTTTTAATGTGGCTGTTCATTTTGTTAATAAGTTTTAAGAATTCTTTTCATATTTTGGACAGTAGTCCTTTATCAGATGAGTCTTTTACAAACATTTTTCCCGGTCTGTGGCTTGTCTTCTCTGATTAATTGGTATAATTCGATCATTGATGTTTAAAACAATTGATAGAAATAAATTTTATAGAGAACAATTAGAGATATTTTTCATAACTCTCATTTTTTATTTGCACTTTTTTGTGTGTGTCTTCCTCTCTTTCCCTTTTCTGGGTTTAATTGAGCATTTATGTGATACCCATTAATAGAATGAATGCTCATTGATAGACTAAAAGAACGTGTCTTGACGCAGATAAAGCATTGAACAAAATCCAGCACCTCCATAATGAAAATATCAATAAGCAAAGAGTAAACAGGAACAACTTCAACATGATAAAGGTCACGTGTTCCTGACTATAAGGAAAAATCTTTCAGCCTTTCATCTCTTAGTATGAGGTTAACTGTGGGCTTTTCACATGTGACCTTTCTTCAGAGAAGTCAGGCAAGAAAAAGAAATAAAGGTCATCTAAATTGTAAAGGCAGAAGTGAAACTACATAGATAATATGCTATTACATACAGAAAACGAAATCACCCTTCAAAAAACTTAGAGCTAACTAACAAATAAAGCAAATTTACAGAATATAAAAATTGCAAAATCAGTTGTATTTCTATATACTAGCAATAATATGACCAAAAAAAAATTAAGAAAATGACTTTACAATAGCATTGAAAAAAGCACATAATACTAAGAAATAAACTACGAAGAAAAGACATGTCCACTGAGGACTACAAAGCATTGCTGAAAGAAATTACTTTTACCTCTTAGTTCATAAGCAGTTAAAAAAGAAAAGCACACACAAAACACTGATCAATTTCAAATACAGAAACATGCTTGTATTTTTTATACTGTTAGCTTATGCATTTTATGGAATTTTATACATTTTATTTGAAAAATTTTGCACCAAACTTGAAAGAATAGAAACAACTCATTAACATTTTTGCCACATCTGATAAACCTTCCATTTGTTTTTCATAGGTTACCCTGCCATATAGAGTAAACAGACACATTTTTTACTCCTAAATACTTCAGCATGCATGCTCTAAAAATAAGGACATTCTTCTATACAAATCACAGTATCATCAAACCTAAGAAATAGTCATTTTATAATACCATCTAATAGTTCATATTCAAATAGGCTTAACTGTCTGAAAAATATTGTGTACTTTTTTAAAAATCCAGGTTCAATAGCGTTTCAGGCATTCTATTTGATTGTAACATGTTTCTAGTTTCCTTTAATCAAAAACATTTTTTTATTTTTTTTAATGACATTGACTTTGAAGAGAAAAGGTCTTGTACAACATACCACATTCTGGATTGTTCATTCATGGTGTTGTTTGACTAATTCTCTTTATTTCCTATAAACTCAAAATTAAGACTGGAGGCTTGATTAGTTTGAGAGAAAACATTTGGAAGAATACTCCATGCGTGAGGTTGAGGACTTACTGTTTCATGGCTGAGAAGGTACAGATTGTCTCATCATTATATTAATAATGTTACACTTTATTAAAGTGATACCCACCTCTGTCTCCAAGGTCTAGGTGCAATTTTTACTTTGGAATTTAGAACTCTTCTGTAGGATGATACTTTGACACCATGTCATTATCTCGCCCCTTCCTAACAAATCTTCATCCAATGAATTTTAGCATCCAATTGTCACTCATCTCTGAATTATTACATTGAGGGTTGCAAAATCTGGTCAGTCTTTATTTTTTAGCTGGCATTTTGGTGTGAAGAACTCTTCCCCTCCCATTTTTGAGTACCGTTATGGCTTCATGAACTTAAAATATATTTTTAATTAATTTTTTTAAATTTAAACGATTTTTAATTTAACTTTGAATTATGTGCTATGACCAATTAATATTATGATGCATTAAAATATTGGATTCAATAAAATAAACTCATTTCATTTAAAATTGTAAAAAAAAAACACCTATGATAAAGTATAGGTTTGGATATTATCTTTCCAATGTTTATTATTATATACAAGGTAATATTGTATATATTTATAATAGTTTTCTCTGTTAAACTATTATGAATATAAATAACATTTTGAATCTTATCTTAATTCCATTAAATGTTCTCATTCAATGAATAGGATGTACAAACATATATGTCTGAAAGGAAACATATGGGCAGAAGATATCACAAAGAAAAAAATAAAAACAGCAGATATTCAGTAAAGATGTAAGATATATGAAGTTATCCCTCAGTCTCTTTAATTTCTTTTTGATTACAATATCTTTTGCCACAAAAATAAGAAAATATATGATAATGATTTACAATTTTGCTTTTCAGAAATGGAGCCTTAAGACAAGTTAGGTATTTATATCTCAAACTTATTAGGTCCAACTAGTTTGCCAACTCCATTGAATTCCTTAAATCACATGCTAATTAAAGTCACAGACATTCTGTCCAGGATATCAGAGTCTGCCTGTTATCCCTCCAAATAGATGAGTCAGTGTTGGAATTATAGATATGTGCTGTGGAAAATTATTATAATAGTATTAGTTATATGTTTCTTGACTTTATGTCTAAATAGAAAAGCTGAAGGCTGTTGCACATATTAAAGTATAAAGGGAGAAAATTTAGGGTATGACCATTGTCTCTAAAAATCATTATTTACTTCATCTCTTTATTGTGTGCATTTGGTACCTATAGACTGTATCTTGTATCTAAATGTGAATTTAACCTTCAGGCTTCACAAATTTTATTCATATTAAATTGTATCTCATAAGTGCAGAATGTCATAGCATCTAAATGCATGCTGTAGATGTTTAGTTATAATTATCCCACTGTTAGAAAAAAAGTTAATATTACAGTGTTTATATTCTGGATACCTAGGGCAAAAATATATTTTATTTCTTAGATGAGTCACTTTAAAAATGAGCTTGTTCAGGGAATACTGGTTTTAAGTCTATAAAGAAGGAGAAAAAAAGTGTGTGGAATGGAATCAGGGAGTGGAAAGATCAAAATGAAAGTTCACACTAAATGATGGCTCTTTTCATTCAGGTAAATGTCAGCTATCAGTTTCAGAACACTGTCTTGATTTTTTAAGAATAGAGACAGGGATACAGTGGCTAATATAATGAATATAAAGATTATAAAACTTTGGGAATTAATAAAATCTTTCATTTCAGAAAAGAGGGCAATTACTTTTGCACACAGGACATAAGGGTCATTTTCAGAGGCTGTCTCTGGAAATGTAGCCCTTTAGTGGCATTTCACTTTGTAATATTAAAAAGCAGTTTTATAGGCCAGTTTTCTTTAACTGAAGTCAAGTGGAATATAGAAATAGTTTTACAAAAAAATCAGGAAAGATATATTCTTTTACCTTTTAACTTTGGTGACAGCCACACAACAGTTTTTATTGATCTAAATCCCAGGAGCAATTTGATGGGCCCTGATGGGAGAAATACGGCGGAAACAATGGAACAATAAAAAAGGTCACTAAGCTACATTTTATTTCCAACTCCTATGCCAGGTATCTTGAAAGTAATCTGTACTGTAAACCATTAGTGTCAGATAGTAAGTTGTACAGGCACCAGCTGTCTAGAAAACTACGCTGACATATTTGGGTTTAATTCTTGGTGTTTCTGGAAACATGTTACATCACTTACAATTTTTATAGAATCACTGTTATTTGAGATAATTGTAACCTAGTAATTTTTTTTTTTTGTAATTTAATTATTGAATAACATTTTTGTGTCTTTAAGCAAATACTGGCATATTAGAGCAAAATGGAAGACTGAAATGAACTTCATAATCAAGGATTATTATAGAAAACATAAAATTTATAAGTAAAATTCCTAGAATAATGATTTTCATTAGAAGACATTATTCCTCTGGAGTAATAATACAGGTTTTAAAAATCTCAAAATACCACTGCTTTATGTTTCAACTTAATTTCACATAAAATTTAACATCATTTCAAAAGAGGATGACAAGGTTTATATTCATTACTGTTAAGAAACATTATCCTAAATGGACCCAAATGTACACAATATTTCCTGAATAATTTGGGCAACTAGGATACTGATGGATGTTCTTATTAATATCACAACTCCAAAAGATTTGAACATTCATGAGCTCACTTCAAAATCTGAAGGTATGACTATTTAAAAATAGGTTATTTCAGAGACATGAAACACCCATCCACTAAGCAGGACGTTTTCATCTACTCTGCCTTCCTCAGCAGTTTGGCATTTGTGCCAAGGTGAAAATTTTCCCCAGAGATTTCCCTGCAGATTCCACCTAGTATTCTTTGGCTAGAAAGGCATTATACGCCCATTCCTAAATGAATCACTGGCACTGAGAAAGGTATGACCATTGCTATTTTAATCGAATGGAAATTAATCCCTGACACTCTGGAAAGGATAAAAGGGAAGGTGTGAACAAATGGGGGGGCTTTCTGTAGAAGAAAGGGAAGAGTATGAAGCAGATAACCAGTGTATTTTTCACACCAACAGTGCTGGAAACACTTGACTTATTGGGAATCAATAAACTGATTTGACTCCTCCTACAAACTCAAAAAAAGGAAAAGAGAAATAATTATTCAAAAAGAGGAATTGTATATATTTCCACCAGAAGAGATAGCCTGGCATTGATTTTTTTTTAAAGCCAGTTAGTCCCAGAAAGTAGGGCAGGATTTGAAGATATTTTTAATATTCTGTCTGTCATGAATTTAACATAAACAATACTAAAACATACTTGAGTGATTTGAGCAGCGCTGACATGCCTGCTAGTTTTTACTCTAAATCATGCCTATTATTTTTTTTAACTTTGGAATTTAAGCCTCTAAGAGACACACTTTGTTTACATATCATATTCAATTTAGGGAACAAGAAGCAGTCTATAAATTGATTTACTAACTGTAGACCATGTTCTGCTCTTAATTATTTACCATTCATTCCTCTTTAGAGTCTTAGGACAAAAGCATAGTTTTTCCCAATACTGAAATAAATCTAGTCATGTCTGCTGGGCTATTTGGAACCTATTCAATCATATAAATTAACACTCAGTTACAGCTTAGAATCGCTCCCAAACATTTTAACGGTAGAAGTACATCAAAAGTCTCTTGCTGATGTGTAACGGGGGAGAAAGCAAGAGAGGAGAGGAAGAGAGAAGAACAGAGTAAGACAGAAAGAAGGGGAAGAGATGGGAGAGGAGGGCAGGAGAAGAAAAAAAAAAGCAGGAAGTGGCTGAAGGGAACTGATTAAGGGACATTTTTCAAAAAAAAAAAAAAAGAAAATCGGGGAAGTTAAATTAACTGCTTTACTAAGAAAACATCAAGCATGCCATTTTTCTTGTGAAATTAAGCTAATTATAGAACCCCAGAAGGTGTATTTGACAAGAACTGTCAATTTTTGGATTAGGGAAACAGACTATCCATTATTACAATTCCAAAATCCTTATCTTTATTCAAGTAACATCTTGTAATTTTTATGAGAACAATAAATTCTAATGCACTGCACTCTCTGAGCTTAAAATATAATCCAACAGTGTTTGAAACAGAAACAAAATCAAATATTTCTTCTTACGTTCAACCACAGAGATAGGACTTTAAGAACAGGAAGGATGATGTAGGAAAAGACTCACATGTTCTCAATAGACAGAACTTGGTCTGAATCTACTGCTTGCTATGTTTAAAAAAATCTTTTAACTTTTTGTTTAGATTGTTCAATAAATCTAAATTGTATTCATTTATCTGAAGAATAACAATAAGAAACATCTTTAAGTCATCTATAAATAAATAAATATGTATATGTATCTGTATATACATGTATTACATGTGCGTGAGACTGAATTTGTGTGTATTTCTAGTATAGACAGGTTTGTACACATACAAATATAAAAACTTAATTCAAAATATGTTATTTTAAAATTGAACTTGGCTGTAATTTGTATTAATCAGTGTCTTAATATTTCAGCCTATTTTCATCAGTCATACCTAATAATTTTGTAAAGTCTTTTACAGGATATAAGAAATGAATTCAGAATTTATTTTAAGCTTACTAATGTTACCTGAAATTTGCTGCCTACATATAGAAAATTAATATTCAAGAAGAACAAACTGGAAAACAAGCAGTTTAAAATCATGAACTATTTTACATATTTATAGTTCATGTGGACATAAAAACATAATTTATTTTAACTTAGTTTCTAACATATTTATGAATACATTTAAAAAAACTAAGAAATTTGATGTGTAGAGATTTGCTATTCCTTTAGTTTTAGTTATAGTATATACTTGAAAATAAAATAAAAACTATGATATATATTTATCATATAAGTGAGAATATGTAATTTTTATAGATTTAGATAGCATCATCATTGATTTAACACTAAATGTAAACATATTTATGTTTAAAACCTTTTTTTTTTTTTAATATTTGTCAAAATCTAGAGAGCTTGCTTCAAAATAACTACAATTTATCCAGGCAACATGTATACAGTGATGGCATATATTCTTTACTGATGATCATAATTCTGATTTGAAATTCAGATAATCTAATTGGAAAACAAATATTGACTTTATATATATATATTTATTTACATTAAGATGGTGGACATAATGAACTACCATGTTTCACCAAAAATAAGACTAGGTCTTATATAAGGTTTGCTTCAAAAGACACATTAGGGCTTATGTTTAGGGGATGTCATCCTGAAAAATCATGCTAGGGCTTATTTTCCAGTTAGGTGGGGAAACATGGTACCAAATAGGTTTTTATTGCCTGGTTTGTATCCTACTATACACCAAGGCCCACCTCTGTATTCCATGCTTATATATCTGGTTTAAGCTTACTATTTATAAGTCTGGTAGATATATGCATACAATCTGAATTAATTTTTATACTATAGGGCAATTTGAAGCATCTGAGTACTATAGACTTGCCTCACATGTTGAATTTAATAGGTTAAAAAATAAAAAACAAACAACAACAACAAAAACACTGTCCTGTTTGAAGAATATGGTAAGGTCCTCATTTTAATTTCATAAGACCCCAAAAAAACTCCTATTTTTACTTATCTTTATATAACTTTTTTTCCCCCCTGAATTAGTATGGACCTTACAGAAATAAACCTGAATAGCCTAGGTAAGGGATACAGAACACTGATAACTAATCTGTTCTCCTGGAAGATCTTTCTAAGTTCTGTATATCAGTACCATCCATTACTACCATTGTGGAATAGCCTATATATGGTATGTGTCGTTCTACCTTTCTTTCTTTCCTCCGCCTCTTCCTTCCTTCTTCCCGCCTTCCTTTCCTTTCCTTCCTCCCTCCCTCCCTTCTTTCTTTCCTTCCTTCCCTCCTCCTTCTTCTTCTCCTCTCTCTCTCTCTCTCTCTCTCTCTCTCTCTCTCTCTCTCTCAAACACACACACACACACACACACACACATATTCTCTCTCCTATTCATAGTCATAAATGTAATGAAAACTCCTACATTTGTTGACAAATCCTACTTGTTTTACACAAAGTAGGATTCACCAAGGCTACCATGAGAACACCATAAAAGGCTCTTTTGGCCAATTGTAGAAATTTATTATCAAAATGTCACGTTATTCAGAGAAAGCCATAAGTCTGTTAGACAATCACCACATGTTTAATGGGTTATTTTATTGGCATCTGCTGGCTTTAATATAATTTTGTTAGAAGTAACAACAATCCTTAATCACCCTTATTAAATCAGTTCTGAATTCTGATCAGTTCTGATTAATTCCAGTATTTTCTCATATCACATTTTACGGCTATCACTTCATACTAAAATAGAGGCACACCCTGAAACTTTCTAAGGTAATTCTAAACTTGTCCAAATGAATATTTTTTGATATCTAAATTCGAAATTTGGACCACAGACAACTCCGGAGTAGATTTAGATACTTGGCGATAGCATTTATGTATATAAATGAGCCCATGTACCTACATAATACACTCTGAGAGTTTGAATTAAAATCTTATTTACCAGCATGGAGACACGTTCTAGCCTCAATTATTAATAGCTACTGGATTTCTTGGCATGTGACTCCAAATCTTTTAACCAAAAAAGCTGAGATTGTATTGGCCTAATGCCACATTTTTATGACAGTAATAAACTCACTTATTTACGCCTATATAATGCCCTTGAAAAAATGTAAACAGACTTCATATAATCAATAATTATACCATATGATTATTGAAAAGTAATTACTTGAAATTTATTCATTCAATTTATACATAATTAATGCCATATGTGTCTGATATTCTATTAGATGGTCCGACAGTGTGATACATAGTAATTATAGTTTGTTTTTTTTATTTCCTGATTTTGCAGAATGAGATAAAACCTCAGCCAAGTCCTCCAAAATGATGTGTACTGAGAAGTATAGATTTTTCAAGTCAGAGCCAATAGCATAGTTATGTCCTAATTCAGAAACACTGTCTTTAATGATGATTGAACAAACATTGCTATCATAGAAGCACTTTTCTAAATTCCCACAAATTAAATAGGGAAGTATTTTATTATCTCTGTAATATACTCCTTTTCAAATGCCAATCTTGTAATACACATGCACAAAATCACAATTGTGTTTTGCCAATCACTGTAACTATTATCTCTTAATTTTACGTTTTATTGTACCATAACTACAGATCATAATACTGGTCAAATGATGTGTAATACAAGATTAGAATTGAAAACTATTTTTTCAAAAATTCTGTTGGGCATTGGATAAAAAACAAAAGAAAAGTAATGATGATAATACTAATGAGAGCAGAAGGAAACTTTTGAAAGTGATGAATATATTTGTAGTATAAATTGTGGTGATGGTTTCATGGTGTATACTTATTTCCAAACCCATCAAGTTGTATACATTAAATATGTACATCGTTTTGTACATTATCATATCTCAATATAAGTGGTTGAAATTTTTTGTCTTCACTCTACTTGTTACTTAAAAGTCCAGTTTGTGTCTCTTGCATAGTAGGAGGTTAGCAGTCCCCAAAGAACTCAATACCACTACTTTAAAAATAAGTAAAGTGCTGAGAGGGGAGTGGTAGATGAGGGTAAAAGGGGTCAAATATATGGTGATGAAAGGAGAACTGACTCTGGGTGGTGAACACACAATGTGATATATAGGGATGATGTATTACAGAATTGTACACCTGAAATCTGTGTAACTTGACTAATAATTGCCACACCAATAAACTTTAATTTAAAAAAATAAAGTGCTATAGAACAATTATAAAGGAATTGAAGAAATACTTTGTATGATTCCCACAAAGAAAACAAAATAAAATATATTCACATATTTTATTAAGCTCTTTAGTAAAAATGATGTCCATTTTATATAAACTCATCTGACAAACCAATGATTTTTTTTTTAAAGAAGTATCATTGTTAGCAGAAAAGAACAATGCAAGGAAATTTACATATACAATCATCTAACTATAGGAGGTGAATTCAGCATTGAACCAAAATTTTGGGAAAGCAAATCTAGCATTAATATAATTTATGAAGTAATTTTCTAATTCTTGTGATGAATTCGTAGCATTTATTATATTATTTGTTTTATAATATATTAATGCTACATCTATTATTTTATGTTTCAAATTTATATTTGGAGTTATTATAATAAAGAGAATTCTAAAGAATTGTATTTTTTAATATCCAGCTGTAAGTAGCTATCATTTTTAGTGCTTAAAGTATACCCATTTTTGAGTAAAATAATCTTTAAAAGGATGAATCAAGAGGTGATCAGTATGTGAAAATTCAAGCAAATCCAAGCAAAACTATTAGATAATCTCACTTTTTCATACGATAGAATCAAGTCAAAACATAAAAACAAATATTCAAACAAGCGCAACAACAAAAAGCAAGTAACTTACAGCAAATATAGTTAAACTACCATGTTTCCCTGAAAATAAGTCCTAGCCAGACAATCAGCTCTAATGCTGCAATCAGCTCTTTTGGAGCAAAAATCAATATAAGATCCAGCATTATATTTTATATTATATTATATTATATTATATTATATTATATTATATTATATTATATTATATTATATTATTATATTACATTACATTACATTACATTACATTACATTATATTATATTATATTATATTATATTATATTATATTACCGGGTCTTATAGAAAAATAAGACCAGGTCTTAGATTAATTTTTGCTCCAAAAGACACATTAAAGCTGATTGTCCGGCTAGGTCTGATTTTCGGGGAAACTTGGTAATTTTTGCTCCAAAAGATGTATTCGGATATACTTTCAGGGGATGTCTTATTTTTTCATGTACAACAAGCTACATTTATTCAAATACAGTCATGTCATCTTCTGGAACATCGTCATAACGTACTAAATGTGTCCATCTGGCTGATGATCTTGACTGGGGCTTATTTTCGGGGTAGGTCTTATTTTTGGGGAATAATGATAGGCCAGTTATACTAGCTTTAGAAAGGTATTTTTCATGCATCAAAAACTGATAAGGCAAATACATGCTACAGATACATATTCATTAAAACACAAGTTCTAAAATCACTGGTTTTTCCTAGTGACTGGAGTAAACTGGATTTTTTAAAACTATTATGTATAAGCATTGTTTACTAAGAATGTTTATATATAGAGAGATATAGATAGATAATATGGATGTGGTATAGATAGATATAGATAGATTATGGATAAGATAGATAGATAGATAGATAGATAGATAGATAGATAGATAGAATGATAGATAGAGAGATAGATAGATAGAGACATAGAGAGATAGAGAGATAGAGAGATAGAGAGATAGAGAGATAGAGAGATAGAGAGATAGAGAGATAGAGAGATAGAGAGATAGATAGATAGATAGATAGATAGATAGATAGATAGATAGATAGATAGATAGATAGAGATAGACATGAAAAAAAAAGAGCCATTCAACAACGACTCATTATATGGGGAAAACCCAAATAGAGCACACAGATTTGGTTCAAGGAAATGGAAGGTGCAGTTGTCAAAGGAATGATTCTAAAATACTCAGTACCTAGAATTCAGTTGGTCTTCTCCCGTAGTATACAGTCATTATCAAACGTAAGCCTGTGTCTTTGGCTGATCGAAAGACCTACAGTGAAAAGTAAACAAAACTAAACTTAGCTCTTTGAATAAAATGTATTGGAAACAGTGAGATCAAAAATAAAAATATCTTTATTATAAACAATAGCTGGAGAAGTGTCTGAAAATGTGACCCTCTACAAGGAGCTGGAGCTCTGGAGGCAATATCAAAGAACGGTGTCATTTCGTGGCAAACGTGGGGTAGGCATTGCTATTGCCTTGAGAGCAGTAAAGTAGTGAGGGAGTCAAATCTGAAAGGGAGTTATGTCTTGGAAGCCAGACCTTAGTCAAATGGAAGCAAATGGAGGTTGCTCTTCCTTCAAAATACAGCATGTTACATTGTTCCTAAAAAAACTTACTTCTGGCTGTCATTTGTATTCAAAATTTGGAAGAGGTTTACTAATCCTACATTCAAATTAATATAAACGCATAACTTTTTTCTATATATTTTTCCATTATGAATATATTTCAACCATTTATAAAGGAAACTATATAATAAAATTTTTACTTTTAACTTTACTTTTTACTTTTACCCTTTAGAAAATATGCTATGCTAGTCAAATGTCAAATATAAAATAACCTTAAAATAATTTTGTAGTTTATGAATGTTAGACTAAACTGTGCATGTGAGGTATAACTAAGTAGTACTTCACTTATTACATATCAGTTTCAAGATCATTTCAGGTGGCGTCTGTGTGTGCATGTGTGTGCCTGTGTCTGCCTATGTGTTTCTTATGGTTTTATAATCATTCTGTACTCATTAATTATTTTATAATGATATAACAACATTTTTAACCAAGACATGTATATCACTAATGAAGATATGCAAAAAATATCTGTGCATATTAGATTGTCATTTTATTGTTCTTGTTTTAATCTTTTACTTGTAAAATTCTTTGTTAATATTCTTTTATGTAAGAAGTTCTGAAATATTTGGTCTCATGACCTCCTCATATTCTTAAAGAGCAAAATGTGTTTACATTTTATGTATTTATAATATATATTATTCTATGAGTAAGTAAAAGTAATAAATTGTATGTTTATGATTTAAAATTTGATTTATGAATTAATTTTAAAATAACAAAAATAAACCAATTATATACTAACATAGTCAACTCTTTTTTAAAAACTATGTTCTCTAAAACATCAACAATAAAATTACTCAAAGGAATGAAATTGTTTTATATTTCCTCAGATATCTTTAAAGTCTGGCTTAATAGAAGATACTATTTATTCTTATATCAATTTCTGCAATAATGTGTTAACAAAATTTTGTTTTACTTGAAGGATATAAAGGAAATCCAGGAAAGGATAAACAATTAAATAGCTCTTGATATCATTGTGTGTACTCATCTCAATCCAAGCAAAAACTGGATAAGTAAAAACAGAAACTACACCAATGAACTTGTCATACTCTACTATGCTGAAATCAATGTCTACATTGTACTTTAAGTGGATCTATTACCCATGTATAATTTTATCATTGGTTATCTTAGAAAATATTCTTCACTAAGTTATACATATTTTCCAAAAGTTGATGTAACATTTATTAATAGTACGGTTGATTTCATGAGAAAATGTTTTCAATATTAACAAGCCATCAGCTCACAGCTTCCAAAATTTTCTTTTTTTTGTCCCAAAACATTCATTTTGTTATAGCAATGATCAGAGACAGATGTTGTCTTTAAAGTGAGTGTCTCACTTCATATTTTCTATAAACTGTTTGCAATACAGCCAAATCTGAATTACCATTATTTCTCTTCAAGTCATTCTTTCAGTAAGAATGGGCTTCCTTGAGGAAAAAAAATGATGTTTAGTTTAGCTCTTAAATAATCACACGTATATTTTTTGTAGATAATCAGCAGACACCCTTGCTGCAGACTTCCAATTTTGCAGCATGATTCACCGTAACCAAATATGAAAACACCCCAAATATCCATCAATAGACAAATGAATAAAGAATATGTGAAATACACATACAGTGGAATTTTATTCAGCCTTAATAAAGGAGGAAATCCCATCCTACGCTACAAGATGGGTATACCTGGAAGACATTATGTTGAGTGAACTAAGTAGGTTATAAAAGGATAAAAACTGCATGATTCCTCTTATATCAGTTATGTGAAATAGTCACACTAATATGAGCCAAAAATGGAATGGTGGTTGCCAAGGAATGGGAGAGGGGAATGGAGAATTGTTCAAGTGGTATAAAGTTACAGTTATTCAAAATGGGTAAGTTCCAGAGATCTGTGTAACATAATGCCTATAATTAACAAATGGTGGACTAGCTTGATCAAACACTTAAACATTTGTTAGAAGGGAAGATTTCATCTTAAGTATTCTTAACACACACACACACACACACACACACACACGCACACACACTCACAAAGCAGGAACACAAGGAAACTCTTGCAGGACATATATACATTTATTACTTTAATTGTGATGCACACTTACACTATGAATGTATATGTCCAAATTAATCAAATTGTACATAACAAATATATGCATTTTTTATGCTTCTATTATACCTCAAAATCTCTAAGAAAACAACTTGCAAGGATGTGCACTCAGGGTGAATATATAAATTACACATTGTAAGATGCTCAGGGAATTTTCATTTCTATTTCTAAAAGGTTTAAAATTATTTAGCTATTTAAGAGCATACCATGTCTATGTTTAACACAGAGAACTCTAATATGTTGATTTTGTCTTTTTTGAGCAACTTTATACATAGATGATACAACTGTGAGTAGAGAAAGCAAGTCATCTAATCTCTCTTCTTAAGCCAACCATCTATTCTTAACTATTAGAAAATGCATTCAAATAAAGTTCTAAAACTATAAATATATACATATATATATACATGTATATATACGTATATATATATATACATGTATATATGGATGTGTGTATATATATATATATATATATATATATATATATATATATATATATATATATATTTATAACAGCTTCAGACACCTAAAATTGCTCCACATTTTTTTTTAATATTGCAAAACTAGAAAACTATATATGTTTGTGATTCTTTGAGGTTTCCAAATAATGACTTATTGGACAATAATAAAATAACAGAGATTATGGTAATTATAATTGAAAAGAATTAGTAAGAGAACAGTAGGAACTCTGAAAGCAAATTGAGTTAATATCTGGAAATTTTATGTTTGCTTATCTACCTGTCTATCTGTCCACCAGTTACCTCAGAATATTCTAGGAAACCTTAGCATACACAATACCACACACAATCCAAGCCATAAAAGCAATTACCTCATCACATGTCATACATGATTTAGATAACTCCACTCTACAACTATAATAGAATAAGGGTGAAAGCAAAAATAATGTTTTAGTGTTATTATGGAAATATAATTGATTTGAGGTCTCTCTGGGAGGATTCTCTATCAGACTTTGAGAACCAGTAGTTTATGGAATGATTTCTATTCCCAGAACAGTTATATTTATTTTATTTCTTAGGAAATTGTTCATTTCGAAAGCCTCTCTCTCCCTTCTCTTATATGTGTGTGTGTGGATTGAATATAAGTGAGGAAAAAGATAAGTGCGTTAAACACTCATACCAAAGAAGTCTGCAAGCATAACATGTATTCTAATACAGGTTCAAAAATCACTGAGTTTCTTTTATATTTTTACACATAATTTATGCAACTACACTTAGAATGCTTCCAGTATAATTACTTTCTTCAATATTATCAATTCATATTTCAGATTACTTTATTTGCTATATTTTCTGAAATAAAAATGAACATTGTTTCATTCATTGTAGAAAAATCGAAAAACAAAGAAGAGGACAAGAAAGAATATTAAAATTGTCTGAAGACTCAGCATATACAAATAATGAATCACATTGTTAAATGAATTTCCGTAACATTACAATTAAATTATAGTAGTTATTATTTATATAACAAACAAGAATAACATCCATTTTAAAGTATTGGTATACACTAGGTTGTGTGTATGCCTAGGTCTGTGTGAATATAAATGTTTGACTCTATATATCTATATCTATATCATCTATCTATATCTACCTATCTATATACTTATTCTCTTACATTTGTATTTAACAAATGCCTTACAACTAGATTTTATATATTCCCATTGATCTAACGTATTTATTTTTGTTTCACTATAAAAATATTTTAATTCTTGTGAAGAAATAATGTATTTAAATATAATTTAGTACAACTAGTCTGAATATTTTCAAATATGTTTGATTTCTGCTATTTGTGCTTGTATTGAAACTTTGGAATAACTTCATGTAATTAAAAATTTTATGGCGATAGAGGATATTTAAATGGAGATTGTGTTTAGCATCTGTTATAGTATTCATATAAGCAAGTATTCCATCATATCGTACTATTATATTTTGAATAGTATCGCATATTCATAATGGAATTAACTTGTAGGAAAGACCTCTTATTTGGGTTATTTTAGCATATGGAATTTTCATTCCATTTTTATTTTATTTTATTTTATTTTAATTTATTGGTTTCAGGTGTACAAGACAAGGTAATACTTAGACGTTCATCATTTATATCCCTCATACTGTGAACCCCCCTCCCCCCATCCACTATCCCTCCGACTTCACACTGAGCCATCACATTATATATATAAAATTATAGTTGGCATTCATTATTGTTTAGCTTCTGGTGTACAATGCCATGATCAGGCATCCACAGTATCCCTGAGGTGGTCTCCCAAATAGGACACATGTCCATCGGATACCCAACAATATCTTTACAACATTATTGAATACGTTCCCCAAATTAATTTTCAAAAACCCTGAGGCCATCTTGTGGTTACCAGCTGCTTCCTAATCCCTTTTAGTTTCTGCTTTGTTCTACACACATATAATCTCTGTCTTATTGTTGGTGATATATGTGAGAGCTATTGACTTCTATAATTTTATGCTGTAACAAAGTAGTGCACTGTTACCTTATAATATTGAATATGTTAGAGTCATATATTGTTTCCAAGTAGACAGTCATATCCTGTCTTAATTAGATCAACTAAACAACACTTATCAATCTTAGTCATTGTTCTTCTACTTCTAGGCCAACATTAAATAATTGTAGTAGGCATTCTCTTCTTCTTTTCAGTTTTCAGTAGTGCTACTAGTGATTTACCATCAAGTATGTCACTGTTTAATAGCATTGATTTAATCATCGTATTCAGGATTCCTTTTTATCTCAAATTATGGTATTTTCTTCTAAAATAATTTATCCCTTATGTTTGAATATCTTTTCAGGAACTTCTTATGATATGTAGTATTGTATAATTAACTTTCAGATAAAGTGAGATCAGTCAAAACTCTGTATTTCTCAGTGGAGAGCATGCGCAGCCTGAACCTGGCCTAGATTGAACTTCTAATACTTAGAATGCTATATTTTATAGAATGATAATTGTTGAGCAGGTTTAGATGCAGCCAATTAAGTCTGCACTATACAGCATATTTTCTTATGGCCCAGAAATGTACTGCTATGATGCGAGAATCACAACTACTGCCTCATTTTTTAATTCTCCAAATTAACTAATACATGAGAAAATGCAACTGGTTAGCAGCACTGCTACTAAGAATCTTCCTCTTTGTGCTGCTCCCTCTTAATTTAATTAAGAGTCCTATAAATCTCACTGTCCCTGGCACTGCTTTGCATTCCTTTTCTTGGAAATTGCTGTTTCTAAATAGGTTAATTAAAAAAGACTTCAGTCACTATTACATGGTTACTATAATTCAGTAGCTTTCGAGAAGAAACAGCATCTGAGTGATTGAAAATCAGCTTGTCTTGCAAAATGACTGCCACTCAAGTTTCGGTTAGCATAATCTTGATCCTGTGGATTAAGGGGATTGGATGTGAGGTGTCGATAATGACTTTTTCCTTTGTTTCAGTTCAATTCCATGTGTTGACATTTGTATGCCATAAAATTAAACATGAATGGTTTAATTTTCCCCTGTCAGCACTATAGTAAATTGTTTACAAAAATAACTTTACTGACCCCCAATTGCAATTCCCTTGCAATTTGATTTTGTAATGATTTCCATCAAGAAAAGGAGTTTCCTCCAGTCTTTAAATCTAAGTTGGCCTTGTGATTTATTTTAGTTAAGATAATATACCGTGGCAGGTTTCCGGTTCCAAGACATAGCCTCCAAATTTCTGAGCGCTTCAATCTCCCTCTAGGGTCCTTTCCACTACCACAGGAAAAATGCTGGAGGAGATCTCAGATTTCCAGGCATGTCCATTCCAGCAAGCTGCCTACAGGTAAATACAGACACATGAGGGAGCAGATCTGTGTCTAGAATTAGCCACTCAACTTACCATTGAAATAATAAGTCTGAGTCCATTTTTTTGATATTTTCTGATAACTTTTTTGTTTTATTGAATTTATTTGGGTGACATAGATTAGTAAAATTATATAGGTATCAAGAGTCCATTTATATAATACTTCTGTATATTGCATCCTGTGTTCACCACCCAGAGTCAGTTCTCCTTCCATAACCATATATTTGACCTTCCTTTTCCCTCTTCTACTAAATCCTCCTCCTCCTTACCCTCTGGTAACCACTGAACTATTGTCTGTGTCTATGAGGTTTTTTTTGTAAATAACAAAACAAAACAGCTTGTATTTATTTTAAGTGTGCTTTCTAGGACTCATTAGCTCCAAGTCAAATAGATGCTTCAATCTAGTTGTGGAGGGTGCAGATCACAATGAATCATGTGGGGATCGAACCGGCAACCCTGGTGCCACAAGCATCATGTTCTAACCAACTGAGCTAACCAGCGGCCCCGATGAAGTATTGTTTTTTGGTTTGTTTGTCTTGCTCCTTTGTTGCTTTTAGTTTTATATCCAACATATGTGTGAAATCATACGGTTCTTGACTTTTTCTGTCTGACTTATTTTGCTTAGCATACTAATCTCTAGATCCATCCATGTTGTCACAAACGGCACTATTTCATCTTTTCATATGGCAGAGTAGTATTCCATTGTGTATATACAACAAATCTTATCCGCTCATCTATAGAAGGAGACTTTGGTTGTTTCCATGTCTTGGCCATCTTATAATGCTTCCATGAACATTGGGGTATATATATCTTTGTGGATAAATATTTTCAGATTTTTTTTTATGTACAACTCTCCCTCTTTCTCATTCTGCTTCAAATCTGGGAAAGATGATAAGAATATCTGTGTACTCCTTCCTTTGGTGCTGACAGGATTTCAAACTATATAAGCCCCTGGCCACACACAAGAACCACATACTGGCACCACTTCCTCACTATCATAAAAAACCCAAGCCAGTTTTTTTTTCCATGCACCTTTCAAGCCATTTTAAGACCAGCTTGGAAGCCTTTTCTGCTCTGCTTTTATCAAAGTACCTTATTATATATGTACTAAATTTTGTTATGACTTTTTTTTTTCTGTGTGTCTTGTATATATAATACAATTTGAGGTTAGGAGGGTCTAGTCCATCCTATCTCTAGAGAGTATGTAAAACAGCCATAGCCGTAGGGGTCATACAATAAGTGTTATTTTAAGCCATCAAAGTTACAAGTATATTGATTTATATTTGAGAAAGATTCTATTTAAAAGATCTATTTAGAAGATGTTTTTAATTATGTTTTTAGGGTTGCGTATATATTTGTGTATATGAGCATGGATTAGTTTTTTTTTTCAGTGTCTTATAAACATTTTTAAATAATAATAAGAGACACTTCATGAATGGCGATTAGCTACATATCACATTTAGTGAAAAACCTAGGAGCTTTGTTATCTATTGTTAAAATAGATACTGCAACATAATTTATTAGCACAGCTTAAAACAACACACATTTTTTAATCTCACAATGTGTGTGTGTATGTGTGTGTGTGTGAGAGAGAGGAGTCAGACATTGGTTTATCTGAGTCCTTAGGTTAGGATCTCATAAGGTTTCAATCATTATGTAAAATGGGGCTGAGGTCGCATCTGAGGCTTGACAGGGGAGAGATACACTTTGAAGCTCACTCAGGTTATTAGCAGAATTCAGTTATTTGCACTTTTGTGATCAAAGACTTCATTATCTTCCTGTTTATCAGCTTGAGGCTTCCCTTAGTGACTTCAGGCCTCACAGGTATTTGCCAAGTGAGGTTCTTGTTCAGACTCAGCAATGGAGAGACATAACTCCATTAAGATGGATGCCCCAATTTTATATAATACATTCATTTAAAAACATACACAATCACATACACCTTGTCACTTTTATACTTTTCTATTGATTAGAAGCAAGTCACACATCCTACCCACATTAAACAGGAAGAGATCACATAGGGCATGAATATCAAGAAATGAGGTCCTGAGGTCACCTTGACAGTCTCCTTGCAAAAGAACTTAACCTATAATCTAATATATTATTTCTGTCACATAGGGAATTATTGAAGCTTAGTTAAATAATAGTTTTCTTAAATTATGTAGTGGCTAGAATGATTTATTTTTCTCATTTTTTTATTTATAATATTATAGAAAGTTAGATTATGATTAAAGTTTTGGTTAAGGGCATGTTTACCTGGATTCACTTTCAGCTCTGAAAAATGTCCTCTTTTAACCATGTAAAATTATTTAACAATTCTGAATGTGTGTTTCTTCAGCTGACAAATAGTGCTAATAATGAAATATACCTATTTCATAGCATATCATAAAGATATGTTAGTTTTGTTCTCAAGACCAAGTAAATACTCAAAAAATGTTTGTTCTTTTTATGTTACTCTTATGGTATTTAACTTTGTTTTAACCATCATTGAATTAAATCATATATGAAAATGTATTCTGAGGCAGCAAATGTTGGAAATAGTGACACTGGAAACATAGCTAGAAGCTCAAAGATATGACCTATAAGATATATATATATATATATATATATATATATATATATATATATATATATATATATATATATATCAATAAACAATATCAAAGTGATACTGAATAAGTAAGTTTCATAATACAGTGCGAAAATTCATTAATAGAAAGCAAAATAAACCAGTATTTTGAATTTTTACATTTGTATTAGTTCGGGGTGAAATGCCTAATTAGGCTTTCTCAGTTTCTTTTGAAGAAAATTACATTAGCCTAAATTCCTTTCATAAAAAATGTTCAGTCTGAAGGGTAGTAATTAATATTATATAATTTATGTTTATCAAAGAACCAATTTTTATTTAGTAGTTTTATGCACGCAGTTTCTAACTTTATTTAATGTGTTTATACTTTCTTATGACTTCTAATTTAAATAAAATGAGAACATATATCTTGTATTCTAAAATTGCATTATATAACTAAACAGTAGTGTTCTACTGTGGTATGCCTATAATACAAATTTTAATCTTGTTAAATAAATATTTAGAGTAATTCAAATTTGATGACTAAATATTTAGCTATAATATTGAAAAATACAGAATATAAAATTTCTGTAAGTGTTGTGACATGTTTGATAATTTTATAGTGAAGTGGAACAATAAAGTCTGTCAGATATTAATGAATAATAAGACAAAAGTAGAAAAGTCTCTAAGACTAAAGGAAACTAAACATTATGACTGTAGTAAAATCATTTTCAGGAAATAACTTAAGAGATCATAAACATGAATTACAGAACTAAAACTAGAAATCTAGGATGGAAAAATGTGAAAATTGAGCATCCATCCGTTTGTTTTGAATTTGATAAGCACCACTCACTACACCTTCATCTTCTCACCATTTACACTATGTGGTGGTCAATTTTATGTGTCAGCTTGACTGAGATATTGTACCCAGTGTTTCAATCAAACAGTAGATGTTGCTGTGAATGTGTTCTGTAGATAGAGTTACCGTGTTTCCCCGAAAATAAGACCTAACCAGAAAATAAGCCCTAGCATGATTTTTTCAGGATGACATCCCTGAACATAAGCCCTAATGCATCTTTTGAAGCAAACCTTAATATAAGACCAGTCTTATTTTGGGGGAAGCAAGGTAACATCTACAATCAGTTGACTTTAAGTAAATTACCTTTGACAATGCGAGTGGGTCTCATCCAATCAGATGAAGATCTTCAGAGCAAAAATTGAGGTTTCCCAAAGAAATTCTGATTCAAGACTACAGTGTCAATTCTTGCCAAGTTTCCAGACTGCGGCCTGCCTAGCAAAATTTGGACTCATGACTTCATTAATTCTTTCCTGAGTTTGAGATTCCTGGACTGACATAAGTATTTTGTACAGTTCATTCTGGACAATCACACGAGCCAATTTCTTAAAATAAATCTCATAATACATGAGTGTGTGTGTGTGATTGTGTGTGTGTGAGTGTGTGTGTGTGTGTGTGAGTGTGTATAGATCTACTGACAGGTCTATATAGAAACATAGACATAGATCTACCAGAAGTGCCAAAAAATATATATACACATTTTAAACAATGACAATACTTTGTCAACATTTCTCAAGCAGTAGTCCACATAATCAAAAGTGTCTGGATGCTGATGGTTATCACTTTGAGCACATCTTGTAATTGCAGAAGTCAAACTTGACTTGTATTCATCTTTTGTAACAGGTGTATATTAATACAGTTTTTCCCTTTCTCAAAATATGTATACATTTTTTGGCATCTTTCGTATATCTGGTAAAACTGCCTGATACAAGCATCAATCCTAAACCAACTACTTTTTTCCAAAAGTCCCACTCTCTTCAAACCTCAAAACTTTTTTTTTCTCTACCTGTTTAAGGTCCCATACCATCTTTATAATTATTTATTTTCACTTTACTCATATGGATATCCACCCCACTGCAATTTGGTGCTTTGGGGAAAATCTACAATTTGTAGTCCGATCCTTCAGCAAGCTTCCGTGGGAGAATCCTAGTGTCAAAGCCTCCCAACTCTCTAATTCAAGAGAATATTTTTGGTAGTGCCCCAAGCCAATTTCTCTTAATCCACAATCTATATATTTCACCCTGTATGTATCCTTTGCAACATTCCTTACAATCTGTAATTGTGAGAAATTACATATGTTTTTAAAGTTTAATAGTTGATTTCACCAACCAGGCAGCGATATCCATGAGCTCAAGGGTCTTGTCTACCTTGTTTTTCACTGTGTTCCTTGTCCCTGCAGGGTTTGAACATAAAGTTGATCAAATATTTTTATTGAAAAGCAACAAAAATGCATTTCACGAAGAGATGTTATTTATCCTTTCCTGTTCAGCACAGTCTTCCTCAGTTAAAAACACACTTCTTTACTAAAACATTACCATTTTTAGGTGGGGTGATTGAAAACAATTAGGGGGAGCAAATGTGTAAACAAGATGGTCTTGATTGCTTTGGCCACGTCTCAGGACATGGGTGCAGTTTTTTTCCATGATCCTTAATCTACATGGTGCCAGCTCTTGGGAGAAAGTCTTTCTGAAATCAAAGAGAAGATTATCTCAAGTGGATCTTGAAGGGAAACCGGAGGTGTTTACTCAGTTAGTGGTAGGCAGACATGGCTTCAGCTTCATTGGGCTCTGTGAGGTTGATTGGATCTTGGTCAGAAGCCTATCTTGTTTTCTCTTAAAACTAATATATAATTTTGTTTTTGTTCAAGTGTCATTTTATTTTTGATTATCAAGAGTCTATTTAGGTGGTCAAATTATCAGCATTTAAGGCTTTTATATCAACATTCTCAGCAAGTTAACCCTAATACATTTAGAGACGACATTTGTAGAACAGCATAAATATAAATAATATAAATATAAATATGAGACCAAACATTTGAAATGCACTTATATAGTTGCAATTAAACTGCTTTTATTAATTAAAGTATAAAAGTTTGCTTTCTTAAGTTATAAAGCACATGATTGCACAATTTATTATAACAATTTGATATTTCTGACACTAGAATTGATGAATAATAAAACACTTTAATTATAGAATTTCCAATAGTTAAATTGCACAGTATACTTGTTACTATTTTGAAAAGATATAGAAATAATTTGCATAATTTACATTCATATGATTCACTTCTAAGTGTAATATGATGTGCAGTACTAAGCTGATTAGTTTTTCCCTGGTTTACTATCCAGAATGTGGTCAAATTTGAGTGAATTAATTTGACCACTATTATGTGTAATGGGCTAAAGTTACATTAATCTGCTAAGTGATATCCCCATCAAAGTTTATGAAGAAATAATTCATCTGAATGGGAACTAGCAAAATTGATTATATTTTCTACACAAGGAAAGAACATTATGCATGGTTTCCTACTTAAAATTAAATGTTAGCCTATATAAAAAGATGTATATATTTTGACAACACGAGCTAATATTTTGTAGGATAAAAGGAATTGAAGGAATGTGGTGGGTGGTATTTGTTACAAAGAGTACATATTACATTAAACCAAGTGTAACAAACGTCTAAAATGTACTATTATTAATTTTAATGCATAATGAAATATAAATTACAACTTCATAAAGAAAATTAAAACTGAAGATTATGAAAGATCATTATAGATTCAATTTGGTAACCCTTTCACAATCATTAATTATTCTTCTAGTGAGAAATCATAAGCACTGGTAGTGTAATTTAGCCAGAAAAATCATTTAAATTTTCTACTTTTTACTTATTTAACCTTCTTTAAATAAGTACACACACACTAAAAAACACATGCATAATTTATTTAACTTGAGCAACTTTAAAAAAAATGTTTAAATACAAAATTATTTCTAATACTCTTAAAAGAATTGCCTCATGTAAGATTATGCATTTTTATTTCAATGATTATCAAAATAATTTTCAAAACTTTTAAATCTACGATATATGTGTTAGACTGAATATTGTGTCCCTTCAAAAAAGTTATTCTAATTCCCAATGTGATAAATTTAGGAAGTAAAGCCTTTGGGAGGTGATTAAGTCATGAGGATGGAGCCTTTGTGAATGGGATTAGTGCCCTTATAAAAGAGGTAGTGGAAAGCTCTCTTGCCCTTTCTGCCATGTGAGAAAACAGCAACAAGATAGTCATCTGTGAACCAGGAGGGGGGCCTTCTCCCGATAGCAAATCTGTGGGTACCTGGACCTTGAATTTCCCAGCCTCTAAAACTGTAAGAAATAAATGTTTGTTCCTCGAGTCATTCAGTCTGTGACAGTTTGTTATAGAAGCCTGAACAAAAAAGGAGAGCATATTGTTGAATATGATTAATAAGAGATATATGCTTGTAGTTTGAGTTTGATTATTATGAAAAGATGTTTATAATAATGTCACTTGAATGCAGACAGTACACAAATGTGATACAGTTGCTTACAGTCAAATATTAGGCATGCCCTCAATGTATGCCATAAAAAATTCAGTTGTAAAACACTAATATTGAAATAATTTGAAGACATATTAAAACATAAAACCTAAGAAAAGAATAAAGCTTGACAGATTTATTGCAGATAAATGGAAAGATTTAATATCACCCAGGGCCTGAATAAAGCTAAAAGAAAATAATAAAATTTGGGAGATACTTGATTTTTTATATTTTACATAATCTGTATTAAATTATAAAAAGTAAATATTATTAACTTGGAATTGAATAACTCTCCATGTACTTAAAATATAATTTGCCAACTTTCTCTTACTTTTCTACTAAGAAATACATTTTCAGGCCCTGAAATTTATTGTCCCACTTCTTTTTCTCTTTTTCTCTCTCCTTTACTTATCACAAATACATTTTTTATTTTTTTTTGACAAAATATAATAATACTATATGTTTAAAGTATTACCCTCCCAACTTGCTTTGTTTTGTCACTAGGGAAAAAAATACATTTTCTTGTGTCAACAGATATGGATAAAAACTGCTATCTTTGGCTGCATAATTCCCCATATATCCCAATACATATGGACCACATTGTGTCCTACGGCTACATAGTTCTTTTTCCCCTGGAATTTATTCAAATATTACCCTGGTAATGAACATCCACAATTTTTTATAGGTTAAATATAATTTTACATCTTCTCAGACCATATGAGACTCATCCTGATGATTGTTTGGTTTCCTAAAAAGAGAGTCCCTTTTGTAACAGATCTGTAGCTTATTTGCACACTGAATGTTTGTCCCAGGATTCTGTAAAGCCTCTTCTGCTACATATCTCCCTGAGAACCCCAACCCACAGAATGTCTCTGCCTCTTAGAGGTTCATTTATCTTCCTCCACGATATCCTGTCATTTTCCCGATCAATTCCTTCGTTTTGTTCCACACAACTTTTGGGACTTTCGCTCTGTTCTTTACATGGTAGAATCCTTATACTATCTGGATTATTAGCATACTCTGTTTCCCTCACTCTGAAATCTGATCTTTGATTACCAGCAAAATAAATACAATAAGAACTGAACTCAAATATTGCAGGATTATTTCTTTCCATCATGAAACTACCTGCAACAAGCATCCCCCCTTCCTTCTGTATTCATTAGAAATCAGGATGAGTCATCTCATACACCAAGTCTCACAGGCACAGAATAGCTATAAAAGCTAAGACGTGACTACATACAAATAGGGCAGACGGAGCCTAAGAAAGTTATAATGAAGCTATATATGCAGAAGAAATACCCTATAGTAACTTAGAATATATATTACAAATTAGCAAGCAGCAACATTTTCCAAAGATGCTCTTATTCACAGATTTTGAAATATTAAAACAATTAACTATGTCAGACATAATTTCATGAAATTATATGAATATGCAAGTCATCAGAGGAATAATATTTAGTGTGGCTTAACCGATATAAAGTTGTAAAATAAATAAATACATATATATATATATATATATATATATATATATATATATATAAAATATGTTATTTTTATTCTCAAATGAAAGGCTTAGTTTAAAACTTCTGTCTAAAGGGCATGAATCTTTTGATGGTTAGAAATAAAAGCACCAGTGAAAATATTAACTTCTTTACCATTTATGACTGTTAAAGTGGCATCCCTACTACTGCTCCTCAAATATTTTGCACATATCTGAGAAGCAGCCAAGATGAGCAAAATAACTATGGAGCAAAGCAAAGCTGTGCTTCTGAGATCCTAGGAATAAACTAATAAATTGAATTCTCCTTGAGAAGTTTCGACTTTTTTTTTTGGAGATTTATATATGCCACAGTGAACATATGCTGAACCAGAGGCTACAAAGGGTATTTGGCTGCCACAGATGGAGCTAAAGATGTCTAGAAAAAGGTAGCATTTCTTTTTTCTGCCTATTTTCTTACCTATCCTCTTACCATTGAGCATCATCACAACTTTTCTTAATCATGTCTCCTGAGAAACTATTAAATAAACAGAATATATCTCTCTTATTTAACCTCGCTTGATTCTTAATTGCAAGGTAGTTTCCCAACCAAATGGCTGGGCAGTGAGGGCCCTATGTGTATCACCAACCTCATCTCATTAATTCAAGGAGAGAGAATCCAATGGGAGAAATACTAGGAACAGCTCTAGTTGTTCAGTTGGACTAACAGAGGCTCCTTGGATTTTCAGTTTCCCATCCAGAGCGGAGCTGACTGCAGATTTCCGCAGGGAGGGAACCCTAGAGAGGCCACTGCCTGGTTAGGTTAAGGATTGGAAGAATACCGGGCAATGCAGCCCAATGAAAAGATGGGGGAAAAACGAAAAAAATGAACAGGAAAAGCAAAAGTTAAAAAGAATAATAATAATAATAATGTGAAAGTCAATACAGAGAATCCTGTACTAATTGCTGAAGAAAGAAGGAAGCATGTGTCTCTAGAGGGTACAGTGACACATCTGCAGTGTTCAGTATAAGTTATCAGATAAACATCCATCCATCCGAACCAAGGCCAATTGAGGGATGGGTTGGAATTTAAAGTATCAGAAATGGCATCACCTGTCACAACCTCACGGGAAGGGAAGGCATACATAAGGAAATAGAATTCTTTAGAAACTTCAAAAATTGTCTGAACACATAATACGTTTAATTTCACTTGTCTCTAAGGTAGAGCAAAAATACCACCATCTCAATCCAGAGATATGCTAGGGTATATTCAGAATTATGGAAGAGAATTGGGTGAACCAAGATATTATTCAAAAAGCAGTCAATAGAGGACCCAGTTCACCACGAGTTCATTCACTGGCCTAGACACACAGCCAGTAAACGTTATCGTCTTTGTTAAAGCCAACATGAACTAATTAAAATGTTACATATATTAAATCAGCCAACTGTGACCAGAACACTTTGGA
The DNA here is from genome assembly GCF_964194185.1 of Rhinolophus hipposideros. Classification (NCBI taxonomy): domain Eukaryota; kingdom Metazoa; phylum Chordata; class Mammalia; order Chiroptera; family Rhinolophidae; genus Rhinolophus; species Rhinolophus hipposideros. The sequence continues at coordinate 84,468,960 of NC_138053.1, forward strand.
ACTGTTTTATTATAACTGTTTTCAGATGTAATATCAGAAGCCCGAAGAGGGCAATGTCCGTGGTTACACAGTAAAAATTGGGCCTGAAATTTAAACTCAAGTCTTAGAGTGTGCACCTTTTAGCATAGTAGTATACCACAACTTTGAATTATAGATGGCAGTATAAGATGGGGTACATATAACACATGTGCAAGCACCTCTCTCCCAGACATTTTTACAACCCTTAATAACATAAATATATAATCACATTTTAATGGCATTAATTTATCTTTTTAATGTGTCTTTGCAGAACATTTAAAAATAAATATAAATTTTATTTATTTTTATAATTCAAGGATAACTGTTTTCATTTTGATTCTGTTGTATTTTTCCACTTTCCTCTCATTATTCCTTCTGCTCTGTGATTTGGGAAAATCATTTTATTACTTTAAAAAAAAATAACCAGAGATGGCATGTTTGTTATATAAATTCAAAGCAAATACATATTTATTGTTTCAGAGTAGAAGTAGAGACCATGTTTAATATGAATATAGATATCAGCATGATAGTTCTGTAACATTAATATTTGTCAGATTATGTTCTAAGACAGAATGACATTTTGTTTTTATTTCAAAAATTCTCTTTTCTTGGGTTGATGTTAGGAGATAAAGAAAAAAAAGAAGAGACAAATGTCTTTGTGACTAAGAGTTTTTCTTGTTTAGCTAGAAAATAAACATTTTTTTAAAATTTTGGGGTGTATTATTATTATTATTATTATTATATATTTATTGGTTGGTTAACACTACAAGAAAATATGCAAAAGGAATAGCTGAAAATTGGCTTTCTTAATTTTGGTAGGCAATGGAAATGAGCGATGTTGCTAAGAAACCTAAGTGAAAATTTGTGTCACTGAGCTGTGGAAAGATCCAATTTACCAGCTTTACATGCAATCCAGCATCACTCTCTCACTTGAGAGTGGCAGCTATGAGAGACTTCCAATGTTGCACCCTTGTCATAGAACTGGGATTTCACTAGGGACACCATTAGCAGTGGCTTCCCTGAGGGTCCTTCTGGCAGGCTCTGAGGGGTAGTCATCAGGTACAGAATGTCTGAACCGGAGAAAAGTAGCATGGCAGACACCAGAGAGTTACAGTAGTGAACGAGCAGTATGGCAAGCTCGTCTGGGCCTTCTCAAGTGGATATCCAAAAACACTAAGGAAGGGTTTTCAGGGGCAGTAGTTCCAAGGAACAGAAAGCATGCTGGTGGGGATATAAGTCCTCTTAATTGAACATTAAATGTGACTAATTTTGTCACGTGTGACTCGTGACATCAGGATGTGTGGATTGTATATACCAGGGGTGCCAAAAAAAGTATACACATTTTTAGAGATGTTATTTATGCCCAAGCAGTAGTTCGACATAATCAGAAGTGTCTGGATGCTGATGGTAACCACTTTGAGCACCTCTTGTAATTTCAGAAGTCAAACGTGACTTGTATTCATCTTTTGTTATTGGTATATATCGAGTAGTACAATTTTAATAGTTTATTTTCCTTTCTTAAAATTTGTATACATTTTTTGGTGCAATCTGTGTGTGTGTGTGTGTGTGTGTGTAAATATATAGATATACATACTTACACACACATATATATATACACACATAGATATAGGTATAGATATAGATATAGATACAGATACAGATATAGATATAGATATGCATATGTGTATCTGTGGCTGTATGATACTTTTTAAAAAATTACATTTTTTCTGTATAGTTACATTACCTGACTTTTTCCCTCAGAAGTATAATATGAACATTTTCTTAAAACATTAGCAATTACATTGTTTTGTACATCTGAAACTAATAATAATAACAACACTAATGTTGAAAATTCAAATGCAACAAGTAAGTTAGTTTTCCCCCTTCTCTCTCCATCTCCATTTAATTTTCTTCATTTCAAACGAGGACCAGCCGTTTGATGGAAATTTTAGTTTGCCATTCCTATAAAATGTATGGTACTAATATTTCTATTTTGAAATTTGCTGATCTCATCTAAAACAGTAGGCAATTACCTCCCTGCCTCCTCTCGGCATCTTTCACCTGGCTGCAGGTATTTTTCTACGGAAAGGGCAAGATAAGTGTCAGCTCTCAGCAACTTATTATTACAACCTGGTATTTTCTTTCCCCTTAAGAGATGTTCATTTATTGAATAGTTTCTTCAACTGTAAGTAAATACAAGGATGTTCCAGGGAATAATAGAATTCACAGGTTAAAGTTGGCCCGTTTTCTTGGGTCATCCATTATAATTTTGGTTGGTAAGAAGAAGGTAGAGAAAAGGAACAGGTACTGACAAGTTTTCTGAGTTATTCTTGTGATTTTTAATCACTTGATGTTCTTGAATATGTTTGATCTGAATTTTAGGAGAGATGTCAGCAAGAACTTTGTGGAAACCCATATTGGGGGAAGATGGGGGATGGAGAGGTGGGAGTGGAATCTAGGAATTAGCCAGAAAAGTAGTTCATTAACACTGATGATCCCCAAACTTGTCTAGTAGTCGAGGTTTATGCTCTATTTTATCTTTTTTTGAAACTTCAATCAGTTTTCTGTAAAAATTAAGTCGATCCTTTACTGGACTATGGAGGACTAAGATAAAAAATGAGTTCTACACTTTGGATGTATTAATAAAAAAATAAGAAAGAAAATATATGTTACTTAAAATTACTTTAGATTACCTCTTCTCGGTAGATCATCCCAATAATATTTATTAATGTCAGTTTATTTTAAATGTATCACTCTCACTTATTAACAAACAATAAATTCATCCACGATTTTAAGAGAATAATTTTAAAGAATAAAATTATTTGATATGAATTTAAGAATATAAAGAAATGTGCTAGATAACATTCACTTCTGATAGGAAATAATGAACTGAGAATAATTTGGATACTATCTAACTAACTAAAATTGAAAAGATATATTTTTTCTGATGCAAGTGTTTGGAAATTCATAGAGCTGGAAGTTTTTCAATCCCTGATAGACACCGCACGTCAATGCAAGTTGCAGTTAGGTGATCCTGTGCATTAATTAGAAAAGGTCAAGCTGTGCAAAGGAAATGAGTGGAGTTCATATGGATGAGAGCTTAGAAAGTACAAGCTGTGACAATGAATTCCAAATCTTAACTAATTACTGGTGGTTTCTTCAAATAAAATGATACTGAATGTTCAAGCATGCTTAAGAGGAGACTTTCTACCCTACTCAGAAGTTTAAAGCAAATGATATTTTTTAAAAAAGTAATTTATAGCTTGTAATATCCCTTTCTCAAGAATTATGCCTTATTATTCTAATAATATACTATGAGACAAGTAGGGCCTTATTTCTATGTTTCTGAAGAGCAAAACGAAGTTCAAAGAGAATTGGCAACTTTTCAAGGTTGCACAGGTTGTGACAGAATTCATAAAAAAGTGTCTTTTGTTTTTTTGAAATATTTTGAAAATAGGATCCATTTTAAAATCAGCATGGCATTTTCTTCGGATCCCACCAACACATCCATGCAAACTCTTACACAGAATTCTGAAAGTTTAGATAAGCTACAAAATGCTTCAGAATTATATTCAGATTGCTGCTTTACAAGGTTAATGTTTTCAAACTGTCAAGTCAGTATTAAACCAATATGTTTGTTTAATATATTCTTATTTGCAGTAATTCCTAGTTATCCTAAAACTATTTTATCAAAGTCATGTGTGGTCAACTGGTATCCATAGAGTTTCTTCTAAAAAGGGCAGGAAAAAGAAAACATGACATAGGTAAAGTCTCTGGAAAAAAAGAAAACAAAGAAAGATAAGCTTGCCTCTTCCCACTTATTTAGATTGAGAAGTAAAGAATACGGAGGGAACAGAGTTAATTTCAGATTCATCTCTCCCCCCACGACCCCAAACTCACATGGTCAATGACCAGATGATTAAGGACTATGTTAAAGAAGTTGCAAGTGTGACCTAGAAACCTAGAATTTTCCCACGAGGAATCCACAGAGAATTAAGCCTTGATGCCTGGATGTTTCTCTTATTTATAATGAAAACTTCCTATGCATTTAGTATGATACTAGTACCATCCCGGGGACAATTGAAAGAATAGACACTCAAACAGTTTTTCTGTCCTGTGATTCAGATGGGGAAAACTGGTTTCAAAATGTTTGTCATTAGACTGAGAGCCATAATGTAGAGGCGGAAGATGTTTATTTGGATGACAAAATGCTGTTTTTGTCTCAGAGTTTGTTCTGAGTGATCACAACTTCAAGTCTCTGGTAAAGTGATATAAGCATAGGATGATTGTAATAAGCACGGGGCATGTAGATGCCAAGGTCTTAAAGAGTAGCCTACAAGGATTAGAACCCGTAAAGACTGAGCAATGGCAGGAAAGATGATCAATGACAGAGCATGACCTAACTTAACTATTTTCCCATGACTTTATGGAACAAGCCAGTACACCAGCAAATTCAGTGAAACAGAGGCAATATGCATACGTAGGCCGCCTGGACACCTCAACCAGCAGACTGTGAGCTCTGAGCAACAAATTTTCACCTTTTCTTTTTTTCTTTCTGTTTGTTGTTGTGGCTGCTGCTGCTCAATTCAATCAGATCAAAATTTGTCATGAAACCAATTATAATTATAAACAGTTATGCAAGCTCAAGTTTTCATGAAGGTTTAGCTTCTCTGTAAAGGATTTAAGGTATTCCATTACCAAGAGAATATTCATCTTCTGGTTGAATAATCTGAAATCCCTTAATCTTAATACATATTTTTTTGTATTTTAATCATTTAATCCTTTTAATTACTCTTCCTTTAAAATTTTCCAAATGATCCTGATTTGTCTCAAGTTGTAGAAACTATAACAGAATAGAGATATTTAGTATACCTTTGAAAATTACTAAAATTCTGATACTCTCATCCTTCCTATACAATATTTTCTGCATTATTAGTATATATCTTTTGCTATTTTTGCATTAATATTCCTAACAGTTAACGTTGATACCTCATATTCAATAATTGATTATAGATACTGTACTGCCAGATTTTTGTTTATTTCACTTCTAATTATTTTTGCTTCTAATTTTTCATTGCATCTTTTTCTGTTAATTATATTTTAAGAAATGCTGAGTATGTCCGGAAACTATCAGATTAATTTTGACTTGAAATGCTCTTCCGTGAATGACAAGAATATCTTCCACTCTGTGGTTATTTAAGTACTCATAAAGAATGTGTTTTATTGTAAATTTTTTATAAAAGATTTAAGTACTAAATCAATAATTGTCTTCTATAGACATCATCTAATGTATCTTTCTGATCATTTTACTCCAGTAATAGAACTGACCATTGAACCCTCATTTTTTAATGATTATTGTGCTTCTAAGATACCTGCTGTGCTTATCAGAGATCATACAATGTAAAAGCAAAAGTCTGTCATGTAATAATTTGACTCATAGAACAATATTAAAAAAAATAGCTCAGTGCTTCTATCTATATGCATTTCAGAATACTAGTTCTAATGATTAACTTTTATTTCAAATCACTGTAAAAAGCATATACATTTTTTTAAAAAGAGATCAGAAACCTATTATTGAAACATCAATATCACACTTGTATCGTATTAGCCAATTATGAAAGCTCCATGACACAGAAAGGGATTATAGATTGATACATAATATTTATGTAATAATATGTTCTTAGACTATTTTTGGCTATTTACCTGTATCAGTTCTTATCCATGGGTGGTACTCAGACCACAGAACAATGATCTAGCAAGTGGCAGCTTGGTGATATCAGGAGATAAGGTGATGATTTCACTTTGTTCAGGTGTGGCTCACATATTTGGAATAAAAATTTTTCTATTAAAATTTATTGGGGTAACAATGGTCAACAAAACTACATAGATTTCAAATATACAACTCTGCAATACATCATCTATATATCCCATTGTGTGTTCACCACCCAGAGTCAGTTCTCCTTCCACCATCATATGTTTAACTCTCTTTATCTTCTTCTACTATCCCCCCTCCTCCCATACACTCTGGTAACCATTAAACTATTGTCTGCATCTATGAGTTTTTGTTCCTTTATTTGTTTGTCTTGTTCCTTTGTTACTATCTGTTTTAGAAGATGAAATGGCACCATTTCATCTTTTCTTATGGCAGAATAGTATTCAATTGTGTATATGTACCACATCATTTTTTATCCAATCATCTCTCAAAGGAGACTGGTTGTTTCCATGCCTTGGCTGCTGTTAATAATGCTGCAATGAACATTGGAGTATATATATCTTTATGGGTAAATGTTTTCAGATTTTTTTGGGTAGATACCAAGGAGAGGGATTGCTGGGCCATATGGAATTCCACTAATTTTTGAAAAACCACCAAACTGTTTTCCAAAGCGGTTGTACCAATTTACATTTCCACCAGCATTTTATAAGGGTTCCTTTTCCTCCACAGCCTCTCCAACACTTGTTATTATTTGTCTTATTAATCATAGACATTCTAAAAGGTGTCAGGTTATATCTCATCTGGTTTTGATTTACATTTCCCTAATAGCTAGTGAAGTTGATCATTTTTTCCTGTATTTGTTGGGCATTTGTGTGTCATCTTGGGAGAAGTTTCTGTTCATGACCTCTGCCAATTTTTTAATTGGATTGTTGTTGAGTTGTATGACTTACTTTTATATTTTGAATATTAGCCCCTTATCAGAGGCACTGTTTGAAAATATCTTCTCCTATTCGGTTGATTGCTTTTTTGCTTTGTTGATGGTTTATTTTACTGGGCAGAAGCTTTTTAGTTTAATATAATCCCATACATTTATTTTAGCTTTTACTTACCTTGCCTTTCCTTCCAAATTCATAAAAACTTCTCTGAAGCCAACATCCATAAATTTAGTACCTGTGCTTTCTTCTATGTAGATTATTATTTTAGGTCTTATGCTTAGGTCTTTGATCCATTTTGAGTTAATTTTGGTATGTGGTGACAGATAGCCATCTAGTTTCATTATTTTTCACATGTCTTTCAATTTTCCCAGCACCTTTCATTGAAGAGGCTTTCTTTTCTCCATTAGATATTTCACCATGTTCTTTAAAATATACTTTGAAAGAGTATTTACTGAATGCCAACATTGTTCAATTGATTTTAGTCAACACTTAATAAACACAGTGTAAATTATCATGTCATGTCTTCATTATTGTTAATTTTTAATTTTTATTACAATAAGCTTCAATATGGCATGTATTTTCTATACATTCAATTTTTCTTTTCTTTTTTTGTTAGTGCTGCTACTCTCTATGGTCCCTATACATAGAAACTAAACAAGTTATTAATTAACAGTTCATTTAAGTTAGTCTTTTGATAAAATGTTAACATAAATATTGCCCTTGGAATACCATAAATATAAATAATGAATAGGTCTTGAGTTAGAAATCGATAATATGAATATTTACAAATAATTTTATATATGCAACTTTGTGAAACAAGCAGAAGCAGGGCTTTAGATATTAAAAAAAAAATGAACACCTGAAATTACATTTTATTGATCCTCTGATATATTCACTCCAGTCACCATGGCACTACGTTTAATAAAATTTTATCCAAAATTTTCAAAATCAGCAGAAATCCATCAACATTCCAAAGTAATTTTCAATTAAAGTACAGTGACTTCTCATTTTTATATACTACAACAAAACAATTTCTAGCAAGAAACAAACACTTTTTTCTAGTAACAGAATGTAATGCAAAATTAAATTAATCCTTCAAACCTTCATTTAAATAAAAAAATATGTCACTTGTTTATACAATCAGTTACTAAGGTAATGGCAAATATATTCAGAGAGAGAGAGAGAGAGAGAGAGAGAGAGAGAGAGAGAGAGAGAGAGAGAGAGAGAGAGAAGGAAGAGGAGGAGGAGGAGGAGAAAGAGAAGAAGAAGAAAGGGAAGGAGAAGGAGGAGGAGGTAAAGGAGAGATTGTAAGTAGTTTTTCACAACAAATAATTTTAAAAATGACAGAGTTGAACACCCCATAATATCAATGACATAAAGTAAGCAAAAGCAAATTATTTTATATGTTCATGGCGATCAGTGTTCCAATTTATAAGTTGAAATGGCTGGTTTTCAGCGTCTGAATCAATACTGTGAGAGCCTTAATATATCGTAATGTTTGAGGAACATACTTTTGAGGGAAATGTAGTACTTTTCACTGAAACTGTATTTGAGATTGAAGAATTCTTCTTCTGATAATAGTGGAGTAGCTTTATCAAATATATTCTGGGAATCACATACATATACACTCTGAACAAACTACATTTTAAAAACACTTGAAGACACTAGAGATTTAAAAATCCAGGGGAAAGATGGAAAGCGGATGGGGTAGAAAATAAAGAAAGAGAAAAAGAAAGATAGAAATAGGAGGGGAGGGGAGGGGTGGGGAGGGGAGGGGAGGGGAGGGGAGAAGAGAAAAGGGAAGGGAAGGGAAGGGAAGGGAAGGGAAGGGAAGGGAAGGGAAGAGAAAACTATCATTGGTGATTATGTGGTTCTTTAACTTATCACCTGGGACATCTTCACTATTCATGATAGAGGAAGGCTGGAACTCATTTAGAAGACAAAGTATTACTTTTTTAAAAGGTCAGAAGACAGACTTCAAGACTACAGAGGCACCTAGAGTGGCAGAGAATTGTGGAAAAGAAAGAGTCTTGGTATAAATCGTTAAACCGTCCATTAATCCCTGATATTCATATAAATGTGGTCAACATCAAGAGTAATTGTCTTAATCGGTTTGGGCTGCTGTAACAGTACCATAGATTGGGTGACTTGAAAGCAACAGAATTGTATTTCTCGCAGTTTTGAAGTCTGGAAGTAAGGGTGCCAGCATTGCTTGTTCTTGGTGAAGGCCCACTTCCTGGTTTGTAGACAGCTATCTTCATACTGCATCTGCACATGGTGGAAAGAGTGAGAGATCTCAGTCTCTTTCCTTGATTTTCTCTGGTAGATTTCTAGTCAGACTATGATTTAGTTTTTGGCTCTCGTAGAACTACTGGCTCGGTTTTAATTACTTACCACCAAAATTCCCATGGTTTTAGAGAATGTCCTTAGGCTTGAACTTACCCACCCTCTCTTAGAAATAAAGTCAAATCTTGGGAAAAGATTCAGCAGTTTCTGTTCCTACACCTTAAGTCACTGGGCAAAATTTCTGAGTCATTACGCGAGAGGTGGGAATGGAGGCAGCAAGCCACTTCTCAAGAAATTAAACCGTGGCTTTCCAATAGGGTAACTGGTGTGATCTATAGTCTTGGGTCTTCTCAGTTTGCCTCTTCCAGCATGGAAATTCTGCCTTAATAGAGAGTTGAGGTAATAGTGATTAAAGTCTGATTATACTCAGTCTGCCCCATCTGGGATACAGATTGTGCCCTTGGTGGCGGTAGAAAGTTCATACCTCTCAACTGCTTCTCCCTGGAATAGCACCTCTGCAACAACAATCTAGGAACAAGAGAATTGTTGTCAGCTTACCTCACCTCAGGAGAAAGGATAGCCCTATACTGGGAGTAGGAGACAGAGGAAGCCCTGTATTCTTCCATGCGCCTATCCAGGTATGGCGTCCATCAGGTTGAGCTGGTAGAGAGTGCTCTTATTACTAGAATTAACTTCAATTCTTTATAGTTTCCACTTCAGTATTGGTCGACATTGTCAGATACTTGTCACCATCACAATGGGTTTTAAGGTTATAACTTAACTGTATGACATTTAAATCGAGTAAATGGGGTGGCCATTTAATAAACAAAAAACATTTATATTTTTATGATATAAAGGAATCCCAATGTACTATTTAAAATAATAATGTTCAGTTTATTGAACAAGAATGCAAAATATTAAAGATGAAGCATATTACTTTGGGAAATACATCATTAACATTCTACTGTATTATTTTTATTTTATTTTAAATTGCAACAAAATTTTATACCTCATCTATCTCAGTAGAATAATATTTTAGTGGTGCCAAACATAACACATATATGGTGTGGAAATAATTTTATGGCTTTGTAAATGTCTTCTGTAAAGTTTATAAATGGAAGACCTATTTTTGTACTGGTGCTTTATCACTAAAGAGTTGTGTCAGCTATTTAAAAGTTATTCTTCAACATAATAAATGTTGTCATGTTATGTAGCACAATTGCATACAAATGACAACTCTGACTAATAAAGTTAAACTATTTTAATGAAAGCTAGGTAAAGCTTCTCTGAATATCAATCGTAAGTATGCCTTTCATGCTTTCAGTTAGCTAAAGATTTTGTAGGTAAATATATTGCAGTGTATGTGTTAAGAATGTTCAGAGAAAGAGCTATGACATAGAGCATGCTTAAACAAAATGAATATAACCTATTTTTAATTTTTTTATTGAAGTCTTTGGTTTAACAATGGTTAGTAAAGTTACATAGGCTCAAAACTAAATAAATAAATGATTAAAATTTATTTTTTGTTTACAAAATACAGAATATTACAATTACGAAAATTATAGAATATCATAAGAATCCATATAGTGTCTAGTATTGCCAGTAGTAGGAAAAGTTGGTAATTGATATCAAGTAAGAAAATAGAGAAGATATTCTGATGAACATGCGATGTATTTGATTTGGGTTTTAAATGACAATAATTACTCTCACTAAAACATATTTTTAATTGTATTTTTAATTGTAAATCTGTAATATCTTTAAACATACATATAGCCAACTCCCCTCCCAACAGCAACAACCTAACACTTTAGTAGATGACCACAGTGTACCTGTAAATATTGGGCTAAATGGAAAAAATTATGACATTTCTATAATTCTTCCCAAAAGTGAAATTATATAAACATTTCTAACACTTAAAATCCAGCTGAAAAAAATAATACATATTTTAAAAGTCTAAAATTTTCACATTTTAGAAATTTTATCCATATCTCAACTAATATCATTCCTTAAAATGTTATTAAGATAATTATTTGTCTCCATTTCAATTTTGCAAAAGGCAAACAAAATATGTTAAAAATCACAACTTTAAATTAAACAAAATATACAAAGCAAATATCTATTGTAGTATATAAGGATTTACAAGTCAAACTTATAGCTTGAGTATTTCTGTTATTTTTCAAGTTTTTCAAATGACTAAGATATTCATTTGTTTTAAAAAAGACAAAACTTGCATTTATGCACAATATGATTCTTAATCATCAGAGAATACATTTGGGGAAAAAAAACTTGTAAGTGGTACAACCAAGAAATTGCTAGGAAAATGACACAAATTCATCAGTGTTGAACATAATGCTTCAGAATAGTCACAGAAGATATATGAAAAAGATTAATAGTGTCTCTTTCCAAAGAGCATACTTAACAAAAATCCCTTCACTAGATATTTAATAAACACAAGAATTATATAGCTCCACCCAATAGACCTTTATAATACCTGAATAACAATCTTTGTAAATTATGGCAGCTATACAAAAATTATACCAGAAAACCTTTGTTTTTTTAATCTACTTTACATTGCCTCTTCTTCCAAATCACAATTAGAGTGAAACCCTTTCTATTTTAAATATAATATTATGTTAAGAGTAAAATCCTCCACTGAAATGAAGGAAAGGAAGAAACATATTGGCCATAGCCAGAATCTTCTGTATTTTCTCTCTGGTAACTTCTGATATCTCATTAAATTTGAAAACGAGGTCATAAAGTGAGACTGGCAGAAGTGTTTATATTCTGACGTCTAAGGGAGAATGGAATATTAGGGACAAGTTGTAGTTTATAAGCATGGATTTATATGGAAAAATATATTTGACTTTGAGATTATCTTGAGTGATTCTCAGTATTCCAAACAGTTATCAGAGAAGGTAGACAGTAACTATACGTTACGTTTAGGTTTTTCCCAACCGTGAGCAGAGCATTGATATTGGGAAGTGACTTAAATGACAGGCCTTAGAATTTAAGCTGGTTTTCAAAGGGAATATAGACAGTTGTGGGTTGACAGAGGTAAGGTAAAAGAAACACTGAACTCAAAACACTGGTGAGAAGAAAAGCACATAAAGTTGGTTAAGTTGAAGGAGAAAAATAAATGTTAGCTCTCAGTGAATAGGTTAGTGGTACACTTTCACATGAGGATAAGATGCAGCACAGAATCAGAGGAGTGAGTTGCTAGAGTGGTGGGGAAGCGTTTGAGGAAACAAATAAAAGGCAATTGTGGGAACTGGGTGTTCTTTCCACGAGCATGGAATTATGTACCCATAATTCCCATGTTTCCCCGAAAATAAGACCTAGCCAGACAATCAGTTCTAATGCGCTTTTGGACCAAAAAGTAATATAAAACCCGGTCTTATTTTACTATAATATAAGAACAGGTATAATATAATATGATAAAATATAACATAATAAATACTGGGTCTTATTTTACTATAAGACCGATCCTATAATATAATATAATATAATATAATATAATATAATACAATACAATACAATATAATACAATACAATATAACATAATAAACATAATAAATATAATATAATACCAGGTCTTATATTAATTTTTCTCCAAAACACGCATTAGAGCTAATTGTCTGGTATGGTATGTATGGACTTGTGCAGGTGTGTGTGGAAGGTCCCTATGACCAGTTCATGGAGAAAGAAAAAGAAATGGATAGAATACCTTGATGCATTTATTGAATGTGGACTACAACTGAAATTATAGTACCCTGTTAATAAGGAGGAGATAGCCTCTCCTCAGGCAGTATACTTGAGGTAGAGAAAAAAGTAGATAGACATAACACCTGAAATTTCAGGTGAATGAGCTGGCTGGATGTTCAGGTGGCTGGAAAACAAGACTGGAAGATAGTAGAGGAGATGGTCTGGAGAAGATGAATGGGGGTGTCCCTAGTAAAAAGATGCAGATGATTGTGTCTCATATCAAAGTGCATTAGAAAGCATCCATTACAGAAGCTGGCCAATCGTATGCTCAGTACATGCCAGCCAGCTTTGTTTTTGCCTACCTAAATGCTGTACAGTGTTTGGATCATGGTGGCACGGAGAGAAGCGATTCATATGTCCAAACATCAAGTCCTCCTCTCAGCAATCTCACCAAGCTAATACTGCTGCAGAATGTGTAATGAGCAGCAGGAGACATCGCTCCTATTTAAGGAGATTAGCCAGCCAACTTCTGATACAATTGAGTCCAACAGACCTCTTCAACTCAGAGGAGATGAGGGGGTTTATCTGTCCTTACTGTAACTGAGATGTATTCTGGGTATGGGTTTGAACATCCTGCCTGAGTGACTCTGCCTGTACTATTACTCAGGAGTTCAGTGTCTAATTTACCCACAGTGAACCCTACATTTTGTCATCTCAGCCAAAGGACTCACCAGGTGGCTGAAGAAGTGCCACATTGAGCAGATGCCCAGGGATCTGCAGGTCTTATGATAACCACATCACCTGGAAACCGCTGGCTTAAGAGAACATTGGAATGGTCATTTAAGGGGTCAGCTAAGGACCTATGAGCATAGGGATGACTCCTACTGGGGTTGGGACTTCTGTCTTTCAAGATGTGATATACCCAGTGAAACAACCATCATTTTATTTATTTATTTATTTATTTATTTGTTTGTTTGTTTGTTTGTTTATTTATTTATTTACTTTTAAGTGGTGAAAGAGTAGTTTATTAGAAGAGGAAGTACATTCCAAAGAAGCAGGAGAGGACCCGAGCAACAGAGAATGGCTCAAGGGCCATTGTTAGAGGAGAAAGTACACTCCAAAGGGTTTGGAGCGGGTCCGAGCAAAGGCAAGGCTCAACAGAGGCTCAAAGGGCCAACCCTTATTTTATGATGCCATGTAGCTGACAAATAACATGAGTCCAGGAAACAGGAAGTAGGGATAGCCCTTTTTTTCAAATACTAGATTACCATTACTCCCAATGACTTATTTGCAAATTAGTCCTCTTTGGACTTGCAACTTTAGTCACTGTGCAATTAAATATCCTGATGCCTAAGAGTGGAGCACTTCCATCAGGGCCCGAGTAAGAATTCCATGGAAATGAAACCATGACTGCTGCAAGATTATTTTGCCGGTAAGGACAAAGAAAATAGTTGCTCTATTTATCGGGATGATTTTCCTTAATTGGCATGAGGAACTAGTGTCCATCTACATAATGGGAAAGTGAAGAGCAGGTCTCGAAGTAGAGGACTTCCTAACATGTGCCTTGATGCCTCCATGCATAGATATGGAATATTGACACTTGTGACAACCAGAATCTGTCACAAGAAAAATAATCATGGCTTAAGTTCCTGAGAAGTGAAATTCTTTTTGTGCTTAACACGAAAAGCAGCCCAGACCTACTGAAATCCTGGATAAGGGTGAGGGGAATCTAGAACTTTGGTAGAGGAATAAAATAATGAATATTAATTATGGCCTCAATAACAACTGCAGAAAGGGAACTGTAAATTGTACCATAACCTGTCCAGTTGGAGGTTTTGGGAGGTATCATTCCTGGCTGCAACTTTGAATAGTCATGATTAAAAAGAGTGAACTTTATTTGGGTTGGGTGTGTTGAAAGGGGAGGAACTGAGCAGAACTCAGCTTCTTCCTACCTGGATTCACCCCAAAGTAGTCCGGTACATTACAATAGTTTCCTAGTTTTTCTTGCCTCAGGGTGTTTTGTTCTCTGTCTACAGGAATGCATTCCACTGGTACACAAAAATACCAGCAAGTCAATGTCTCAAGAGTTATCTTCAAAAATGAGAAATTAGAGTTGATACCTCAGCTTCCTTGGCTTTTGGGGGACAATTTTGAGGGGTGTTTTCTACAGTCTTCTAAAGGGACCACGGTGGGAGTTAGTGCCAGGTCCTTACAGCTGTAACCAATTCTAAAAAGACACGTTGTCTATTGACTTTCTTCCCTTCCTTTTTACATTTTCTCACACTTTTACCATATTGCGTCATGGAGTATCATGAAGCCCTCTAACAAATCCCCTAAATTCAAGACATATGGCTCTCTATCCCTTTCATATTTTTTGGGGACCCTCACTAAATAAAATACTTGTAACCAAATCTTTGTATCAGGATCTGCTGTTTAGGAACTCAACCTAAACATTGGAAGGCAGAAAGCCTTGCTGAAAAACAGAATTAATTTGTGTCTATGATCAGTAGAGATGTGAGTTCATGGCTGTTCTGGAATTATCATTCTAGACAACCACAGCATGTAGCTGAATTTCCACTGAAATAAGCTTGGCTCTTCTAAGAAAACCAGTGGGAAGTCCTTCTATTGGAATAAAATGATAGCCACACTTTATATTCATCTATCAAATTTGCAAAGATAGAAAAAGTTTTCATAATATCTAGTATTTGAAAATTGTTTTAAAAAAAGGACAAAAAACACCTCATACACTTTTAGTAAGCGAACAAATTGATGTACCATTTTAGAAAAGCAATTTGGTGAGTGGTTGGCAATTAAACCAAATCCCTCAATCCAAACCTCTTATGTTGACCATCTTTCCTGAAATGTAGTATACCTGTCATTTTATCTCAACTCTTCTTCCATCCATCTCTGCTCTGTAGAAAGCTGAGAACTACCTTCCCCAAAGCATTCTCCCACTGAAGGCACTGGCAGGAGTCTGGGCGAGAGGAGAAAGACGACGTCATGCACATGTCTCCTTTGGCTTCAGAATGTGCCTCCACCATCTATAGGGAGAAGCGCAGCTCTGGCTCAGGCTGTGTGGCCCCAGCTTGGACAGTAGTAGAGGGTGGCTGTCACCGTGTAAGCAAAGGTCTCTTGGGTTCTGCAGCAGACTTGGGAGCACTGACCGTATCAAAGCCTCTGCTTTTCCTGGAGGCAACAGCAGTGAGTGCCTTTAAGCTGCCTGGTTACCTTTGCAATAAAAAGAGTGTGGGCTTCTGGAGTTTTGGAAGGCTAAGGGGGTGTGTGGTAAGGCAACCAAGACAGCTGCAGGATCACTTGCAGCTTCAGAGACAAAGCAATGATGCAATATGGGCAACACAGTTTTGCTCTTTCAACCTAGAGGTGGTAGGGATTTATTTAAATCCTAGCCCTTAGGATATACCTGCAACTCATTTTTATATCAAATACCCTCCATTTGAAATTGATAGAGTGGTTTGTTTTCCAGAATAAATTTTGACTGCCAGACTTCTCCTCCCTGTTTCTGCTTTATCCTTTTTCCATGTGTTTGGCCCACTTTTTATTCTGCCTTCATTTCTATTGCTTATCTTCTAAATGTTTGTTTCCCTTGGGGATCAATTACAGGCTTACTTTTCTTTGTGCGATATACTAACTCCCCAGGTAATGAAATTCACTTCATTGCCTAAATACCAAATATGCCCCCATTTCTTCACCTCAGATGAAATCTCACTATGAGGTCAAGACTGTCAGCTGAAAATCTCCTCCTGGCGTTTCAAATATAAATATTCAAATTGATCTTAGCATCTTCACAGTGTGCTCCCAGTCTGTTTGTTCTGCCACTTCAGCCAGTTGTTTCATAACTATCAAGTTTCTAAAGTTACATACTGAAGTTCTCTGCAATTTCCTATAACTTCCTCTTTCAAACCAACCCTTCACCTACTGCTTTTGCTTCTGGTTTCTGAGTATCTTTGGAACATTCTTTCCTGCTGCTTTGCTATTTTGTTCTTGATTTGTAGCAAAGTATTTCAGAATTCACTCTTTAAACCCTCTAATCACCTTTAGCATTTCTACCACAATGATTTTATAAATTAGGATTTTAATTGCATAAAAAGTTCTCTCTTCATAAAAAGTTCTATTGAATTGCCAAAGTCCTCGGGAAAAGCTCAAAGCTTTTTATTGGGGCAGAAAAGACAATCAGGAACACAGCATGTATTTACTGCGTTTGCCTTCATCACTAGCCAGTGCCCCTTTGCACTTTTGAGTCCAGTTTCATTGAGCCATTTGCATTTCCGTTAATGTGCTATTATCTCTCTTCCTTAGTGGCCATTTTATCTCTTTTTATCTTCTGCCTAAAATATCTTTCTTCATTCATTTCTCTGGCTAACTCTTATCGACCCAGATTATCTCAGGCATCCAAGGGTCTAGGAAGACATTCCGATGAGAACCATACATTTCTTCTGTGTGTACAATAACTCTTGATGTGTGTCTCACAGTCCTTGTTTTTCTATATTTTACTTATCAGCTTACTGATCTGCCTGTCCTTATAAACTGGAAGTACATGGGGGATTGCAGGGTTCCCAGCTCAATATAGAATTTCATTGCAGACAGTCAATAAAACTCTCTTTCCTAGTGTCATTTTCTATAATCCCGTCAACTATCTATCTTGTCTTTTAAATTATCATTATTTTATCCTGATTATTAATTAACTTTCCTTTTTTAATAAATATGTTATGTTTGAAAGTAGCATATAGCCTTTAAACCAGGGTAGTAAATATTTTTATTTTTTTTTTGTCATCTATTACTATGTGTTGAGTAACAAGTTTCTTAGTAAACATTTTAAGTTATCTGGAAATTCAGAAAGAAGGAAAAATATGATGTCTTCTATCTTATAGTTTATGCTTGGTTACATAACGATTAATGTGAAAATAATATAATTGATAGATAATTTCTGAATTAATGGTAATAAATTCATAAGGAACACAGAGAGGCATCTTTGTAGTCAGTCCATCAAAGCCAAGTTGAAATCCTGTTATTTACTAGACATTAGACCTAGTATACATTATATAACCTCTTTCAATATGAATGACCTTATCTCAGAAATGGGTATAATTATTATTACCTCCTCCAGGATTTTAGGAAGCGTTAATGAGATACTGAACATAAACTGCTCAGCCCATTTTGGCACATAACAGGCATCCAGTAAAACTTAAGTGTTATTCTTACATAAGTTAGGAGTTGAAGTGGATTTAAAAAATATGGATGTAAATTCTTATGGGTTCGACATAGAGAAAAGAGAAGGAACTTCAAAAAAGGAGATTGACACGTGCAAATAAAACCACTAAAGACCTATTACAAAGCAGGGAGACAGTGATCCTAGCAGAGAATGTAACTGGAAAGGAGAGGGGAATATACTTGGGGAAGTGGGGTATCCTGCATATCGATGTATAGGAGAGCTGAGCTGGAATGCTCACTGGATTTCATAAAATTGGCAATTTGTTGCCAACATAGTTTTTGAGTAGGGCATAAAATCATAATTTTTAAGGAGGGTTATCTTAGCATGATAGGGTAAGTTTGTCTCTAGAGTTAAAAAATGAAATAAGACTTGAATAATTGGTGCTGACTACTTCTTTAAGCAAGGATCCACAGCAGGCACCTTGTATCTTGCGTCCCACCATTCTGGGAGGGACTTACTGCTACAGGGAAGACTGGTGTGTTTCCTCCTTTACTGTGAAATTCTTCACTTTGATTGTTTCTCACTTGCACTTTAAACCCTGTAAATGTTATATCAGTACAGTATTATGTAATGCAATGGC
Organism: Rhinolophus hipposideros; assembly: GCF_964194185.1. NCBI lineage: Eukaryota > Metazoa > Chordata > Mammalia > Chiroptera > Rhinolophidae > Rhinolophus > Rhinolophus hipposideros. The sequence continues at coordinate 84,487,424 of NC_138053.1, forward strand.
TGTTATCTCTCATGTCTCAGTGCTGATCTATGCAAGACACCTTCTGTCACATAAGTGAGGACCTCTTGCCAGGAGAGAGTGATTCATCAAAACTGGGGAGTTTTCTCATAATCATCATCTTCACAATGTAATACATATACAACGCCATTAGCAGCCTTTAATTTTCCAGATTTGGTGCAGCATAGCAACTTTAGTTTATGTTTCACTGCTTCTATTTGTAAAGAAATCAGTGGCTTTGAAACTAACCTACTTATCACAAAGATGTTAGATTCATTAACATCTGCCCTGGTTTTCTGTATGGAGGGTATATTGCAAACCTGATTTGCATGTTTATCTGCAAGGAGCACAATGTTTGAGTTGACTAAATGTTTACGCAATTATTGTTCCTATTCTCCTCCACACCCATTCACCTCAAACCCTCCATAAACTGAAAGAAAGGCTAATTAGTATCTAATTGATATTTTTCAATAGTGCAGTAGAATCTTTCTCAATACAAAGAAAGTAATTTCATTATGCACTAGAGATCACTTAATCAGTCATAATAGCAAATATGGGAGTGAATATTTGTTAGGTTTTTATAATGATATATACTTAAATAAGAAGCACCTGATTGTCTCTTCTAGATTTTACTGCTTAAGTTGGAGGGTAGTATAACCACTCATTTCTTTTTCACACATTTACTGGCAAATTACTGTATAATCATTGAGCTACGCACTGCAAATACAAAATAAATAAGATTTCTTTTAAGAAACCCACAGTCTAAACCCAAACTCAGAAAAAGTAATTTAAGTATACGGGATGATAGATTGGTACAGAGTTTCATGGAATCATAGGAAAGAACAGACTAATTCAGTCTAAACAAGTCAGGGATAGATTCCTAGAGGAGATGACAACATGAGCCAAAAAGAATGCAAAAATTAGCTATCGGATTGAAGGGAGGATGGAGCAAAAGATGTTCGAAAGAGAGAAGAAATTGCTAGCAAAGGTGGCACTGTGAGAAACATAATCCAAAGATCTATTACTGAGTATATTCCTTTCATATTCATGCAATGCATTCAAATCTCATAGTAATTTTTCAATATACCTTTAGCAAAAGAAAAGTAAAAATTGCCCATAACTTTCCATGAAAGACACTTATATGTTAAGTAATTTGTAGAAAAAAAATGTATTTCGCCTTTTAGCAAATATCATGTGAATTTTATTCTGTTGTAAATAACTTCCTGTGCTCCCTGAAGATCAAATGACATCCAGTGCCCCAATCACCTTGCATGTCCGAGGACTCAGAGGACTTTGACAAAACTGAGTAAACAATGAAAAACACTGAAAAACACTGATTCTGTAGATACTGATATTTGAGAATAGAGGAAAATAAACTTGGAGATTTGCAGGCATTATGGATCTGGACAGACATGAAAAATGAACTGAAATTATTAGATTTGAGATATTTGACAATTGGCAGCCAAAGTAGTTTGCTGAAATGTGTATCTATCCCGATGAAGCCTAATGGTTTTGTCTTTTCACTGATATATTATTTGTTTTCTAATTTTGTAATAGTAAATAAAAGAACAATGAAAATAAAAAAAAAAAATCATTTGACTGCCCCAGGAAATACAGAAGCTTGCCGGTCAAAGACCACTGAAACCACTCTGAGATGCATAATTAGGTCTCTTTATATTTCAGCCTCAGGAGAATATAAGAACCAGGTCTGTCTTGGTAAGAGGGAGTTGTAAGGGGCTTTTTATAGGATTTTGGATTGGGCTGGGTGATTTTAAGGGGGTTTAGGAAACCAAGGATACTACTAGATTGAGTGCTGGCAAAGAGTGGAGACAATTAGGTTTTGGGGTATCCTGATAGTTTTTATGTAGAAAACAAGATGAAGTTTGGCTAGTGTTGTCAGTGTAAAAGAAGTAGTCGGAAGATGAAAACTGTCTAGTCATTGTTTTGAATTTGTAGCATCTGTGTATCCCTCTTATTTCAGAAATTGTCACAAAGTGGTCACAGAGAAGCCTTGTATGATGTGTATGTATATGTGTGAATGTTGTTTATAATGACCTGGTTGATTGTTGCTGGTGGCCAGGACTGAATCAACTCATGGTTTATTGTGTAGGGCCCAATTCCATACATTTTCAGAATTCTGTTGATTAGAAGTGGGACTGAAATAAGTACCTTATTTTTTTTAAACTACAAAGTGTGTTGTTTAATCACGCTCTGTGACAATGGCTGCACAGCAGTAGCATTTAAGTCTCTGGACAGAATGTATTGGTCAATTGCGATACAGGCAATTTCCAGTTGCAATATAATTATGAGTCCTAATAATAAACTCTGAAGGCAGAGCTATAGAGTAACAAACACAGACCAGAAAAACATATCTCAGAGAACAACTAGACGTGTTTTAGAGAGCCAGGTGATCATTTTCATTGTACTATTCCTGTGTTGTTCTAAATGATCGTTGTTTTTCATTTATAGGTACAACAGAAGTATTTGCTGTAGCACAAGTTCCCCTTGACTTCACAGGGTAAATCAGGACCCCGGTGATTTTCTAAGACAACATGGCTCTTGGATGTAATCTATTTACTTGCGCCTTCAGAGTAGATCTGAGATGATTAAATCATCAATGGATGATTAAAAATGGGTCAGGAACAAAAGCCAGAAGTCTTTTTTGGTTGTGTATATGCATAATTGGGTCACAGATCCCACAGTTTAAATGAAGAGGGAATAAATTATTTTTCTTCAAGGCACACTCTTAAATACCACGCCTGCCTTACTTTAAAGTTCTCTTCATATCCTTAATCCTATAGATGAGTATGATATGAGCAATTGGTAGTTTGAGTAAAAAATCAAGACTGTGCAAGTTCTTTAATGGTTGTCCCAGTGAATTTTATATTATTGACAGTGGTGAGGTAGGTTGGAATTCCCCACTTGAGAAACAAACAAACAAAAAATAAACATTTTTGTTGTTGTTGTTTCTTGCTACTCTTAAAACAGTAGCTCTGTAAGGGAAAAGCCCTAATCCATCCTGAGAATAAGGTAACTATGACCAGAAATATTTATAGACCATTCCTAATGGAAATTGGTTTGGTTCCCAGTGTTTTCTACAGTGGTCATCAGCAAGAAGATTATGGGATTCTGAGCCAGTGCTTTAAATGACATTCCACTTTTATTTTGGCTACGTAGATCATGGAAAGTCATGCAGAATGTCTTTTAATTGAGTTTTCCTATTTTTTATGGGAAATCCTACAGATGTCAGGAAGCCTCTTTCGTCAAAGCATTCAAAATGATAAAGGCCCATTCCAAAAGCACAGACGTATCTTTTTTACCTTTTGTTAGCTGGAAAGCGTATGCAAGGAAAAGCAATATAGTCATTTGAGTTCTTTTAACTTCTAGGAGACGTTGGTATTTTAACGGGGAGTTTATGTCTATGATCCTTGACATCTGTTTGGTACAAATCATCAACACACGACATGAAATCAGTGTTGTCCAAAGGAGTTTTATAAGGTCTTCACTGCATGAATATTTCCTTAGTGGAGTCAATGGGTTCTGGGTGTTTAGTGATGGATAGGGATATGAGAAGATAGTGACAGAGGAATTAGCAGATCTCCAGAGACTTGAATACTGTGACGTGTATTGTGGATATCAATGATTGACAAAGGGGTTTCTTGATTGTTTTGTTCATTTAAAAATTTGTTCATTCAGTTATTATGTAAGTCCATGCATAACGTGGATAGGCTTCTTGTAACTTGAGAAGTATATGGTCATTAAAACAGAAACATATTAATATGTTTTAATTGCACATAATTATCCTAGAATGACTTCACTTCTTTTTTGGCATATTAGTTTTTTATGCTAGATTTGGTAAACAAAACAGCTTTCACAATAAATGAGACATAATTGAAATCTGAAGGATGTCAAGCAATTGGAACTATCCACATTTTATTTTTTTAAATAAGGTAAAGAACTAAATCATGCATTGCTTTACCTGTGGCTATAGAAGTTTCCTAGTTTTATTTATCCTAAAACCTTAACAATTTTATTAATCTGAATTTGAGGTCTGGATATAGAAAAAGGCAAAATGAAAAAAAAATCAGAAGGAATAGAATATAAATATAAATAATAGATACTTGTACATATGAAATAGTTACAGGCAATATTTTTAAAACTCAGAAATGAACAGCAGCGGTTATGAGAAACCTTTAATATTTTCTTAGCAAAAATAAGGAATTAAAAAAAAAACTGTTTAATTAAATTGTGGCTGAAAGTCCCAATGAAAGTAAATTTTCCATCTTTTCATGAAATACTGCCTTGTAACCTGATAATCCTTTTATATATATCACATATTTGTGAGTATACATGATATGTTGTATTTGTTTTATAAATTATTGTCATGTAAAATAATGTAATATAAAACACTGTAATGTAAATTATTATAAGCACACAAATAGATAATAGCTTTAAAGATCATATTTAGCTTTAAAATAAAACTAATATAATTAGTATATTTAAATAAAACAGTATAAATACATGACATTGAATATGACATATTAGTGAACAAAAATTATCTTGAAAACTATACAAACCATACGTATAATTAACAACATATATACATATATATATATATATATATATATATATATATATATATATATATATGATAGTATCCCATATGCCTCAATCATCTATATTAATTAACAACTTTAAAGAAAGTGACCAAAATTGATTTCCCTCAGACACAGAAAAAGCAAGAAGACAGAAAACTGTCTAGTTGTTTTCTCTAAAAGCACATGTCATATAACTTTTACACATTCCGAGGTGGCAAAAGCAAACTGACATAAAACATCATCCAAAGGACTTAGGAATATTCTCGAATTTTTAACTATTCCATAATTCTATAAATATAAGAGACAGGAGTGAAAACTGTAACTAGTGACCAATGTCATCAGAAAGTGTTGCAGTGGAATAAAGATGGAAGACAACAGCCATTCTAAGGGATTTGAAAAGAAAGCATAAAAGGGAAAAAGGTGTCCGTGTTAGTGAACGTTGTTAGTTAGTGTCCGTGTTAGTTTTGTTGCTGCAAAAAACTTATTTTCACTTATTCTTGTAGCAATATGTCAAAGAGAAGATGGGCTAGATGTATAGGTGAGAAGTCACCATATAATAAATATAAAACTCATACCTATAAATTCGGTTTTTGGCATAATTTTTTTTGAAGTCTAGAAACTGAATTATTTACAGAGGCTGAAGAGATGTGCATGCATTTTACATACAGAAAGGACAAAAAATACCGAATGAGATGCTTTGTGCCTTCTGTCAGGTTTCTCTGTAGATCCACTCTCTGACCTTGCTTGCTGTGCTCTAGGGATCTGGGCTACATGGACAAAATCAAACTTGGGTGCTTCTGACTTATGACTTCCACTCCAGTAGTCATGCAGCACAGCCTGGCTGTCTCAGACTGAGGTAATGCCTTTCCGTCCTGACGTGGTGCTGGAGCCCAGTTAGAGCTAGGCTTGGTATCCTGTCCGTTGTGGTCCCTACACGGTCCATATCCTTGTAAACAAACTCTCAGCAAATTATGTAAGTATAAGTTTTTTAGTTATTTCATACTCGGGCCCTGTTTGATAAGCTACCCAATATTTTAAAAAATACTGACTTGATAATATCATAAAGTATTGTTTTAGCAATACATTACTACACAGTTTTAAGAAGGCAGTTTGATCATCTGTATTGAAAATCCTGCAAACTTATTAGTTAGAGTAGGCCAGGTTGTGGTATAAAAGTTACTCCAAAACTTAGTAGCTTAAATAACAAGTATTTGGTTTCTCAATAACAGTCCTGGGCGAGTGTACAGGATTTCCAGGGTCACATTTATTGTTACCATGCTATTCATGCAAGATGGAAAATAAATAAATAAACAAACAAACAAATAAATAAATAAATAAATGATCATTTTATTAGGGAGATCAAAAGTGATACCCATTAATTTTGCAAACTTTTGCAAACCTTTTCCATAACCTAATTGTAAAGGAGGATGAGAAATATAATCTAGTTTTGTCCTCAATAAATGGGAGAACACTTATCAATTGATAGTAAGCAGTCTTTTCCAATTCAAGAAAGTTTCTGGGGAAAAAAATTCAGTTCCACAAATATATGTTTACAAGGTTGTATATCATATTGTAATTTCTATAATAGGAAATTGGAGATAAAATACTTGTTCTAATATTCATGACTGGTTAAACGATTAATCATGTATATTAATAACTTGAAACAACTTTAAGGATATTGCATTAATGAATTATTATAAAGCCGTTTAGAATTTTTAAAAATGTGGCTTGCTCTATGAATCTATGTATTCTACTTTTTTAAACATTCAGGATGCATATTTTATAAAGGTAGAAAAGAAACAGAAAGTATGTGAACCGTAGTGATCTCTGTGTGTCAGATATTTCATTTCTTTAAATAATTCTTTGTCTCTAAATTGTTCAACAATGATTACATATAATTTTTTATAATCAAAATCAAAATGCAAAATTATTTATAATAGTTACATAAGCATTCCATTTGAACTACTTAAATACAAACAGGTAGCAAATTATTTTTACAATGAAACAATATATCTTCCACATTCTCACTTGTTAGAAAGAGGGAACAGATTTCCCTCCCACATATGAGAAAAAAATCACCTTTGGAAAGAGGCAAAACATGCAACACTTTAGTGCAAATCAAGCCTTTTTAAGAATCATGTCAGGTTCTTAAAATAGAAGTTTATAATAGAGACTGTTTAATAACATTACTCATAAAATGTGGTATCGTCTCACGCATATTGTCTAAACATTTATTTAAAGCTCTTGTGGTTATAAAAGTACCTACATACAGAATGTTTATTGAATTTCATAATAAAATGTCTAAATATTTTAGGTTTTTAAATGTCCAATTATTGAGATTTTAATGATGTTTATATGTCAATAGTTATATTAAAGGTAAATATCAAATAAAATATGTCCATCCTGATAACAAAGAAATGAATGAATCTTAAAAAGTTGTGAAAATTGAATTTTCTTTTTTTTTTTCTTTTTCTTTTTATGTCGTTTTTATCTTCTTTTTATGTCCCTCTCAAGTTCTATGGGATTAACAAGAAAACAAATTCTTGTTAAGCAGAGACAAAACTCCGAATTTCATGTTTCTCCCTTTAAACCTTATATCAGAATTTCTTCAATAGCCTATTTAATGATTTTAGTTCTTCTACAAAGTTTGAAAAATACTCAAGTTCAAAAGAAAATAAAAAAACTAAAACTAAATGTGTGTGTCTATGTGTATGTATACACATACACATATTTACACATATGTGTGCAAATTAGTGATGACTGTTGCTAGTAAGGGAAACTGCCAAACCCTTCTGATTGGCACATGGGTGATATTGCCTGATATATTAAATGTAACCTTATTTCTTTCTCAGTTAACTACTGCCACATGGCTCTGTCACTCCTGAGTGCCATTATCATAAATAAAATTAGGAGCCTTTAAACAGCAGTCTCTCCCAACTCCATTTTTAGCTCTAAGAAGAAAGATTGTACAACACTTTTTCCCCATAAATACATCACTATATAACACAACTAGGTAAGAATTTTACAAATGTAGTACTGTTACCACTCCTACAAGTTTCAAAATAATCTATTCATACTACTTAATAACAATCCGTGTTTTTCCCCATAATACCTACAACATATTTTAGCAGTTATTTTTTGTTGTTATTTGAATCAAGATCCAAATTCAGCCCCTTTTAATTTATGAAAGCCTCTTCCTCAGTTTGTCTTGTCATGCCTATTATTTATTTATTCATTATTTGAAAGTGCTCACTTGTATTATAGAGTTTCCTACTTTATTTCATCCTCATGATGTCATTTAAGACATTCCTAGATTGCCTAAATTTTCTGTGAATGGGAAGTTAGATTTTGAGACTTGATAAATTGCAGAGAAGTAATTTTGAGTTACTCATATAGGGCAAGAATTGAGTAGTAAGTTAACATACAATAGTAAGCTGTAATAGAAATGGAAACTCAATGAATATTCTTCAGAACTTTTCAAATGGACAGTGGGTTAATGAAAAGATATACTAAAACGTATTTATTTCTAATTTATTTAACCAAGGATGCAGTAATTGAGTGAACAGAGCACAGTAAATGAACATAAATTAGTGTGGCTTTCTTGTTCTTTTCCTCTCAAACGGACATCTACATGTAGTTTATGTCTTGTTAGAATTGAAAACACAGCTGCATTATTGGCTTTCAATAATCTTTTTATATTCCAGGTGGCATCTTCCTAAAAGATTTGCATTGTTAATCGCTGTTCCTCTTGCTCTTAAAATACTTATAAATATTGTTTCCTGGTAACTAAAGCAACAGGGCCTCAGCTAGGCCATGTCCTCATAACAAAAGCAACAGGATCCCTTCCCAGGTGGTCCTGAAAAATTTCCACCCTTCAGGGTCCCAGATAGTCCATTTCTACGTGGAATGTCTTCAAAGGAGGGGGACTGTGATAGCTTAGGTACCTGCAGACTGACTGTAGTTGCACACATTTTTAATTTAAGTCAGTTGTATAGTATTTTAAAGAACTCAATGAGACTATGATGGATTAGCAATTCATTTACATAATATATTACGATTTTTTTTTCTGGTAGAGACAGCAGATCAATTCAACCTATACCTGAAGAATAAAATATCAAGATAATAGGCCTGACAGAAATGAAACAGTGATACTAACTTTGCAGACAATGCTTTTCAGAACCTCTGTTTCTTGGCTGCACAACACATTTATTAGGTGAGACTAGAACATTCTATGAATCTCACTAAAACTTTTGTGTGTAACTCGGTTTTCATTAACTCTGATAATAGTTTTATGAATGAAATGTGGTAGGTATTAATATTTTAGTATATGACTTAAATCTCAATATAAAAAAAGACTGCAATCACCAAATTTTCAATACACACGGCATGGAGGCAGAGACAAGCAATTTACACATAAGATTTTTATTAAATTAGATGAATTTTATGCATTTTTCTAATTTAAATGCCCTATGAATTTATTATTCTGAAAACAAAATATCTAAATGTATCTTCATAAATTTGGGTACCTTTTATGTCCTCCTTTATGCTGCAAATTACTTGTAACATATGGTAATGTATAAAATATATAATATTATGAGTCTTTCCTGAAAATCAAGATGCCATTTATTGGTGAAAATTCTACTTTTATCATACCTAATAAAACATAAAATCATTTAGCATAACATTTTCCATGTTCACATTTTTTTAAATCATTGATTTAGCCTATCAATTTATTTATATACTATATTTGTTTAGAGGAGATAAAGATTAGATAAAGAAACCAGTAACTCGCATGTGACTGACACAATTATTATTTGGTAAAATCAAAACAGAATATATTTCTCTATTTTCACATTGAAAAGAACAATTGTTTATATTTCTGGACAGTCCTTTATTTTGAGCCTATCTAGTATCTTTGTCTCCATTACTTCATTTAATTATAAATGCAGGTCTGTGTTCTTTTGAAGAATCATCTCAGCCCCATTATCTGTTTGTAATCACATGTTTTTTTTTTTGGTTTTGTTTTTATTGGCGAACAGTGTGTTTTCTCCAAGGTCCATCAGTTCCAAGTCATTGTCCTTCAATCTAATTGTGGAGGGTGTAGCTCACTGGCCCATTTGGGAATCGAACCGGCAACCCCATTCCTAAAGGCTCGCACTCTAACCAACTGAGCCATCTGGCCTCCCCTATAATTGCAAGGTTTTGACCTCCCTAATCCACCCCAAATTCAATAGTGAATGCTATTACCGTAGTCTGGTCCAGTAGAGTGCCAAACCTCTGTGGAAAAAGTTTGGGAAAGGACAGATGTGGCAGAAGCAAATTCTGTTTCATCTCCTTATTTCCTGGCAACACAGGATTTTCCAGCCATCCCTTCATTTGGGTAGGTCCATGTGATTGAAACCTAGCCAGCCACTTTAGAATGCTATCCCTGTGTTTCTTCTCTTTTTCTGCTGTGGGGACAATAAAGGGCATGCGATACAGATGACATGGTTGCAGGATGGAAGAGAACCCCTTGACCTGTATCAATGTGGCTTGAGCAACAAAGAACACATTCTTGTGTTAAACTAACATAAGCTGTTTGTGTGTTTATTACTGCAGCTTGCCTCATCTACTCTGACTACCAGAGATGGGTAAGCAACCCTAGGTCAATGAGACTTCTTGACTTGTCTAGAATTGTTGCTAGAGCCATTATAATCAATCTGTTGCTATTGATGTTGCCAATATAATAGAATGTACGTTCCACACTGCTGAAGGTCACCTTGCATGGTGGGGAAATCCAGCTGAATTTAGATCCGAGATATAGAGACAAGAGCATGATTTTATTAGATCATCTCAGTATTCACCTGTAACTATATTGGAACATTTCAGTTACTTAAGCCAATAAATTATTCTTTAAATCAATATGCATTTTCTTTCATTTGCATTTTGAGGAGCTGGTATTGATAATGGCCATAGAATTTTTACTAGGTTTTCTACAAACTTTATCCATATTTTAACCTCTGAACATGAGGATTCCCGTATGGTTGATTTATGCTGTGAATATAGAAATAACAGAGACTGGAAAAGCTTCTCTCTTAAATCTTCTTTATTTGATGCTCTATCAGAGAGTCAGCAGGATTCTGATCCAGAAGTGATTTTGTGTTTTGCTTCTCAATGAAACGCAGTTTGTAGTTAACCTCTGGGTAGCTTCTTTTCATCATATTTTGTGTTAAAATACACAAACACACACACATTACCTGACCACTTTAAAGTGTATAATTTAAAATGATAGTTAAATCCTGATTCCCTAGAAAACCATCACATCTACGCTCATGTTGAACACATCTTTGTTTTTTGAATCATATTTTTAGCTATGAAAATATCTTAATCCCATCACATACCTGCTGAGCTCTAGAAACTCTCTGCTCTTTTAAAATCAATTTTACAAACTTAATTTCTTTCTTGTTTACTCAATTTTATTAAGCTAAATCTTATAAGTTCTGGATTAAAATCAAACTACAAAAACTTCCTGAATCTTATTTTTATTGATTTTTCCAGACACAGATTTTAAAATGTGTATTATATAAATACTACTGGAGAATTTTGTTTTATATGTGAGGACTCTAAAATATTATTTACATTTAGGGTTATCTATGTGAATTTGAATCATCTACGTCTCAGTTTAACTTATTAGGCTGTATTTAAGACAATTATTTTGTGTGTTAGATCGCAAATCAGGAGGTCCCTATATTAAGACATATCTGTTCTACTTTTATTAATATGGATTCCCAACATTAGATTACATACAGAGATGAAAAATACTATTCTACAGTATATTAAAATATAAAATAAAAACAATATTCTCTAGAAAAGCACATGGTTTATTTTAGGGAGAGCGTTAAAAATGTATATAAGCTGATCTTCTGTAGGTATAACCTGTTACCAACTAGCAGTTTCACATTTTTTGTTTTTATAAGTTTTTCAGAACTTTCATAATGATGTCTCTGTATTAATTCATTTATTGATTAATTTAATAATTATATATAGCTACTGGATTTGCTATAAACTATAAATCTCGCTCATGAAATGTTACCTGCAGTCTGATCTCAATACTACTGAAATATTTTTCTAGTATAAATTAAGAAAAGGATTACTATTTCTTACATTCATGTCTGAATACTATCAGTTAAATAATGTAAATAAGTTTGATTAGCTATTTCGGGAAGCAGAGTCACAAAGAACATAAACTAATATTCTAAGACCTTTAGTTCACATGAACTGCTTACTTTCCAAAAATTGTGTTTAAAAGATTTTTGTTAAATGTTGTTTTATAGGTGCTGGCAAAGAGGTCAAGTTCAATACAACCATATAAATGAGTCAGATTAGTTATCTCAAACAACTTGGAGATATCTGCCAATATTGTAAAATCAAACTCTCCATGTATGCAATGCAAATCATTGAATAAAATAATGTACAGAGAGAAATAACTGGGGAGCTCTTATACATAATGATGACATTTAAAACTGGTCCAGTGTTCAAGTTTTTCACCTAGAAAAAACACTTTCCCAATAGGAGCATAACCTGGTGTACATCACTACTTCTTATATACAAGTCTCCTAAAATATACTCTGCTACCCATCTATCTATAGTAAATGCATGCTATGCCTTGATTATAAATATATCTACTTAAGCAAGATGCATTTACTGTGGCAAATGCAAATATGAGCTTTTGTCAGAGACGTCTTAGAATATCACACTGTTTGGGGCTTAGAGAAAACCTACAGATAAGGAACAACTAATTAATATCCAGCAGCTACACCGCATGGTGAATAGAATCCACAACAAGAATGGCAGCAGTGTACTATGAAACACTAGAGTTTCTCACAACTTGCTTATAGAGTTTGTGACTTTCCTTTAGATGATAGAAGAGAAGGTCACAAATGCTCAATGAAGCCAGATTTTCCAATTTTTTTTAAGAGCAGCAAAAATTCTAGATATTATACTCTATGGGATTTCCTAAATGGAAAATGTTCCCATATGAGTTTTGCAACACCAATCTGCAGTCTAAACAAAACGCATTAAACAGAGCTTTTCTACCACATGAAGGCTCAGAGTGGTTTAAGGGCCCAAGAATGACGAGGAGATAAGAAGGAAGAAACGACGTATTGAAAATGAGCTCCTGACAATCTAGCGTGTTTTGTGACCAAGGGGTCCTAATGTTTCCCTCAGTTGAACTAAACTTTAGACAAGCTTCTTCCTGACTCTAGACCCTGTCCTCTGTTCTTAGAGCACTTACTCTAGAAAACTTGTAAACTCTTTCTCTGTCTCTTTGAGATGTAAATCGTCTCAGAAGCCTCTTTCCAGTTTTACCACCAATAGATGTCTTCCTCAAGGACCTGGAGACCTTTCCTCTGAAATGTAATTAGAGGAAAATAGCTCAGCTGTCTGCCTGTCTCTCTAAGAAGGCAAGAGACTAAGTGTGATGGACACTAATTTAGCAAACACAAATGACCTAATCAAAGAGAAAAAACTTGCAAACTCAGGAATAACTGAATGTGCCTGACATATCCTATAGATCAATCTCTCTCTAACGTCCTCCAGTACTTTTCTACTAGCTACTCCAGTGCTGAAAAGCCCTCCCCTTCCTCCCCTCCACACAAACACCTTTGGTCTGAGTAGAATTCCATTCCGAATGAGTCCTGTCACCTCTCCCCAATTGTGATAGCCTTGAATAAAATCTCCCTTGATTGTTTCACTTTGTCCAGTTCAATTTTTGCTTTTACAGTGGGTTTTAACATTTTAAACGTAAGTTAGAGAAATAGGAGGAATGTGACTAATTATACTGCAGCATGGCAGACTCATTTGTTCAGGTTATACATTGCAATCACTGTGTACTAATGGGTCTGACCCCTTGGACAGGTTTCTAGGCAGGAGTGGTCTAGTATTCTGCTCTCTCTCCCATTAATAGAAGGTTATTCAACTGGTAATAGGTACTCACCACAGGTGTTCTGTGTGAGGTGAATGTGAGATAGACAAATGGCCCAGTTCAAGCCACCAAATGAGTTATTCTATGAAAATAAAATTGGATAAAAACTTAAAAATGAGAAGATTCAGAAATAGTGTGTTCTAGAAGAAAGTGCATAAGACTTAGACAGCTGCGTTTTAGCTGGAATACAACTGCATCCATTTTTCAGTTATATGATCATGGGCAAAATATTTATCATCTACTACAGTACATTTATGTGTAAATTAGGAAAACCATAACAGCATTGTTATCAAATACTCTATGGGAGGACCTCCATATTCAGTAGTTTTGATAACATAAAAAAATGTTTACTGTATATGGTTAATTATTCTCAATTTAGCACCTTATAATAATCAACCTAAACAACATTATACCGATTTATATTGGAATAATATATAATTATTTTGTGAAAATAAGGAAAAGTTATATTAAAGTTGTAATCATTTGCAAATCATCCTGTTTTTATTTTTGTCAAGCTTTCTGTTTTGTTATTTTTTAAAAAATGATATTTCCCCTACTATGTGGACTCTTATTCATACTTTATGAATTATTTCAAGGATTATACTGTCTATCAGATTTCTCCTAAGTCAATAATGAGGGTCAGTTACGTTCTCTGTTCTTTTAGGACCTTTTACATGCTTCTTATATAAAACATATTTCATTGCACTGTACTTGTCTATATTTGATTAAATTGAGACTTTCTTGATGAAGAAAACATGATTGTTTCATTGTTTCTTGAAGGCCTATCATGTGTGTCTGGCACATAATACATACTCAATATTCAGCTGTTGACTGGTTGGCTGGTTGGCTGAGGCCACTTTTCTCAATTTTTGTTACAAAGTGAATAAAACATGGAGATTTAAGAGAAAATCTCAAAAATAAAAGCAAAATTATTTTTAGGTCCCTCCAAAAATAACAAAATTAGCAAATAATAATGGGTTGAAATAATTGGTATTGTTTGATTTGAAATCACAACAATGTACCAAAAACACTATTGCTATCACTCAAACTTATTTTTATTTATTGCTAACAGGGCTGACGGAGGCAAAAGAGAGAATACACACAGACACAGACATACACAGAGAATCACTCTCACTTGTGCCATTGTTTGGCAGAATAAATTCTTCAAATGTTGTAAAATTGTAAAATGTGTCAGGAATATTATAAAGATTTCTATTTGTTTGGTCCTACAAATTATAGTTTACACAGGCAGAATGTTTCATGGTTTCGAATAGACACCAAAATGAATAGCTTTAAAAACGTTTGCGTTTATGCCAGGCACTGGCTGTATATTTTTCATTCCATTTAATCTACACATTAATCCTGTGTAGTAATTACAATTGGGTTTCCATATTTCATGAAAAGAAATTTATGATTAGATAATAACTTTGCCTAAAGTCCCTCAGCTAATATGAGGTGAAATCCAAATTTGGATTTAAAGATCTATGAATGCAAAGAAAGACCCTGCATAGAAAGACCTGTATAGACTCTTCAAACCTTTGAATTTATTATAGAGGGTGTCAGTGAAATGTTGACTATATTTGCATTCTGTAATAACCTTGGGGTTAGCAGAGTAGTGGAAGGGAATACTTGTACCTGAAGTATACATATTATGCTGAAAGATCACTGTGATGTAAAAATGTCTCCAATATTCTTTCCCCAAAGAAGACCAAACCTAGGAATAATTTCATTTGGACGAGAGAGAATAATAACTTTTCTAAGAGAATAAAAAAGGGTTGCAATGTTTTTTGTACCGAAGACCTTGTAGATATCATGTTTTCACAGATAACAATTTTTTTGAGGAAACTGTTTCATTTTTACAACTTCTAGAGAATGTCATGAAGATTCATTAGTTTATAAAGAAAAGAAAGTAAGAGAAATAGAGACTGGGAAGAGGAATTTTATGTGCAACCAAGTTAATGATGAAACTACATTTTCTTTAACACTCTAAAAGAATTAGAAGCATAGAAATACAAATCACACCTTCTTAATTAGAACAAATTAATTACTAAAAATGATGAAAACAATTTGCAATAGTTTCATTTTCCCTAAAATTACATATTAGTTCCTATATGTATTTCTAGCTGGAAATACAATTTCTGTTTATTAACATTTGTTGCCAAGTACTGTATATCATCTATAATTCTGGGTTATTAAATTTCTGAAGCATGCAATACAGCAACCTAATAGATTTTATGCAAATCATTATATAACAAAGCAAGAGCAGATGGTACTCATCACATCAAAATCTTTCCATAGCAGATTCATATTTTTGTTAAAATTAAACAAAACATAAAGTTACCTCTGTGGCTTTTAACTTATTTTAATTCATTCCCTCTAACATTTTTTTTAGCCATTCTCCTGATCCTTTACACCACTTTAGGATAAAATTTGTTTTAACATCCTTCTCATATTAAGTTACTATTTTTGACTCGCTACTAGGATCTATGAGACAGTTTGTGCATGCCCAAATATTCATTCTAAAAAAAAAAAATCTATAAATATATACAGGACAAAATTCAGCTTCATATAGTACAACAATTAAAGTTTAAACAGTATTAAAATGTTAACTTGCTGGTGTTACATTTAGACTTATTAATATATATTATAAAATAGGCATATAAACATTATATATGTATACACACACATATATATTTACACACACAAACACACATACAGAGGGTGTCAAAAATGTATACACATTTTAAGAAAGGAAAACTATATTAAAATTGTAATACTTGATATATACTGATGAGAAAAGATGAATGCAAGTTATGTTTGACTTCTGCAATTACAAGAGGGCTCAAAGTAGTTACCATCAGCATCCAGACACTTCTGATTATGTTGAACTACTGCTTGAGCAATTGTGACCAAAGTGTCCACTTGTATTTTGTATACATTTTTTGTCACTTACGCAGTGTGTGTTTGTGTGTGTGTGTGTGTGTTATCCCCATGTCTTTTTAATTACGTTATTTTTCTATATTCAAAAAATACAATATAGAGATAATTGTTTCCAAAATAATATTATGTAAGCATTAAATTTGAATTCAGTGTACATATTCTTTAATTCTATGATTTTACAAATTTATGCAATCAGAACATTGCATTTCATAATTACACTGAACTTTTATATAATGGATTTTAGAATTATAGTAGTACAAATAAAATAATGATTTGGTGGGAAACTCACTAATACTTTCATTCAAATTTAGAAAATTATATAGGGCAAATGTTCATTTTGTGCATGGGGAAAGAATCAGACATGAGTTGTGATATTCAAAGTAAGTCTGAGGCTCATAGAGAACAAACTGACGGTTTACAGAGGAGGGAAGGGTGAGGGAGATGGGTGAAAAAGGTGAAAGGATTAAGAAATACAAGTTAGTAGTTACAAAATGTAGAGTACAGCATAGAGAATATAGTCAGTGATGTTCCAACAACTACTGTGTTTCCCCAAAAATAAGACCTAGCCAGACAATCAGCTCTAATGCGTCTTTTGGAGCAAAAATTAATATAAGACCCAGTCTTATATTATATAAGACCCGGTATGATATGATATGATATGATATGATATAAATCTTATATTAATTTTCACTCCAAAAGACGCATTATGGCTGATTGTCCAGCAAGGTCTTATTTTCAGGGAAAAACGGTATGCATAGTGCCAGGTGGGTATTAGACTAATTGAGGAGATCACTGCATAAATTACATAAATGTCTAACCACTATGCTGTACACTTGAAACTAACATAAAATAATATTGAATGTCAACTGTAACTGAAAAAAATGAATAAATATTTAAAAAGGTGAAAACTGAAAACAAATTAATTAAGTACCAAAAGGTTACTCTGTCAGTCCTTTGGCTTCGTAAAAGGAAGCCTATAAAAGAGCATGGAAAGATACATATGTCAAGCTTAACATGAACAGTGATTCTATTTTTTGTATAATGAAGAGTTAAATTTGACATGTAACAGAGCAGTATAAGAACAGACATAAGTATATTTAATGGACACAAAAGAGCGAAGAGAATCCATTTTTTAATTTTATTTCTCAGGAGAGATATAAAGGGATTTTCCATTATGCCTGTATTATGAGATATATTTTAGCATGAAGTTTTAAAAAATTAAAGTGAGCATGAGAACTGAAAAATAAACAAGTAAATAAACAGTTCTCACAAATTAACACGCAAAAGAAACAGGTCAAAATGTTTTTTTATATCCATGTTGAAAAAACAATTGATCTTGGACTGTTAATAAAATTGACATTACCACAACACAACAAAATAACAAAGTATTAATAGAGTATTGAGTATTTAAAACTGCATAACCACTTGAAAATTAGGCCAATCTCACAATACCTATTTGATCAAATAGAAAATTACTTATAGAGAGTATTTGGAAAATAATATAAAATTTGTGAGTAATGGTTATAACTTCTCACAGAAATAGATCATAATGTTATACGATTTTTACTAAGCCTAATTGAAAGGAAATGGACAAAACATGGTTATTTGGCCATTCAAGAGTTTACTACTGAGAATCAAAAGTTTTTATCAATATTAATAATAATTTCTCACAAGGAGCAAATTAAAGATAGTTTTTAAGTAGTTCAAAATTATATCAATACTCAGTATTGTATTAACAACAAATAAACACATCTTTGAGGCTAAAAAATCTAGAATATACACCAAAATTATATTTCAATAAACGGAGACTAATTAAAAATGGTGAAGTAAATGGTAGAAGGATCAGATTTCATCAATTTATATAGTCATATAACAATTTTATTTGAAATACTAGATTTTCCAATATATGTTCTTTGTTTTTTGTTTTGTTTTCTTTTAAGTCATCTATTGAAATGTAATGTACAACTCGGAATATAATCTAATATTACAACTTTGCATGGTGACAAATGGTTACTAGACTCAGTGTAGGGATTCCATCATAAGTGTATAAATGTCGAATCACTGTTGTATGGCTAAAACCAATATAATATCATATGCCAACTATACTTTATAAAACATTACTCTAAAAGTCACATGGAACATGAAATGCATAAAACCTAAAATAATATGTGTACAGTTGCCATAAATGATATAAAATGTATTGTATAACTTCATTGATTAAATAATTGTGATGTTGGTCCAGTAGCAGACATGCAGATCAGTGAGCAGAAGACAAGTTATTTATTAAAGAAAAAAAAATATTAGAATGAACTGGCACTTCAAATAAGAGGGAGAAATTGTGGATTATTCAGTGAATGGCATGATTTAAAATTGCTAATAACACAATTGCTATTTCTGCTCTCTCATTTTTTTTTTGAAATAGTGCTATGCCCCTATTTTTAATGCCTAGAATCTTTTGTTGTTGTTGTTGTTGTTTTGGAAATCTCTAGAAGTCTTCCTATTCATATAATGGTGAGAATACAGTTTTAATTATAGTGTATTTCTTTTGATCATTTTGAGCCTTTGCCCAATTTGAATGCTATAATATAGATACTTTTGAATATCAATATCCTCTATTGTCTCTTTAAATATGTGTCATATCAGCCTTATTATTGAAGTATCGGATTGTGTCAAATAGTTGTATGGTGTAAAAATATATCTCTACATTGTAAAGAGTATTATTTTTATGATCTTGGATTTCTTCCTCTCAGAATCCTAAAGAATGATAGAAAGATTTATTTTTAAATCAATACAAATATAAACAATTGCCTTGGGTAAAGAGGAAGCCATGTTACATCTTGAACATACTAATTATTTGAATTTTCAAATATAAAATCTTTAAAATAGATGCTACCTTAAGTCTCCACTACAGTTTAAAATGTAGTACAAAAATATGTAGATGTATACGTTAAGTTGATAAAATACGCTTAAAATTTTTAGAAACACAGCAGTCAACCCAAGACCGTTATAAATGTAAAACAAAGCCTGAGTCCTAAGGTCTTTTAAATACATTGGTCAAGTTAGGGAAAAGCCTGGCAAGGCTCATCATATAAGAAACTATGAATCGGAAGCACTACTATTAGAGTTACTGTCCAGGTACTATGAAAAATTTAAGTCAAGAACAACTGGCTTATAAAAGGTTAGATTATAAATAATTTGATGATTTTCTATAATAACTAGCATGCAATATATATAACACACACACATATATATACATATCCCCATTACCTACCAGCATGGTCATTCAAGGCCCAACACTCCTCTCCACCCTTCCCACCAGGGTTCTCCCATCCATGTGTGCTTTGCCCTTCAAGCAGTCTACTTACTGGGGTATGCATCTTTATGGGTGCCATGGCTTTGGGCAATTACTGAATATTGTAAAGTTCCGTTTTCTTATTTTATAAAAGGAGATAGTACTATCAGAATCTATTAAGAGTTAAACAAAATGTTTTCTATTGAGCACTTAGCAAAGTCCAAAAGTAAAGCAATCTGTAACGTTGACTTGTTATTATTTTGGCTTCGATTGTTGTCTTTTGCTTTTTGTTTTTCTCCTCCACATCTTTACACTTCTTCTTTTTCTGAGTTGGCTTTCATCTTTTTCCTCTTCCCCCTCTTCATAACCTAAACCTAAACCATTCAAATTCCATACCTTTCCAGAAAGCCTTACAGGGCAATCCGAGCCCATGGCAAACACTCCCTCCTCTGAATCTTTTTCAAACTGGTAGTGATTCCATTTTGTATTGATAGCTGCAGGATAACCTATGGTAGTGGTTAAATGTTTGGGCTCAAGTGTCAGAGTACCTGAATTCAACTCCCTGCCCCACAACTCACTAGTCACACGCAACTTACTTCACCCAGCGTTGGTGTCCTATCACACTGGGCTGTCCTGGAGAGACGCCATCAGGCTCATGCCTGCCACCCCAACCCAGAGTCCTGTCACCCCCACCCCAGAGTCAGGAGGGCTGTCAGAGTCCTGCCCCCCAGCCCGGCTGTGGGATACCGGGTATCTTATTGATTGTGCAGCCCAGATACATCAGTGATAGCTATGGGGATTAAATAAACACAAATTTTGCACACACAAATATTAATCTCAATCCATTTTTCATAACATATCCAAACATTAACACAAAATGGATCTTAGACTTAAATATAAAGCATGACATTTTAAAACATCTAGAATGAAATACATCAGAATATTTGGTACTTAACTAAGGCAAAAACTTCTGAGAAAACCAATGAATGATATCTAACAGACAAAGTGATATATTGGTTTACCTAAAATTAATGACAATTGATAGTCAAAGACTGAGAAAATACAGACTTGTCACAGGTTGAGAGAAGTATTTGTTAATGAAATTATGTCTGAAATATATGAACAAATTTCAAAATTCAATAATAAGAAAGCAAACAACCCAATGAAAAGGAAGTCAAAATATTTAAACTATAAAATATTTAAACTATAAAATTTTTAAGATTTGCAGAGAGAAAACAAACACACCAAAAAATGTTCAGCATTATTAGACATTAAGGAAATGCCAGTTAATACCATAAAGAAATGCTACAAGAATGGATAAAATTAAAGCAAACAATAAAACTGATCATACCAAGAGTTGGTGAGTATGGGGAGAGCAACTGGAAATCCCATACATTTCTGGAAGAATTGTAAAGTTATATAATAATTCTGGAAAATAGTCTGTTGTTTTATTTTGTTTGTTTGTTTTGTTTTTAATAAATTTATATATACACTAACCATATAAACTCCAGTACCTTTCCAAACATTTAGTCAAGAGAAATAAAAAAAAACATGTTTACACACATTTTTTATGTAAAAGTTTATCATAGCTTTATTCATAACCACTGAAAAGTATACAGTACAAAGTCTGTTAACCAGAAAATGGACAAACTCTACTCATCCATATACAATATAAGTAATAAAAAGAATGAACTCCAGATACATACAACAAGAATGAATCTCAAATGCATTTTGCTAAGAAGTAGGCAAACTCAAAAGGTTAAGTAAATATCCTGCATAAAATATTAGCAAATCACATTCAGCTATGTTTAAGATATGTTTTATGTAACTGGAATTTATTCCAGTTATGTAAGGCTTGTTCCTAATTTGAAAATCAACCAATGTAATATACCATATTGAGAGGCTAAAGAAGAAAATCGTATGAATATATCAATGAATGCAGAAAAGGCATTTAAAAAATCAACACCCATTCATGATAAATACTCTCAACAAAACTGAAATAGAAGGGAGCTTTCTCAACATGATAAAGAACACCCACAGAAAATCTACAACTAATGTCATGGTCAGCATTAAAAGACTGAATGCTTTCCCTTGTAAGTTTAGTAATGGGACAAAGATATCCATTTACATTCATCTTAGTACTGGAAGTTGTACCAACTGTAAAGAGTTAAAAAGAGAAATGACAGTCATACAACATAAATAATAACACGTGTTGGAGAGGCTGTGGAGAAAAAGGAACCCTCATACACTGTTGGTGGGAATGCTCATTGGTGCAGCTGCTATGGAAGGCAGTGTGGAGGTTCCTCAAAAACTTAAGAAGTACCATATGACCTAACAATACCCCTTTGGGTATCTACCCCAAAAATCTGAAGACATTTATCCATAAAGATGTATATGCTCCAATGTTTACTACAGCTTTATTTACGATGGCCAAAACATGGAAACAACCAAAGTATCATCTGACAGATGATTGGATAAAGAAGATGTGGTATATATTCACAATGGAATACTATTCTGCCATTAGAAAAGGTGAAATAGTGCCATTTGTGACAACATAGATGGATCTTGAGATTATTATGCTAAGCAAAATAAGTCAGACAGAAAAAGTCGAGAACCATATGATTGCACTGATTTGTGGTGTATAAAACTGAAGCAACAAAGGAACAGGACAAATGAAGAAACAAAAACTCACAGACACAGACAACAGTTTAGTGGTTACCAGAGGGTACATTGGGAGAGACATGGTAGAAGAGGGTAAAGGAGGTCAAATATTTGTTGTTGGAAGAAAAACTAACTCTGGGTGGTGAACACACAAGTGATATATAGATGATGTATTACAGAATTATACACTTGAAATCGATGTAGTTTTACTAACCATTGTCACCCCAATAAATTTTAATTAAAAAAAATGTCATACAAATTGAAAGGAAGAAATAAAACGGTCACTGTTTGGAGATGACATGATTATGTTAAAAAGAAAATATAACTCTTAGAATTAATGACTTTAGCATAAGACACACACACACACAAAATCACATTTCTATACACTAACAATATTCATGTGGAAACCAAAATTTTCAACTCAATATATTTTACCATTGCTACAAAAAATAAAATACTTAGGTATAAATTTCACAAAACATGTGCAGGATCTATATGCTGAATATTACAAATTACTGCTGAAATAAATCGAAGAAGCCTTAAATAAATAGAGAGATACAGTGTGTTCAAGAATTTGAAGATTTAACATAGAAGATATGTGAATATTTAATGAAATCTCTATCAAAATCCAGGCAAGATTTCTTTCATAGACACCAACAGTTATTCTAAACTTTATATGGAAATGCACAGGCTTTAGAATAGCTATAACAGCATTGAAAAGTAAAAATACAGTGGGAGGGATCACTCTACTTGATAGTAAGATCAACTACACAATACTCTCTACAGTAAGTAAGAGTGTTGGCTAAGGGATAGATACATACATCAATAGAACAAAACAGAGAAACCAGACACATCTACACAAATAAATATGTACTACTGTGTTTTGAGAAAGGTACAAAAGCAATTCAATTGAGAAAGAGAGCCTTTGTAACAAATTATGCTGAAGCAAGTAGATATCCAGGCAAAACCAAACCAAAACGAGTAAACAAACAAACAAACAAACAAAAGAACCTCAATCTATGACCTAAACCTCACACACTTTATATAAAAACAAATTCAAAATGCTTAATGATCTTGAATGTAGAACTATAAAATTTATAGAAAAAAATAAGAAGAAATATTTGTGACCTAGGGCTAGATAAATAGTTCTGAAGTTTGTTATAAAAAATGCAATTTAGAACAAAATATTGATAAATTGAACCTCATCAAAATTAAAAATGGTTGTTAAAAATTTAAAAATGAACAGACAAGCTACAGATCAGGAAGGAAATATTTGTAAACAACATATCTGATGAAGGACTTTCATCTAAACTAGATAAAGAACTCTCAAAACACAATAGTAAAAAAATAACAGCACAATGAAAAATGCAAAATACAAGCACAAATATTTCAGTGAGAAGGACATACAGATGGAAATAAACATATGGAAAGATATTCAAAATCATGAACCATAAAAGAAATACAAATTATAATCAACACCAATGAGATAGTATTACACAGCTACTACAATGATTAAAATAAAAAATGGTGAAAGTACCAAATGTTGGCAAAGATGCAGAGAATGCAAAACAAGGGTAAACCAAACCTAAAGCTAGAAGACGAAAGAAAATACCCAATATCAGACTGGACATAAACCAAATAGCCAATAATAAAAAATAATAAAAAATGGAAAGAAACAACAAAAGAAATGTTATCTTTATAAAAGATTAATAAAATTGAATTATTTTAGTCCAACAGACCATGAAAAAAAAAAGAAATATTCAGATTACTAAAGTAAAAAATGAAGGGGGAGACAATGCTACAAACCTTAAAGAAAAAAAAATAATTAAAAAAGAATACTATGAATTATTTAATTACATAAACTAGATGAAATGGGCAAATGTTTAGAAATATGCAAAACTAACCCAAAAATGTAAAAAATAATGCACATTCATACAACAAGTGAACAGATTGAATCAATAATCAAACACTTCCCCCAAAAGTGTAAATTGGTTAATTTCTACCAAATATTTGAAAAATTAACACCCATCTTTATTAAATTCTTCCAAAATATAGAAGAGTAGGAAAGACTTCCCAAAATATTCTATGAAGCCAACATCACCCTGATAACAAAACCCCGCAAAGAATTCACAAGGAAACAGACAAATATCTCAGATGAGTAAGCAAAAATATTTCAACAAATAACACATCCAACAGCAGATAAAAGGATTACACATCATGGATATACAACATCAATCTTTAAGAAATCCTTCCAAAAACTAGATGAGTAGAGAACACTTCTCAACTTATTCTATGATGCCAGTATTACCCTATTCCAAAGCCAGAAAAAGACATCATAAGAACAACAACAAAAAAGTAAAAGTTAATACCTCTTAAGAAGATAAATGCAAAATGTCATCAATAAAATACTATCAAAACAAATACACTGTTGATTCCCCGTAATATAGTCTTCATTTCTCTTATTGTGTTTTTTATTTCTTACTGGTTCTTTTTTATGTTTTCTGTCTCCATTTTTATGTCTCCTAGCTCTTTGTTAAAGTTCTATCTGAGATCACTGGGCATCCTTAAAACCAGTGTTTGGAACTCTGCATCTGATATATTGCTTGTCTCCATTTTTCTAGAGCTTTGTTCTGTTCTTTTATTTGAGACATGTTTCTTTGTCTCCCCATTTTGGCTGCCTCCTTGTGTTTGTTTCTATGTATTAAGGAGGGCTGCTCTGTCTTCCCTGGTGGTACTAGTCAGGGGGATCACTTCCTAAATTGTGTAAATGTGGAACCACTGTGCTGTACACTTGAAACTACTGTAAAATAATACTGAATGTCAACTCTAATTGAAAACTTTTAAATGGGGGAAAGATCAATAACATTGTGATAGTGTGGTATAGTGTTAGATGGTTGCTGGACTTATCATGGTGATCACTTCTTTAGCAGAACGAATATAGTCAATAATGTTGTAATAACACTATATAGAGCTAGGTGGGTACTGTTGAATAGCTATGATGTACCCCTGAAACTAATATAATCTTGTATATTAGCTGTATTGTAATAAAAATCTTAAAAAAAAATTCACTGATCCTTTGAAACATTTATATACTATTGGAATTGATCTCAGGAATGCAAAGTTGATTTAATATTTAAAAAATCATGCAATGTAACATCATATTAATGAACAAGGATATCTCATATTAATAGACACAGAAAAGCATTTGACACAATTCTGTGCCTTTTCACAATTAAACATTCAAAAAATTAAGGACAAAAGAGGTGTTCTTCAAACAAATAAAATGCAGCTACAAAAAAAAAAAAAGAAACCTCACAATATTTAATGGTGAAAGACTAAATACTTTTCCACTAATATCAAAAACAAGGCAGGGATGTTCACTTCCATCACTTCTAGTCTTCATTTTATGTACCGCATTTTATGTAGAGGACAGTTAGACATGAAAATGAAATAAAGCACATCCAGATTAGAAAGGGAGAAGGAAACTATCTCTATTTGCACATGACATGATAAAAAGCAATATACAAAAATCAGTTGCATTTCTACACAGCAGGAATGAATAATCAAAAATGAAAATAAGAAAAAAATTCCATGTACAGTAGCATTACCAAGAATAAATAGTTGGGAGTAAATTTAACAAAAGAAATGCAAGACTTGTGTACTGAAAAGACAGCAAAGATGACCTCAATAAATGGAACAGCATCTCAAGTTTTTGGATAAGTAATATTTCACAAATGATCTACAGATTCAATGGATCACTGTCGAAGTCTCAGCCAGCTTTTTGCAGAACTTATAAGCTGATCCTAAAATTTATATGCAAATTCAAGGAAACCATAATAGTCAAAAAAGCCATGATAAAGAACAAAATAGGAAAACTACTCTTTATGATTACAACAGTTACTATGAAGCTAGCATAGATTACTGCCTGAATTTCCAGCCTGCTCTCCTGCCCTACAAATTTCAGACCAATGACTGTTACTTCAACTCTTGACTGAATTTTCAGTTGGTGGCCTGACCTGTAAATTTCAAACTAGCAAGACTCCACAGCTGTGTCAGCAGGAGGCAAACTGTGCAGAATTTCTATGTTGTAGTTTTGAGGCAGAATTCCTTCTTCTAGGGAAACCTGTTTTGGCTCCTATGGCCTTTAAGTGATTGGATGAGGCCCGTCCACCTTATCAAGGTTAATTTCCTTTCCTTAAAACCAACTGATTGTAGATATTAATCAGAGAATACCTTCAGAGCAACACCTAAAATAAGGTTTGAGCAAGCTTACACCATAGCCTAGCCAAGTTTATATGTAAAATTAACCATCACATCGTCTTAAAATGTGTATTTACCTAATTGATACGTCAATGAAAAAAAAGTTTAGATTATTGTGTGTTTTTTAATTAACACAAACTGAATTATTTTTTTTTTCTCTATTTATCTTTGACTACTTTACAATGTCTGAATGAATGTGATTGGCTTGTTTCAGGATTGACAAAGTAGATGATATAATTCAGGGAAAAGGAAAGATCAAGGGAGTTATTAATAATGCAAAAGTCATTGTGCTTCTTGCAATTATTTTTAACCTTTTAAACCGCAATTACCTTTGCACCAATCTCACACTTTGTCAAGTGTGATTACCTCTATTTTAAAAGTTTGTAAAAAACAGTGTTCCTGGTAACAAGGAAGAGAGACAAGTGAAATATAGGACTAGAAAAGAGCATGTTGCTGAAATAGGAAAAGAAAATTTATGACACAAATATACTTACATTAGCCCTAAGAATTAATTCAAAGGGATGTTTTGGAGTCATAACAAAAAATAATGATAATTACAATTAAAAAAACCATTTTCTACTGTTAAAATTATTTGAATATTCTTATATAGCTTTAAACAATGATTAATTCTTGTTTTGTCTCTCTAAAGTTTCATATATAAAGCTGCACTGCACATAAGTAACATAAAATCATTGTTTCTATTAAATATATTGAATTCATATTTTATCATTTGTATGCAAATATTATACTTACTTTTTCCTTTCTCAGAAATAATAATTTTTCATTGGTTAATTATTCCTCTAAGGGAGAAAAATCTCCGGGCTGAAACAGGACAATAATTTAAAGCAAAAATAAAATCATAAATACCAAGAAGCATTATTTAAAAGTTGGATTAATGTGTTCACCTGCAAGGCCTTTATTAACACCCAAGTAGGCCAAGAAAAAAAACTCATGTGATTTAATTATGAGTCAAATTTTTCTTTTTCTAACATTCTTATGTATGAGATCAGTAACAGAAAAATAGTCTCATTGTGTAATTTAACAAATCAGTAACAAGTAATAGATAAAATAGTCTGCATTGTGTAATTTAACAAACTTGAACAATAACAAGAAGCAATTTGTTTGACTTTTTAAAAAAAAAAGCAGGCTAATATATATTCAATGTCTAATGAAAGTCAATTAGTTATTCATTATTGCTCTTTTAACTGGATTAGTTGAATAAGTTTGTGGTATCCCACACTGAACTCACTTTTGCTGTTCAAATACTCACGCAATCCTACTTTAAATATGGGAAAGTAGTGAGCTGATCTGGAAACAAAGATGTCAGTGAAGTTTTATGTGTAGTCCTGACATGCCAGGTTGATAGAAGTGGAATCTTAATTTTTCTATTCTTAACTCCTTTTCCACCACTTAATGCATACAATCTTGATTCTTTTGGGAAACCCCAGCAATATTTACAGTAAAATAGAATTACCCATTCAGGTACCATTTTTACAAATATTGTGTAACTAGTAGAAGCAGGTTTAGATACAAGAAGAGGCCTTGCAATGAGAAGTTAGACAACATTGAGCAAGTAACTTGCACTCTCTAGCTTCTAGCGGTTAAAAAACTATAGGGTTTGATTAGCAATTCCTAAAATATAATTCCATGGAGGTATTCAAGATGACTTTAAATGGAACATGCAGGAAGTGTAAAAATTGTCACCTCTATATTGTAAAGTGGGAGAGTTCTTTTTCACGAGCAGATGTTAGATATAAAGAGGAAAATTCATGTCAACTCTCAATTTAAAAATTAATAACCTGAAAAAAATATCAGTCTAACCCCAGTTCAAACGGCCAAGGAATTTTCTCAGTAGCGGCCTTATATTTCAAATATTTCTTCAGGAATACTGCTTTATGGAATCCTAAACAGAGTATCACTCTTCATTTTCAAGACAAAGGGAAATTGATTTTGCTAAATAAGTGTGCACATCAGTGACTAAAATGATATATAGGTAACTCTATATAAAGCATACAAAGAAATAGCACTACACTAGAACTTTTATAGTGATTTAAACAATCATGATCTTTGTAATGCATAAATAAGGTAAACTATGTTCTTGCAAAGCTTAAACCTTTAGAAAATATGTAA
The DNA here is from genome assembly GCF_964194185.1 of Rhinolophus hipposideros. Classification (NCBI taxonomy): domain Eukaryota; kingdom Metazoa; phylum Chordata; class Mammalia; order Chiroptera; family Rhinolophidae; genus Rhinolophus; species Rhinolophus hipposideros. The sequence continues at coordinate 84,516,267 of NC_138053.1, forward strand.
TCTATAGTGCACACTTGGCAATATTTTATCTACTTATTTCAATTGGAGGATGATTGCACTATCAATTAGGGAATTACAATTTTGATAATCATTTATAAATTTCACTGAATCTAAAATGATTTTATCACTGTTGAATGAAAGCAAAAGGCAAATGGGCATTTATTTTAAACACTACCTATAATCAATAAATATATATGACCTATTTTTAGGTATCAGAAACTAATCAGCCTGGAAATGTCCTTGTATTACAGGAGTCAGCAAACTTTTTCTGTAAAAGGTCAGATAGAAACATTTTAGTTTTTGTGAGCTATTGAAAATACATGAAAATTCAACTCTGTCATTGTAGTATGGAAGCAGCCATAATCATTACATAAAGAATGAGTGTGGCTGTTTTCCAATAAAACTTTATTTACAAAAACAAGTCATGTACTAGATTTGGATTTTTGGCTGGCTTTGGCCCAGGGGTTGTAGCTTGCTGACCTGCTTTAATGCAATAGGACTTGTAGTATTAAAAATTATTTCTATGGATATTGTGTTAGCTGTTCTCTACACAAAGTTAACTCAAATCAATTAAGTATCAATATATTATTTTCTTAATTTTATGCAATACTTGTGTCACTATAGTATTACTGATCTCTATAAAATGCAACACATTTTATTCTAATTATTTAAGTTAGATGAACAAAATCAGAATAGATTCAAATTTTTAGAAATTTTATTTTGTTATTTAAATCTGCAGGGAGAATGAGGAGAGAAAATTGCAACCAACAAAACTTGCGGATGCTTATAATAAGATTTAATACTAGTTATAGACCACTCTAGTGGAATTTAAATGATTCGAGCCTAGACTTACTATCTTCAAGTATAGAAGCAGTACTTCAGAAATTGTTTCTTTTATACTAGAAAGTTGGTTTTGAGAAAAAGGTGAGCTGTTGGGCTCACTTTGAGCTTAATTATCAGCTGCCTATATGGACAATTACATGAGAATCTATATTAGCATGTTTACATTCTAATTATGCATGTTCTTATTGAAATATATCACAATAGAAGACCCTCTCAGATCTAAATCTCTCGTAGACTTTGTTTTAATACTTTGAGGAATATGAATCAATATATCCTACCTGCAAACAAACAAACAAACAAAAAAATGGTTAGCTACATAATTAATCTGACCACTGGTTAAGCGAGTGAAAACAGCACACAACAGTAAAAAAAAAAAAAAAAAAAAAAAAAAAAAAAGAAAAAGTTTCACTTAAATATTTTAGGCTATAGTACTATAAAAGCTAAATAGATTGCAACCTATAGCCAGAAATGTACCTCATAATTGAAGGAATATTCTGTAGGAATTTTTTGAAAGATAGGGCTGTCTATATTATTTTTTTAAGTTTGGGTTTTTTTTAATACAACTTTAAAACATTGTGTGTAACAGTATCGCAAGAGTGACTTTGATTTTTCTTCAACTTACATTACATACATGCCTCCATGACCAATAGAAAGACAAATGCAAATGGATTTCCCTTAGAAAACTAAGTTTGCAGCTGCTGGGACAAAATGGTGAGCTCTGCAGGTAAATTTGTTTGAGTGATGTTATGGAAATCTGATCTCAGCTAAAGGCGAATAAGAGGACCTATGGCCTCTCTTGTTACCTGCAAAAAGGGAAATATAAAGACCCAAAAGTACGACACAGATTTAAATTTCTATTTACCAAGTATGTACATTGCTAGGGATATGAAGGTGAGTGAGAAGTGGACCATCCCCTTACAGAGCTCAGTATGGTAAGTTAATCATCACTGTCATAATACTATTAAGCAAAGCATGATGGATGGGCTGAAAAGTAAGTTTTTTGTTGTATAGATAGGGAAAGATTAATTATATCTGTAATCTGGGTACTCACACAATCAATAGATGTTGAACTCAGTTGACATTACAGTCCATTATGCAGTTTCACATAGTGACATTTGGAGTACATTATTGTGTATATGCAGCAGTTTTTATAATGAGAAAACAAACAAACAAACAAACAAAAAACAGAAGAATCTGTAAATATGGAATAAAGAAATGTTCCAAAAATTGGATTATTTTTTTAATGCTATTTTTGAGGAATACAGGCTGGTTATCTTGTAAAATATACCTTAATCTGCCCTTATCTCATTTTTCCTCATCATTATATTCTGGTAATCCGTTTTTGGCTAGAAGATCCCATAAATGCTGCTGTGTCGTTCTCAGTGCATTACCCTAAAGGACATTTGTCATCTTGTTATTGATGATATTAACTTTTATGGCTTCGTTAAGGTAGTGTTTCTTAAGGTTTTCCATTACAAAACTGCTGTTTTACTCATTTTCACCAGTAAGTACCAGCAGGAAATAATTTGAGACTTTGTAAATATCTTATTTTTCATTATATTTTTGACTGCTACTCTTTGAACCCATTGATGATTTTTGCCATATCTTTTTATAACAACTATAGTTACCAAATTGTGTTCTTGTATAAATATTATTGTTACCAAATTATGATATTCTATTTCCAGCAATGCATCTAGGTTTTTAGGTTGGCATTATACTATAAGGAGAAGCTTTCCCTTTTATGACACTAATTTATTTAGTAATTACTCTCTATCAGGGTTGACACATAGATTCTTATTTTATTTTAGGTCTGTATGACGAGTACATGAAGATACTTTGTACTATATTGCATTTTTTTATTAGTGTGAAATTATGTCAATATGAAACATTTTTTAATACAAGTTTATAAATATGGGCTGTAGGCCATGCCTCTATGTGCACAATTACATGTACATACATATTTACATACACGTATGTTCATTCCGAGTAAGAGATCAAGTGGATTTGTTCTGGATTATGACTTCCTAGAGCTTTGCCCACCCCGAGATGCAAGAAATATGATTTTTAATGTTTTATTATTTTTTTTGTTTTTATTGTATCTAAATATAATAATGTCTCACCTTATTCCTGTTTAAGGAAAAAAAAAATAAGTAACAATGTAGATAATATCCAAAATTTAATTTCTGGCCTACAACTATCAGATAAATGTATTAATGGCACTCAATCCCTACTTCTGTATCATACCTTAAGAAACAATGTATTTTGTTACTTGAGAGCAGTATGAAGATGAGAGAGAATGATACAGATCCTATTGTAATAATGAAACGATTCACATTCCATAAGTTACAGCAATATGAACATGAACATTCAGTACATAAAAGAACAGGTTGAATTAAAATTAGAATACATTTAATTTGTAATGCTTGAACACAATTATATTTCTAAACTTCTTTGCTTTCCAGAACTTCTTTATATCTTAAAAGTTATTTTTCCTAGAAACAGTTTTCATCTGTGGTATGTACTAATGACTTTAACGCAGACATTTTACCAAAAATATAGATTGCTTGGCAGCTACCCTGTTTAATGGTGACAATCAAAAAATACATTATCTGATATTTAAAAGCATTCCACCTTATTAAAAATAAGGCAAAACCATTCAATTTACAAAGTGAAAAGTCAAACACATAAATAGATAGGTATGTGGATACCACTTAACCTCAGTTGTAGAACCAGAGTGAATGTGTCAGTTTTTAGATCCCAAGGTCATTAAAAAAGGTATTTAATTTTAAACCTGTTTATACATTTTGCAGTTTACTTTAAAGACATCATAATCTGGAAAATAAAAATTCCTTGCCCATGGTTAGTATTCAAAGGTTTGCAAATCCTATAAATTCAGATGTAAAATATTTTTGTGTGTATGTGATTTATACATTTAATTTCACCCTTGGGTAGAACATCCATAGCTTTTATTAGATTCTCAAATGGGGCTGTGGTAAGAATGCCTATTATATAGTCATTCATATTTTTATCACAATGGCTTCCTCAGAGTACTCTCTGAAGTGTATCAATTTTAAAGCAAATTGCAGACTCTCATAAGAATAAAGTAATTGAGATTGCTTTCCTTATCAAAGATTTAATAATCAGCAAAGCTTGTGTACAACTATCAGGCAGCATAAAATTTAAGATGCACCAAATATAAAAGCCTCTAAATTTTACAATTTAAACATTATGCTTTAAGGTCAATACGATTAAAATAAATGCGACCTTGTTTTTAACTACACCACAGTCATAGGATATGTAGTAGAAAATGTGACTATAACACACACAAAATAACTCGAATGCCATATACAATCTACCTGAAACATATGCAAACTCTGGTAATACAGTGTTAGGCAATTCAGTGCAGTAGGATAAACACTAACATCGTAGATATGAGTCCTGTGAGGAATATATAAAAGAACTAGATTTTATAAATGGAACAGAAAACAAGACTTGTATCTTATAAATCAAAAAATAAAATAAATAGATAATGCAGTGGCAACATGAAAAGGAAATGGAAACTTGACCTTCCACATAAGCAAGAGATTCTACACCACTGCATTTGAAGAAGGGCTACAAAATGCAATTGATGCCCGATAAGGTCTTAGAAAGATGCTGAAAGAGGGTGATTTCAAGGACAACCCCAGACGAAGCCAAAGAGAACTCTCCAAAGCATGGAGCACATAGTAAGACAGACAACAAACAAAAAAACTTTGAAAACAAGAGCAAAGATTTCCAAGGGCTGATAGTTACAGCTACATGGACTCCCTTTTTATACATACACCAGAAAAGAATCAGTGATACTTTAGATGAATGAGTAAATACACAAATTCTTGCAAGTCTGTTATTCAGGGAGTCTCTAAATTGGGAACATCTCTCAAGTTGGCAAACTTTGCTGGCTTGGGGAAAATCAAAGGCGAAAATAAATCATTCGAACACACAAACTTTTTTGCCTTGAAGACCTTCTTCTGCACACAGCTACACATAGTTTTCTACAAATAGCTGGTCAGAAAAGTACTCATATTATTAAACAGCCTTTGATAGTTAAAATGTACCTTGTGCAAGGCATAAAAAAATCTATAAGAACATAAGAAGAAAGAAATAGAATCCAAAAATGGCAAATAAAGAAAGAACCTTGACAAAAATATATGTGTGTGTGAGGAATGTAAAGTACAAAATAGGGAATATATTATAGTCAATGGCATTGTAATAGCTCTGTCGGGTGTCAGAGGGGTAGTAGACTTGGGGGGGTTATCACTTTATGAAGGGTGTAAATGTCTAATCATTATGTTGTTTTGTACACCTGAAACTAACACAAAGAAAAGTGTGTCTGTGTGTGTGTGTGTGTGTGTGTGTGTATGTGTGTGTGTCCCCGAAAGCTCAAGGGAGAGCATCTGAAGGAGAGGGTTGTAGGTTAGAAGAACTCAAGAATGAATTACAGGAGAAAATAAATGACCACATTGTAAACAATGAAAAAGCAAAATTGTTTCCAAAATATTAAGGGCATAGAATACTGGTTTAAGAAAGCTAAGAAATGAGGATGGTCATGTATGCCACGAGTATGTTCATAGCAGTTTTATTCACATAACCAGAAACTGAAAACTATCAAGTGTCTGAATATAGAACAACAGACAAAATGTGGTATATATACAAGTATCCATACCCTATTTTACTGCATAATAATAAAAAGAATAAACTGTATCAAAGACAGTATGCTGAATGAAAGAAGTCAGTTGCAAAAGGGAATATCTTTATTATCCATTTATATGACTAAAAAAAAAGAGAACACATACAAGCACACTAGCCTAAGGTGATAAAGGTGAGAATACGGAATACCTTGGTGTGAGGGGGGATACTGTCTGAGAAGGATCATAAAGAAACTGTCAGTCTATGGCCATACCACCCTGAATGCACCCAGTCTCATCTGATCTCAGAAGCTAAACAGGGTCAGGCCTGATTAGTACTTGGACGAGATTCACCTGGGAATGCCAGGTTCAGTAGGCTAAATAAATAAAAAGAAACTGTCAGAGGTGCCGTAAATGTTCAAAATCTTGATGTGAGTGGTGATGACATTATTTATTTGCAAAAATTAATTGAACAGTACAGCAAAATTAGCACACTTTATGTGCTCGACTTGAGTGTCTCACTTAAAAACATTAAATGGGTGTGCTGTGCCCAGGATGGATAATGGTTAACGAGCATAGCTCCTGGTCAAGTCTTATTTGTGATGTTTCAGGCCCAATAATAGACAATTACAAAGGCTTTCCGTGGAGGGCGTCACGTAAGATAGCAGTCTTCCTACCCCAGGATTCACGCCCAGCCAATTTCCTACACCCTCAGCCAAAAAAGGGAGATGCAGTCAGGGTTGCTTGGGAGGGGGGAGGTGTCAAACGGAAGATCCAGCAGAGGGGCTATAACGACTTCCTGACGACTGCCTTCTGTTCTGCAGGGAGGGACTAAACGTGGTCAGAGACTACACAAACAGATATGCACCCAATGACAGTAGCTCTCTAAGCAGCTCGGAGGCACCGATGGACCGCCTGCCATGAGCTACTGAGACCTGTGTTTTTCATGACAAAGAATGTAAAGTCTTTTGGGATCGATTTGCCAGTGATCTGAGGAGACCTTAGAATCTTGGCTAATTTACCTCCACAATGAAGGCCATAACCTTGTTAAACTTAGTAAGGAAGAGCAGTGCCTTGTGAAGCCTGTCACTACAGACCTGAGCTGTATTTAGTGTCTCTACACTGCCCACTTTGTCTCAGGAGGAGAAAGAGGGAAAGATAAGAAGGTACAAAGGAGAGACAGTCTGTTGATTTATGATTTTATTACTACTCATCTTTTTTTAAATTTTTTAACCAGGTTTTCATTTGCCCTTATTTCTAACTTTGTTTTAAGTTCCAGGTTATTCTGGAGCTCCCTTATTTATATTTTATTGAATAACTTTATCAGTCTGGATCTAGATTTGTGCATAAACATGTGGGGGGGATTATTTTTGTTTCCATCAGTACCCATGGGTGAAGAGAAAACACCTTGGATCTTACCTTGGAGGAGTAGCTGTTTTCGTGAAGAAAAACCACCTTTGTAGGGACATGGACTACGTAACTCAGTGGTTTGTTAGTCCATGAAGAAATGTCCCAGTCACGCTGTCACTTCATGTCATTATGAAGAGACATTCTAAGACTATGGCGGTCATGCCACTCTTGCAGCTTGAGCCTCTACTCACTGCTCCTCCTCCAGAGGATGTACTCTGTAGTTTTACTAGAGGGTATAGTTAGAGATATGTGCAAAACTACAAAAAAAGTGAAAGGATTACAAGTACAGAATGCTTCAGTAGTATTTGAAGATGAAATCTTCCAGTGACTTTTGTCTTCTCCAGTCTACTCTCTGCCTCTTAGCTTTTCCCTGGGCCCGTTTAGTCTGAAGTACTCCTGGGATTTATCCGTTAACTGGTCACTTTTCTAAACATCTAGAGCTATGGAAAGCAATTTTTTTTTAGTATTATTATGAATTAGACAATGGAAAGACCGGGAAGAACATTATAAATTTGACATAATAATCTAAAATTGAAGTTTAATATCTCAGACACATTAAGTAGAGAATATAAAATTTGTCAAAGCAATTATGTATGTAGTTTCTATCCATATGCATACAGACACATTTATTCACACAGTTATTAGTTCTTTACAGCATTGTTGACACTTCGACGCTTAAATTACCCCTTTTTAAACTACATGTTTCCATCTGTTAACACAATGTTCAGTTTTCCTTGTGTTCCTATATTTTACTAAATCACAGTTGATATTGTAAACTCTGTCATTCATATATGAATCTGTAACTTACGCTCGCCAAGTTTCAACATATGTTATTCACCAAGGTGGATTTGAATTTTTATTCACTCTTTAAGGTACTAATTTTTAAAATCATATTATTCTACCATTAAAATTATAGAAATAATAAGTGCACTTATATTTTTTGTTTAATGTCAAAACCAAAATTGAAATATTTTTAATATTAATAAGTATAGAAAAGAGGTAATAAATTTGTTGTCTCTCATCCACTTACAATATGTTCCAAGACCCCCAGTAAATGCCTGAAACTGAGGATAATACTGGAATATATATATATATATATATATATATATATATATATATATATATGTATGTATGTATGTGTGTGTGTGTGTGTGTATGTATACACACACACACACACACACACACACATACATACATACATTTTCACCTAAAGGAAGCACTTTATGGCTTTTTTGGGGCATATCTGAATTGCGTGCTGGCATCAGCATTCTTGCACTTTGGGGCCGTTATTAAAATAGCATTACTTGAACACAAATAGTGTGATACTTCAAAGCTTGATCTGATAGTCCAGATGGTTACTAAGTGACTGGGTGGCAGGCAGCGTGGACAGTGTGGACACGCTAGACACTGTTCATGCCTCAACAGGAGGGAGAGGATTTCATCAAGCTGCTGAGAATAGTGCAAAATTTAAAACTTACGAGTTATTTGTTTCTGGAATTTTCCATTTACTATTTTCAGACCGAGGTTAACTGTGGGTAACTGAAACCACAGAAAGTAAAACAGTAGAAATTGAAATAGTGGATAAAGGGAGACTTCTGTAAAAGATCATTCAATATATTTTCAGTTACATACATAATTTATTACTTTTAAATGAAAATCATTACACATAGTTTTCCCAAAATGATGAGGAAATAAACGTACTTTCTTCTGTCCAAATGGTTGCATTCTGCTTATTAATTCAATAAAAATATACAACAAAATTAAATGTTACTTGAATTACCAGAAAAAAAAAGAAATTGGGGTAAACATGAAAAATATCTAAATTTAAAAAACTATATTATTTTACACCAAATATATTTTTCCTTAGAGGTTTTAAGAGTAAACAAGGAAATTGTAACAGCCCTTAACACGTTGGATATATTATTATTGTCTAACTACATGTATTTATAAATTATTTTGATTTAATTTTTGCTATAAAGGATGATGTCTTTAGCACTGTCACTTTCTTCTCCATTCCAGTATTTGATATATACACTACTACTTTAATCTGCTGAAGTTTATTATTTTATACTAATAAATCCTTCATTTTAAAATATTTGTTCTGGGGGCCGGCCCGGTGGCTCAGGTGGTTAGAGCTCCAAGGTCCTAACCCCGAGGGCTGCCGGTTCGATTCCCACATGGGCCAGTGGGCTCTCGACCACAAGGTTGCCAGTTCAACTCATCGAGTCCCACAAGGGATGGTGGGCTCTGTCCCCTGCAACTAAGATTGAACACGGCACCTTGAGCTGAGCTGCCACTGACCTCCCGGATGGCTCAGTTGGTTGGAGCGCGTCCTCTCAACCACAGGGTTGCCAGTTCGATTCCTCAACTTCCGCAGGGGATGGTGGGCTGCGCCCCCTGCAACTAAGACTGAAAGGACAACAACTTGAAGCTGAATGGCACTCTCCACAACTAAGATTGAAAGGACAACAACTTGACTTGGAAAAAAGTCCTGGAAGTACACACTGTTCCCCAATAAAGCCCTATTCCCCTTCCCCAATAAAATCTTAAAAAAAAAAAAAAATTTGTTCTGTATTTGAATGTGCCTGTTTTTGTGATCACTATTTCCCTATTTTGGAGAATATTTATTCTGATTAACTTCTTAATTGGACTTAATTAATCATTAATAACATTTGTTCAAGAAATTGGAGTTTTCTATTCCACAATTGATACTTATTTGAGAATAACTGCATCTTTTGGCACATATTCTTTTCTTGAACTTTGTAATCTTACCACGGAATGTTACTGTTGAGAAGTCTAATGCCATTCTGAACCCCTCACCTTGTATGTGACTTGCTTTCTTCTGCCCTGTTGCTTGAAGTATCCTTGTAGGGCTATTTGATTAAAAGATATCTGGGTGTTACCTGCAACCCAAAGTGCTCTATATACCAATTTAACCTTTTTAAACTTGTGTGGGGGGTCATAGGAAATTTTGGTTTTATTGTTGTGTTAAATGATCTTTTTTATTTTGAGTTGTTGAGATCTACACCTCAAGAAAGTTAACTATTATTATTTTTTATTCTTATTTTTTATTTTTATTTTTTAATTACATTCGGTATTACTTTATGCTAGTTTCTAGTGAACAGAATCATAGAGATTTATATGATTTATGAAGTGATCTCCCCAATTAAAGTAATACCCACCTGGCACTATACACAGTTATTACAATATTATTGACTATATATTCTCTATGCTGTAATTTACACCCCTGTTACTATTTTGTAACTACCAATTAATCATCCTTATTTTGAACGTAAATATATTTGTGTCTCTCTGCTTTGCTTTTCCTTTTGTTTTGTTTGTGCTCCCCTATATTTATCTTAAGCTTCTCCCCTTGTCAGTAATTCTTTTTCTGCTTGTCCTTTGATAATACCACGTTATATATGAGTATATTTAGAATGTTGTTTTAATCCTCTACAAACTTTCCTTCAGTTTTGTAATTATCTTCTCATTTATTTGGGCTCTGATTTTACTGAATTAATAGGCTTAGTATATTGGTTTATTTCTCAAAGAACTTGGGCAAACTTCCTTCTGTGCCTTGGGTAAAGCGTACTTTTAAACATAGATTTTTTATTTCCTTTATAATATGTTCCTCTTTGTTGTTGTTATTTAGCTTTGATTTTGGTTTTGGTTTTCCCATCCAAATTTTATTTCCATAGTGTTCGTTCCTTTTAAACTTTCTCATATTCTGACAGCCTGGTATTTTCCATTTGTTTTTATGCTGTTGAAGATTGCTTTACTTCTTTCCTACCACAGTGAAAATCCTTTTGTAGTGCACATAAGATACGGTCTTTCTGCGCACTATTTTTATGTAGTTTAAGAGAAGTTAGAGCTCATGAAGTAGCACTCAGTGTTTCATAGGACATTTTCTACTTTTATGTCTCAGATTTGCTTTGCTTCTTCCATGTATTTGGACAATGGAAATCAATCCAAAGTGGACATGATCACAGGCTTAAGATACATCACATACTCATGTGCATGATAGGAAAATTTACTTGTACCAGAAAAAATGGCGTCGCTTTCCACTTCCTCTGTTTTCATGCATTTCTCCACAGCCATTATTCTCACCACTGTTCACCCCAGCTTTGCCTCTCTACCTGGTATAAGAGGAAAATGCAATGTCTCCAACTCTTATGACTTATCTCTAGTTTCATAGACATCAATAAGAATTTTATAAATATTGGGACTCAACAATATATTTTTTAAGATGTGGGACACATTTAGAAGGCTGTGTTATCTACACAGTTCTAGAATGTTCTCATTCATTTGTTTATATTTCAGGGATTGTGGCATTATGATGCTCCTCTTTTCTTTTTTGGTTTTTACTACTGAATGTCCAACTGAATGTTTATTATATTTCCTTTTGTCTTTTTTTAAGGTATGGGGAAGAGGAGAATATTATGACTTATTATTTGACAGAAAAGTCTAATTCTTATTTAAAAATATATGTAATCCTATAAACTATAACATATTTATTTTTGTATATTTGAAGGAGATAAGTCTTAGTTTACTAAAAGTTTCTTTAATGCTCACATATTGTTTTACAGGACTTTTCTAAGATTTAAGTTCTTACTATCTATAAAACTTAAATGGATTTGTAATATACCAGCAGGATTAATGTATTTGGATTATTCTCTGGTCATGTATTGTGATCAGATTATTTTTTAAAAATTACTTTTAATACATAGTCTATACATAGTCTAAGCATTTATTAAATAGAAGTGAATCTTCATGTACCAAAACTACAGATTACAAATGTCATCGAGCTACATTTTCATGCTCTCAAAAGTCAAAAAAACAAAAAGAGCTGTAATTTAACCATTTTTTATGAAAAATATATTCAAATTTACTTGTGTTTATTAAAACAATCCCACACTTAAAACATTATACTTTAATGTGCATTCTAGTAATTGAGGTCAAATAATTTATTCCCTACTAAAGACCCATAGAGAGTCTCACAAAGCATATTATGGCTTTTACCCCAACAGGAATTTAATATACCCTTAGCCCCATAGAGTACTTTAATTCATATAATGTTCCACCGAGGAGTATGTACTTCAAAACTTCACTAATACTAACTTAAAAAAAAGGACTCAAGATACTTGATATAAGTGATTGAAATACAAATTATAATTTAAGTAATACAATAGCATTATTTTCAAGTATGTACATGAATTAAAGCTGGACATAAAATATATTAGTGACAGAGTATGGATTATAAAGGGATTTTAAAACCAAAAAATAAATCAATTAATAGTAATAGTAGTAGACATCCTGTTTAAACTGAGAGCCAGCTGGTCCTGGCAACACATAAATTTTAGCTGACAAATTTTTTGTGGAGTTTCCTCGAGTGATGTAATTCTATTCAGCCTTGAATATTCATTTAAATTTTAGTTTATAAGTCCTTAAGCCTGGCATCCCAATGAAGTCAACCTTACATTTATCAAAATGGTCACAGCCTTCCTCAAATGAATTAAAGTATCTTTTTTTTTTAATTGATCATAATTTATTTCTGGAACAAATTCCTGTTTCCTGTAACTCAGTGGTTTTAATATATGAATATCCTGAATAATGTCACAAAATGTATCTCTGTCTGTAATCTTAAATCATTAGTTTTCTCAAGTACGTTAAATTTATTTTAAGTAACTAAGAAGTATTTTGGGTAGAAATTTGAAGTTTTTGAGACAAATAATTATGCTTTATATCTAAAATATGTTAAGCAAATATGATTGGAAATATTACTAAAATTTGTATTGTGATTAAATTATAGATTATTTTTCTTTCCAAATATAACTTTTTTCCATGTGTATTGAATTTGCATAGTATGCTGTTAGTAATGAAGAAAATGTGATTTTTAAAAGTGTTGAATAAAAATAGATAACCACAGGATTGTATTAAAACTTCTCACTATGGATTTCTTGAAAATATTTACACATGAGGAAGTAGAAAGCAATATTAAATTTTAATAACAGATGATCAATGCAGATAATTTTAGGAAATAGGAATATATTATATTTTCAATTTGCAATGTGGTTTATTTTTTTCTTTATATTTATATGTTTTATTATTAGGTTGGTGCAAAAGTAATTGTGGTTTAAAAAGTTAAAAATAATTGCAAAAGCGTCAATTATATTTGCACTAACCTAATATGAGTTATTAGTAGGCTATTATCACTAACCTATCACTGCCATAATTCCAAATAGAAACTCCACCTACCACTACCATGTAGAAATTACAGTTTTTGCTGTCCAATTTAAGTATGTAATTTATTTTTATACTGATTGGTTTCAAATGTCATTAAACACCATAAATAATGTCATGTTTCTGATGTTCATATTTAATCAATATAAATAGATGTATTTGGGGTGGATACAGTTAGCTCAGCATAGCTTTTTAAATAGGATTGGGATTCTCTAGTCTCTTGCAACATGGATTTGAAGAACACTTTATTTTCTGCAGTCATATAACAGAACCAGTAGTTTGGTTTCAGGTTTTTTTTTTCTCCCCTCTTTATTTTGTATTCCCTACTTCCCTCTGTCTATCTTTGCCCTTTATTCCTTTTACATATAAAAAAAGTGAGTTTAATAATTTATTTTATAATTCTAATTTGATAAGATTTCAGCTGTTTGACAAGTTGGCTTTCAAACACACGTGTGTGTGTGTGTGTGTGTGTGTGTGTCTGTGTGTGTGTTTGGAAGCAGTCCTTAACTAAACAGTAATTAGAAACATTAACTCAACTCTTACTAAAACATAGATATCAAAATATATTCAGTCTCAGTTTATAAATTCTGTAGTGATATCAGAAAACAGAGGAATTTGCTTTCTTGAGGCTATAGAGACAACATATCAGAAGTTCTAAATAATCGTACAGAAACACCCCACCACACTTGTTGCCATTCCCCAAACCCTGCCAAGCTTGCCATCTGACCATGTATCTTTCTCTGCATCAGAGAACTATACCAATAGTTAAGGAAAGTGGGGAAAATTCTGCCTGGTCTTATATTATTGCTGTTCCCATCATAACATTTAAAATTGTACACTAACTCTATCTTTAACTTGTTTAGTTAATACTGCTTTGTCTCTTAACAGGTTTCTTAATTGATTCACCATAATTTGAGCAGTGAGGTTCTAACTGTTTCCCCAAACTTCTCAACATCTATTGTTTTAGCAGCATCTCAGCAGCATCCTTTGTAATATACTAAAGTATGAAGATTTTAGTATCTTTTAGTTTAAAAGATGGAGGAGACGTTAATATAATTAAAATATCTAATGGCTCTAAACCTTTTAGAGTGGGGTAAAGGAAATATTAAAATAAATCTATTCTATCCAATTGCTTACCAGGTTCTAAGTTGTTAATATGTTTCTCTATTGGCCTTTCGATTATAATCAGAATATACTAAGCTAAATTGCTGATTTCAGAGGAAAAATGACTGGTTCTCACATGTCCTTTGGATTTCTCAAAAGGAATAACTGGGACAAGTAAACATACTATGATATCAAAGAGCCCTATAGGAAGATCCCCCCATTTATTTGTCCAGTGTAAGTTGAGTCAAACATGTCTAGCCAGAGAATTTGCAGAACAAAGTGAAGGGTGGGTTGAAGGCTCTGTGCTCAAGGTACTGGAACTAATTTTGTTTAATATTAATTGATTAAAATTATTCTGTTCTGTTTTGTTTTAAAGTTGCTCTTTATTGCGGACCAAATATTTTAAGAGACCAAGGCAGTAAAAATACATATATCGGGATGTGGTACACAGGCAAACATATAATAATGTATCACAAAGTGACCACATGAATTTTCAAATAAATACTAAAGCATTTTAAGTTCTGTGACTTAATCATATGATATAAAATTACCAAATAAACTGCACTCTTCTGTTATTAAGTGAATAATCAGTACTTCTCAATTTTCTCCCTTATGCTTCTCCTATGCTTATCCAGAGGTTAACTATTACTTGCTTTTTTATTGTATTGTAGATAGTCTTTTTTTCTGTCCAAAGAAGAGAGAGAAAGGAAACAAAAGAGGAAAACAAAACAAAACACACAAACAGTCAACTTCCTCTCCACATGTTAAGTGGATGTTCTGTGGAGTTTCTATAAGTTCAACTACCTTATACCAGCTTCCTACATACAGGCCCTCTGGAGAGTCTCATAGATACTTGTTTAGCAAGGCAAAAACTATAGATATTCACTCTTCCCCCTTATCCCAAGTCTTGTCTCCAATTTGCCCCATCTTAGAATTGCACTACTCTCCTTGTTAAAGGGAGAACTTCACAATCAATGTGTCTTCTTTTAGCTTACCCTCACATAAGATCCAAAGGTAAGGTTTGAGAATTTTGCCAATTTTGAATTTAAAATATATTTTCAATCTCTTCCTTCATTCTGTCTCACCTACTTTTGACTTCATCCAGGCCCTCTTGTTTGTTTTCTGGATTCCTACAGTAGCCTCCCAAATCAGCCTCAGGCTATGGAATCAAGGGGCCTTTCGGAGCTGTAGTTCTATATGTCTGGGAGATGAAGATATGAATGTTATGAAAAGGGTAAGAAATGAAAGAGCCAAGGAATAAATAGTTGGGCTTTCATGGACCAAGAGGCACAAACAAGGGTATAACAAAGTTGCTTAGATAAAGAGGACACATGTGCCCACCCACCCTGAGGCAGGAGTGGACTCTCCAGGCCGGGGATGAATTGTGTGCCCAAGTACCTCACCTGGACACATTCTGAGATGTTAGAGCCACAGGTGCACGAAGTGGGTTCAGGGGATCTTACGGTACTTTGTACTGTTTGCCCAGTGACAGGCACATCCTGGCTACCTTCTACTGGACTTGAAGCTCGCTTGAGATTAGAGATCCCTCATGTCTTATTCATCATTCTTTTCAGAGTCTATAATAATGATTAACATAGAGTGGTGATAAGTAAATATTTTCCTGGATTTGACATAACTCAAGTATGATCCACATGCCCTACATTTCTGTCTACACTGGAAAAAAAATACAAAACTGTTTTTTTTCCCCACAATCAGTTTAACATTCCATTATTTACACCTTTGCTAAAGAGTGTTCAAAGACCAAATAAGCATATACTTGAAAGTCTTCTAAGTGAACTCATAACTAGGAATTGTCATAAGCTCTTTTTATCTTCCCATGGTTCCTAAATAATGCATTGTGTGCAAATGACATTATTAGATTTTTAGTGCTTAAAATACATTGATATTTTCTTTAATATCAGAATAAATTTTGTGCACAAGGAGGCACACTCACACTATTTATTAAGAAAATAATGTGTTATTCTTTATGACATCATTAAATTATTTTAAATACTGTTTATCAAGCTTCTAATTATTAGCAAATGATTTAAACTAACAAAACGAAATTTAAGAATATCTCATTAATTTCCACTAAATGTTTAAACATTGATTAAAAATGCATTCGGATTATTTTTCTAAACATGAAAATAAAATCACAAATCTAAGTCAAATTATATTGAATGTTTTAGATATTATAAACTCAGACAAAAATTGACTTATTATGATGATTACAAAGCCGATTATCATACTTTCATAAAAACTGACTTATAAAATGTTTTTACCCTGAATTTAAGTTAGTATTTTTAATTTCCTGTTTTCCTTTTGCTTTTCTTGCCCCGGACTAACACCACAGAATTTGTGAAATTTATTCTGATGCTCTTTCAATAGTTTTCTTGGTTTAGAATAATTTACATAGTGCAAATGGGGGGAAATCGCATCTTAGACTGGAGACGTCTGAAAGAGCATACGGGTGACGTTGACTCTCGTACTGAACATAATGTCTAGTTGTCTAGTCCAGGGAAACCCCAACTCAAGCCAGTGATCATTCATTTGTGCCTACCCGCTCTATTAATAGCTAAGTTTCTCTTAGTATGTCATGGGGCTTTCATACCTTCTTTTTCATAGTGTTTTAATTTGATTAAACCATACTGGCTTCTCAGAATTTTTTTTTTTTTGACTTCACAAGGTCAGCGTTATTTAATAAAGCATCCTGGGATTACAAAGTATTGACTTAGAACATTGACGTAATGGAAAACCTACAATAAATCTTACCATTCTCACAATTAAGTAGCATCACCTAGACTTTTCATCTATCAAAAGATAAGAGATTGAGTCTGCTCATTTAGCAGTTAGGGATATATAGCTAATTTATTATCTTAAGTCATACCATTGAACACTATGTATTGATAAAATATATTGGAAATTCAAGTATCTTTCTTTATCTTGTCCTTCTTTCCTTAAAACTTAGTGATATATACAATTAATGATGATCTCAAGAAAACAACGACAAAAAATATTTTGATATTTACCTCCCTATATCACATACTATATTTCTTCTCCCTGCTTTTTTTTTTTTACTTATTGTATCTTCAGTTTATTTCAGTTTACTTATCATAATGGAAACAAAGATTTTTCTCATATTTCCTCACTCTCAGCACTACCACACACATTATTACAGTTAAGTAAATGCCAACTTACCCCCAAGCCATGTAGCATACTATACGCCCTTTTTTTAAAGAAAAGCTTTTATTTATTTAAGTGTGTTTTTCCAGGACCCATCAGCTCTTAGTCAAGTAGTTCTTTCAATCTAGTTGTGGAGGGCGCAGCTCACAGTGGCCTATGTGGGGAATTGAACCGGCAACCTTGTTGTCAAGAGCACCACACTCTAACCAACTGAGTCAACTGGCTGCCCATAAGCCATTTTTTATACATGGAATGTTTTTTTTCCTGAGTTAATTGCCTCATTTATTTGCTTGCTTAGTTTTTAATGTCCCCATTGTTATTGCAATTCCAAACTGTTCACAAATTATGTCTGTCACTTTCAGTGTGAAGGGACACATCCAGCAAACCATAGCGCGTTTTCCTAAGTGCTTTGAGTAATGTCTGAAATAGAATAAAAATAAAGCATTTCATATCCATAGAATGGAATATGTTCAGTCATTAAAAAGACATGATGTATTGCATGCTACACCATGGATAAACTTTGAAAACATGTTAGGTGAAAGAAGCCAGACGTAAGAGTTCATTGATTGTATGATTCCATTTATATGAAATAGCCAGATGAGGCAAATCCATAAAAACAGAGAGTGGTGACTCCTTTTGGCTGGAAAAGTTTGGAGGCATGGGGAGTAACTGTTAATGGTTACGAAGTTAATTTTTGTTGTGAAAATAATAATTTAAAAAATGGTCTACAGTTAATTGTGGTGAAGGTTGTGAAACATTGTGAATATACTCAGAACAAGTGAATATACACTTCAAAAGAATGAACTGTGGTATCTTAATTATATCTCAGTTTTGAAAAAACAAAAGGAAGAAAAAGTCACCTGGGAACATCTAATGTAAGAGGGAAATATGACAAAGAAGGCAGTGGCATTCTTCTACCCAAAGCCAAAAATCCAAAAATGCTATGGGTTTTTAGCAGATAACCGAGTTTTATTTGGGGAAGGACAAGATGAAGAAAGTTATTTGAATTCTCAATATATTTCTGCTGTGTTCCAATTTTACAGATGTTTACTGACTGCCTATTATGCGTCTGACATTCTCTTACACTCTGTGAGCGATATGCCGTATGATACTTTCTTGATGCTGAGACTCCTCAGAGAAATATTGTTTGCCCAAGTTTTCTAAGTATGATTAAGGTGGAAGGCTAAGCTATGATTTTGGTAGGTTAGGTGTATTAAATGCATTTTCGACTTACGACATTTTCACCTTATGGCGCATTTATCGGGATATAACCCCATTTTAGGTTGAGAAGCATCTGTAGTTGAAATTAACTGAAAATAAAATAACATATTAGAATAAGACTATTTTTAAGAATTTAAAACACAAAATATTAAAATTGGATTATACAAGAAAAGTCACCAGTTCAACATCTTTGTCCTTTAACTGGTTTCTACCTTACCTTAAAAAACTCCTTTACAAGTAGTCAGTAAGTCTATTTGGAGACTTCTGGTCATAGAGAAGTCTATTACCTTGTCTTATAAGGTAGCAGGTTAATACTTATAGAAGCTCTACTAAGAATTGTTTTGTGTGTTGAATTAATATTAGTTTTCCTCCCCTAACCATAAGTTTCAGATCTCTTCACGAACACATATATCAATTCTTCTAATTAAAAAACAATATGAAAACATTTTAAATTTACTTGCCATGATTGTGTAAGTTATGGTTAAACATCCCAAATTCTTCTTGACATTCATATGGATTGGTTTTGCTCTGTAAGCACTTTGAAATAAAGCGAAGACAATTAATCACACCATATTGTGCTATTGGGCAGAAAAGCATCAAATGAGATAAATCTCCTTATATATATTAATACAAAATTAGGGGGGGGGAAGTCATCCTTATTTCAACCAGAGAGAGAGAGAGAGAAAGAGATAGAGAGATCAAGCTGTGAAATAAATGTAAGGAAATCAATTATAACATATATTCTAATGTTAGATATGTTAAAATGTTACAAAATGTGCAAATAAGAATTGATAAAATGTGGTACCTCACATTTTTTTTAAATGTAATAAACATCAGTGTTTTCATCTTTTCCCCTGTGATATGCTTACTTACCTGGTGTACTAAACAGGTGCTGAATTTATTTTCTGAATAATTTCATACTGTCAGTGAAATATAAGATGTATTCACTGAGTACACAAGTAGCAAAAGGAGGAGATGATTAATTCTAACTGAGGTAGGCAGGTAGGTCAAAAAGAAAAGATTTTAAATATAGAAAATATCTAAGTTGAGAGATAGTAATAGAAAGTCTTTCAAAGGCTGAGGGAATTTGAGCAAGTCAGGGAGATATGAACAGATTGATGCACACAGAAGAACACAAATCACTTAGTATTCCTGCAGCGTAAACTCAAAGTGGAATAGTGAGAAAAGGAGATTATCTAACAACAGATTGAATAGTGAATTCTGCAAACAAACAACTGGGAAGGCAAAGCTTAAGCATTAAAAACCTTATAGCATTTACATCAAAAAGGCTAAAAGTGGGGAAAAAATTATCTAATTAATCCATTTCTATTTGTACTATTCTTTAAACATGTACAGGTAAAATTGTAGAAATTAGTTTTCCCAGTAAATAGCTAGAATAAGTTTCTCTCTTGGATTAACAGTTATAGTAAACACTAATAACTAACAAATGAATATAACCTCAGAATCTCAGTTGAAATAGCTTTCTGATCTTTGCCTCTATAGGAAGCATAATTCATATAAAATTCCTCATTAGTATGGAACATTTATAATAATTTAATAATTAAAGACCAACCTATTTCATTTTGTTGTGTGGAAACAGATATTGGGATTTCCATTTGGTTCCTACGTAGAAGAAACTCGAAGTTTTGTCAATTATTAGGCATGTATATCCCCAGCCTACACTGAAGAAAAAAAAAAAATTAACCATGGAATAAATCTGTGGTCCCACTCGACCCACTGCCAGAAAGAATCAAACCAAGACTCCATCTATCATCAAAGATCTCACTCTGTGCAGACCATGGTAAATTATGGAAGCCCAGATATTAGTGGCAATTCAGAAGCAGTACTGTAAACCTCTGAAATATTTGGATACCGTGCTTATTTTTTCTTTTATTGCACTTCCGTTAAATGTCTGATAATGCTTCTGTGAAAATTTGGGGGGAAGATTCCTCTTAGATATGTGTAATTTTGCCAAGACCTGTTTCATTTTGCCCAGACTTTTCCCTCAGTGGAGGACCAGTGAATACATGAACTGGCATAGGTCTGGCACATGAGTTAGTTTTTTGTCCTGAAGCCATAGAATGTTTCTGCTACTATATGTCATGCAACCCCTTAGTCAGCTATCAGTCTATATTATCCTGGAACCTATGCTTCATTAACCATCACTGTAGGTCTCTGCACATTAAAACATTTTTATTGCTGCTCTAATCTTGACATTTTTTGACATATTTGTATCCACCTTGTCTCTGAAGGTCAAGCATCACTAACTGCTTTTAGCAATCTTGGATCCCAATGTTTCCATTAAGATTTAAGGAACCCAAGTCTATTAAAGCCTCCTCTGCCAACAGGTGATGGCCACACATAGGCTTTTTAAAATGCTAATGATGTTCTTACCAAGGCCTTTCTTAATGCCTAATAAAGGAGTGATCTTTAGACTCTTGCACAGTACAAGGTTAAAGACTGTGTGATCAGGTTACTTATAACATTTGAATTCCAACATTATAATCCAGATACAATTTCTGACTCCTTTTATACAAACCCCCAAAACGCTCCTGATATTTCGACCACCTTCCTAATTGCCACAGCTCCCTGTTGTATAGAGGTTTCACTGAGTCAACGTGACTGCTGTTTGTATCCTTCCTGGGAGTTGGATCCAAACATTATATCCTAAGTCCTAGTAAGGACACATGGTAAATAGATTGGGTAGCACCTATTGTTTTGTTATCCATCCTTCTTTGTCTAACACCTTCAGGATATCTAATGTTCCCAAACATGTTTGCCAGCTTCCTGTCAATTCAAGCTGGTATTTTCTCTGTATCTAGACTGTCTCCTCCTGGAGCCAACTTTGTCTTCTCATTTGTTATATACTGGGACAGCTCCTATGACTCTCAAAGTGATGAAGGGCATCTAGAATAGCTGCTGCATGGTAAACAGTTCTCAAGTACATTTAAGGAAAATGTTTTATAAAGGGGAAGTCTGGCTCCCTACGAAAGGATTAGAAGTTGTGCCCCGACTAGCATGGGAAATTGAGAAGTATGTGTGGCAGAAGGAGTCCAGTGTTCTCAGTTGTGTCTGCATCTGCCTAATTTTCCCTTCCCATATCTCAGAGACCCACTCTTTCCCCATCAGTACTCTGAGCTGAGTATTTCACTGACCCTGCAACTCTGCAACTCTTAGAGCAGGCTGTGGTCCTCAATCATATTTGCCCTGTAGCTGGAGGAGATAAAAGTTGTCCTCAAAGCTGTCTCTGAGAATTTCTGAACTTCCATTTGTTATCTGAGTTGGATATACACAGCCTTTATTTTGTTATTTTTTTGAGTTTACTTTCTATTGCTCTTAGGAGTAGCCAACTGGAAGAAAAACAAAGTATGCTTCCTAAGAAGAATTTATACGAGACCAACAATGTTGTCTTGTTCATCAGTTTCAAACTCCCATTCTTTTGTTTGAAATACTTGAGCCAAAATTAGTTTTTCATAAATAAAGTCCTGGGGCAATGGGGGGGGGGCGGAAGATATTTCCTTCAATTCATATTTGTGGTGACAAAGTACTTAAAAGTTTTTTTTTTTGTTTGTTTGTTTATTTGGCTTTTTTTTTTTTTTTATTAAAACAGGATAAGTAGCCCAGGGAATTCACCTCCCCTCCATGTCCCTTACATTGTATGTACCTGACCTCACATTGTAAGGGATGTACAATATGAAGCACATCCCTTAACTACTTAAGTTTCTTAAGAAAATGTATAGTCACCTGCAGCTAGAGCAAAACAAGAACCAGTTTTATCTGGCAGGGCCAGCACCTCTGACCAGGATCCAACCTTTAGTTGATTCTGTCATTTTCCCTGCAGTTACCGAGACTCCCATCATGCATCTGACACCATAACAATTCTGGAGGAACTAAATCAGGAAGAAAAATTTGAAAACAGAGGGTCCCCCCAGGGGAAGGAGAAAACAAGGGAATGTCACCAAGTCTTGATCCTGGAAAAGATACAAACCCCTTATCAGGATTTTTCTGGGTGACTTGACCTCCAAGATCACTTGCAATTCCATCTCTAGTGTGTACTTTTGCTTCAATAAACTCTGTACTTTCATGCATGTGTCTCACCCTTGAATTCTTTCTTGAGCAGAGACAAGAACCTGGTTGGTCATTGCAGCTCCAGGTTGAGTCCTCTCTTGGACAAAACTATGAGCCTCCAGCAACACTCCCACCTTCAGTTTACGTACTATTAATTAGAAATATAGTTAGGTTTATTTGTTTTCTTTGTATTCACTTTTGTTTTTTATTCCTCTCCAACATTTATTATTTGCTTAATTTAATTTTTGAGTTCATGAATCATTAACAAATTTCTAAAATAAAACTATGCAAGAGGTTATAATCAGAGACGTCTTATTTCTCTGTCATTTCTACATCATTGCCATATTCCTACATTTCTGTCTCGTTCTCTATCAACCCCCATAGGTAACTATTCTTTTGGTTTCTGTGTTATACTTCCTGTTTCTTGTTTAGACAACTAAATATGCATACTTATATACATACACATATACATATGTATGATCATATACACAGTATTATTATATATAAATTATATATATATATATATATATATATATATATATATATATATATTATACAGAATTCCTCGTTCTTACATGAAAGGCAGCATGTTATGAATACCTTTTTGCACTTTGTTTTATAACCTTACAGTATATTCTAGAAATCCCTCCTTATCACTTCAGGGAAATCCTACTCATTCTTGTTTCTAACTGTGTAATATTGCAATGTATGGGTGGGCCATAGTTTATACAGGTCTGTTTTCTTATCTGTGCATATAGATAATTTCAGTATTTTGAAATTAGGAGTAATTTTTTATGAATAAATGTATGTTTTATGA
The DNA here is from genome assembly GCF_964194185.1 of Rhinolophus hipposideros. NCBI lineage: Eukaryota > Metazoa > Chordata > Mammalia > Chiroptera > Rhinolophidae > Rhinolophus > Rhinolophus hipposideros. Next base: position 84,539,817 of record NC_138053.1, read on the forward strand.
TATTCAAGATGAATCGTCATGGTAAATATCTAGAAGTGGACTTGTTGAGCCAAAGGTAAATGCATATGTAACTTTAGTATATATTGGTATCCCATTCCCCCAAATGGTTTTAGCAATGAGTTCCACCCACCAATTATGAGAGAGAATGCCTGTTTCTCCACAGGCTTGCCAACATATATCACGTACTCTTTAAAATTAAACGTTTTTATTCTTAGACTTGAGATGGTATCTCTATGTAGTTATATTTCACATTTCTCTAATTATGAGTGAGATTAGTCATCTTGCTATCTTTTTGCTTGTTTATGTGTATCTATGTCTTATTTTTTCTCTATTTTTCCAATGGTTTTTTTGCTCATTTTCCCTTAAACTTTAATAGTTTTTTATAGATGATAGCTATTACATCTTTATATGTGACATGCAAGTACCCTATCTCATTTTGGGTTTTGCCAGTTGATTTTGTTTATAATGTGTTTTTTTTTCCATTTTCTTTTTTTTTTTTCCTTTTCTTCTTTTTTTTTGGCCAAAGCATTCTGATTTAATGATATCAGAATACCAAAATGAAAGTTTAGTATAGTCATCCAAAAATAGAACCAATCAGTTTACAGTAATTTTACTGTAGGTAATTTCATGGTAATATTATACCATGAAATTCAAGAATATATAAGATTATATTTAAGATTCACTTTTTCATTTACATACAACATTTGTTGATTGCCTAGTATGAAGCAAGCAATATGTTAAAGATTAACTATATAGTAAAGGACAATTTTAAAAGTGAAAGCTATATGGGAGAGGCAAACCAAACAAACACAAAAATATATAATCATTAAAATAAGCATCATGAAGACATTAACAGGTGCTGAGATAATAATACAAGGATGTAATATTGAACAATCTGTATGGAGACTTGTCTGAAGAGCTGAATTTAAGTCTTGGCCAGAGGGTTAAATTGGAAGCAACCAAGTTAGTTTTGAAAAAGGAATATTCCACTGTAATATATATGGCTGAAAGTTTGTTAGCAGGGAGATAGGACATATGTAAAGGCTAGAATAAGGTTTTAGGGTTATTCTATAGTGAAAAAGAGGCAAAAGTAATCAAATAATCTTTCAGAAGAATAGATTAGTTAGGTCACAGACCATTTTGGCATTTTTCCAAAGAAAATGGGAAATCACTAAAAGGTATTACATTCTGAAGTGATAGGAATTTATTATTTTAATTTATTTATTTATTTTTGTTTTGTAAAAAAGAGGATGGTAGCTGTGGATATGGGAAGAGTGAAAATATTCAAAATGGATTTTGGAGTTAGAAATTTGTTGGACAGGCTGGCAGATGGGTATGGCAATAGTACGAGTGATTATCAGGACATATCTCTGCCTTAACAATAGGTGCATGGAAGTATCCCTTGCTGATTTGGACAACACTTGAGAAGAACATCTAGATTTCAGTTAAACATTTAAAAATTGAGATAGATAATTTGTAAGGTAGTAATACCAGGAAGCAGATGAATAAGTGACTCTAGCAATACATATAAAGGTCTGAGTTAGGGGGGAAAAAACACACACAACTAATCATATGTAAATAAATTTTATGTCAGCCCAAAGAAAAGGGCAGAGTGCAGAGTAAATTGAAAACTTAGGGATGGTAGAGAAGGGAAAGTCAGCAAAGAGAAATAGAAGGAGAAAGGATGAAAAACATTTTCGGTATTAGCAGAAAGTGATTAAAATGAAAACTGTGCAAGCTATGTGAAAACGCAGGGGATTGAAGACAGAGGTGACAGAGAGAAAAGAGAGTGAATGTTTTTGAAACATGAATGAGCCTGAAGAATTATTTCAACATTGATATTTGAGCAAATGAACTATATGTTGAGGAGTATGTAAGGTGGAGTTTGGGATGTCTGAGATAGTGATTTTACAGGCGGTATAATTTTTTTGTATTGTATCAGGAATAGTCAAGCTAAAAATAGAGGAAAAGTCATTGTAATAAAGAAAAATATGATCAAAACTGAGATGCTGGATATGTCATCCATAGGAATGTGAATTCAATTAGAAAGACAGCAAGTATTGGGCCAAAAGAATAACTGAGATCCATGTTCTGAAAACGTCAGTAATTTAGGAAATGTGACCAGGACGGGGCCAAGTGATTATGAGAATGTGAAGAAAGAAGAAGAGTAATTACCTAAAAAGAGCAATGTTGAGCAATAAAGATATCAATCCACATTGTCATGTATAAAGTGTTCTGGGGGCAAGGGGGAGGGAAATCGTACAACTGAAGCTGGATTTAAAAATCAGAGAGTTTTTAATTAAAAAAAAACATAAAAATAACTAAAAAAACAACAATAAACAAACAGTGTTAGTAGTACTATGAATATGTTTGTTGACTCTTGATTTTCTCTGTTTTTATTGCTTAAAATCAATCCCAAACTTCTCTAAAGTAATTTGCAATTTGTTTTCTCAAAGTAGGGTGATATGCATTCTTTGGTTCCAGTGATTATTTCAGATAAAATAATATTTTTTGACCAGTCCTAGAATAAAACTTCTCACAAAGGATCACAACTGAAGCAATAAAAATGGGGAAATAATACAGTATAAAGAGAGTAGAGACTCCAGGAGAGACAGAGAAAGACAGAGAGAGAGAGGAAAGAAGAGGAAAAAGAATAGAGCATTCTCTGACTCAATATCTTTCAACGTCTTTGCCATTCTTAACTTTAGGAGAAAATGCTTCATATTTCACTATAAATTAATCAGAATTTTTATTTTACAAATAAGCCAGAAGGAAATGATAATTATTTACTTTATAAGTAAGCCAAAAAGAGATAAGTGCTGCTAAAAGATAAACTGAGGCATATTAAATAGTTTTGAGTTTATTTGAGCAAAAGTTAATTGTAACAGTGCAGGACCAAACAAAAAGTGATTTAAAAGTGCTCCACAGAGAAGAGTTAGGGAGAGGCTTTTAAGGAGAAAAAGCAGAAGCAAAGCAAGAAATTATTGATTGGCTATAGCTTAAAACCTAGTTTGTGATTGGGTGCTCTTAGTTTTCAATTTTATAGTCTGAGACATTTACAGTCTGAGATTTTGGTTTGCTTATGCTAATATGGCATTAAAGCCACCTCAGTCTAACAGCTCCTTGTTTAACTTATTTAACAGTGTATAAATAAAAGTCATAGAGAAGAGAAATACTGGAAAAAATCAGTAAATTTCTTGGAGTTAACTTTAAGCTGTTTGTATGTGTAATCGGAAGAACTTCTACCAAAGTGAATAGGAAACTTGTCTTATTAGAGAGACCACTTCAGGGACAGTGTAGATGCCTGACCACTGCACTGTACACCTGAAGCTGAAGCTGAATAATAATGAATGTCAACTATAATTTAATATATAAACATATATATAGTCCCAGGATGTGGAGTACAGCATAAGGAATAAAATCAGTGGAATTGTAACAGGTATATACGATATCCGAGGGGTAGTAGATTGGGGGAGGGGATTATCACTTTGTGAGGGATATAAATGTCTAATTATTACATTGTTTTGTATACATAAAATGAAAAAAAATAAATGGATAAATAAACAAAGTGAATAAGTAATGTGAAATTACTGTCATGTGGTATAAAAAGAAATGTATTTGGTCTTTGTCCCTGGTTTCTATCACAAAGCTCCTAAAAATCTTGGAATTTCCCAAGTGATGAGAGGGCATTTTGTTACTCATAACAAGCCCTTTACCAGCAAACTGGACTTTATGCTAAAAATGTGGCAGGGCCACCTGGCTACATTGCCTCAGGATGAGGCTGGTCAAAGTATTAGAGGTGGGAAATTTCAGCCTCACCAGTGACCTCCAAGAAAGAGAGGGGAGCTGGAAATTGAGCTCCATTAAAACTCTGGAACAATGAGATTTAGAGAATTTTTGAGTTGGTAAACCCATATTTGTGCTGGGCCTGGAGAGGGCAGGGAAGCTCATGTTGCCCCCACCCACACCCCATACTACGCCCTGTGCTTCTCCATTTGCCTATTCGTGAGTTGCATCTTTTATAATAAACCAGTAAGTGTAAATAAAGTATCTTCCCTGAATTCTGTGAGTCCTTCTAGTGAAATATGAAATTTGAAAGTGTTTTGGCGTAGAATTAACCCTTGTTTGTTCACAAAATGTGAAAGCATTCACAAGACTTTACAAGAGTAAGAAAAGATTTATTGAAAGTAAAAGAGAGACAGAGAGTTCTGTTTGGAACTGGCAAAAGGAGATTTGCCAGGGCAGTGTGATAGAAAGAGCTGTGGTGGGTTTCTGGCAAAGGGAGTTTTGCCAGGTTAGAGTCTAATAGGGACAGCTGTGCCAAGGAGAAGAAGTGCTGGGGTTTTACATTTTTCTAAGCAGGATGTAGGGTGCTTGTCAGCTTGCAGGGGTCTGCCATTACAATTGTCTTCTCCCAGGAATTGTCCTGCTGCCATCTATGATGGATGTCAGCTTGCAGGGGGTTGCTGTTGCAATTAGAAAGTGTTCTGTTTCTACCTATGATGGGTGTTTGTTAGTGTGCAGGGGTTTGCCGTTGCAGTTGGGAGTTGTTCTATTCCCACCTATGATGGATGTAAGATGCTTGTCGGCTTGCAGGTGCAGTGCTAACCAGGGGATTCAGAGCCAAGTGGTTAATTTTTAAGCTTGTTCCTGCTAACTCACAAGCTCCCTCATGTTAACTCTTTGCCTGTCAGATCCTACCAGCACACAAACCTGCTCCTGTTAACTCTTTATTTGTCTCTTCAGAAAGGAGAGGTTGTGGGAAAGCCTAAATTTGCAGTCAGTTGGGCAGAAGTGTGTGCAGTCTGTGCACTGCTTTTGCAGCTGACATTTGAAGTGTGTGATAGTCTTGTGGAACTGAGTTCCTAAGCCATAGTGTCTGGCATGAACGCAGTGTGGTTAGAGTGAGAATTGAATTGAACTGTTGGGCACCCAGTCATTGCTGGAGAATCTGAGAATCTCACAGGTCATTTATTAATTGGGAACAACAAAATAGACTAAGTCAAAGATGGTGAAAAACCATTTGGTACTGTAACACTAATTATCATGAATATTAGGAATGTGAAAGAAGACTTTTGTCCTGTCACATGACTACACATAAATGCAGAAAACATTTACTCTCCAGAAAGCATTATTAAGTATCATAGCTAAGTCTCTAAAACTAAAGCCATGATAAAGAAAAAAATAAATACGTGTCCAAAAAGGCTTTGAAATCCTGTATTACACTTCAGAATCTATTTTGCTGTAAGGCAAGCCCATCTTGAATCATAGCCAAGTCCTTTTATGCCAAAGGACCTTGTTGTAAATCTTATAAAACTGCCCAAATACAAGGACCCTGAGGATATAGTTAGCAAGATGTGAGTATATCTTCTTACAGGATGGCCCAGCAGGCAAATGTTAATGTTCAGAAACTAAAAAAAAAAAAAAAAAAAAAAAAAAAAAAAAAAGAAAGAAAAAGAAAAAAACAATCCCTACTAAATGACAAACCTTTATTTAGAATGTGTCAACATTATCTCCAAGGCTGTGGGGGTGGGATACTCTGGAAGAATCAGTAAATAAGGAACAGTTGATGGGAAATGAAAATAAATGGCAAAGGTAGGTGATACCAATTTTTTTTTACCTTGAATTTAAGATGTAATAAGCTATGCTGTGGGGAGACTGGCTCTTTATCTGCAGTATGCCTGTAAATGTTATTTGTTTTGTATTTCTTATGTTATAACATGTAGAGATATTGAACTGACTCTAGCCATACAAGTTAACTAGCAGATATAAAAGTGAGACTCAATTCTCGGACTTCAGTCCAATCCTTTTTCTATTACACTGTTTTAAATCATCTGCACCATTTTCTAATCAGCTTGGAGTGTGATACCACATCTGTCCCCTCCCCTCAATCAATCAGGCAGATCCCAATGTCAGTCTTCTCGTGAAAAATGTCGCATAGGCATTTTGAACATGTTTGGAAATGATAGCAATTTCTGAAAAGTGCTCAGACCCATAAATTAACATAGAGTTCTGTTCTGCCACAGACCTTGAAGTGCTAACACAGAGAGATGTTCATAAGAAAAGACATTGGTGTCAGAGTTGATATAGCATAAGAAAAGCAAAACTTAAGGCAGAAATAAATTTGAGAAAACTGTCAGTCCTTCGGTTTCTTTTTATTTGGGTTTACTAAAGCCCTGTTCTCTGTTAGCAGATTCCTAAGAGATTTTAAAAGAAGATACTGCAGCCAATAGTCCATTTATATCTCCTGACAAGGCAGTTGTTCCATTTCGTTGTCTATTTTTCTTTCCTGAGAAAATAGGTTAGATAGTTTGGAAGAAAATAAGCATATCTCCTTTTTCTTCCTTCCCTTGAGCCCCAAATCTAAAAACCAGGGTCCTATTCCCTAACTTCTATTTTTCCTAGCTTTAAACCAAAACATTTAAATTATCTCTCAATAAAGTTGTTAAAAAATAGGCTGGATATGAGGATCAGTCATAACCTTCAACATCCATTCCCAAAGGAAACCAAAAGCATTGGGGTCTAGATCTGCCTCATCACTACTAATTTTATAATCCACTGACTTCTCCTACAAAACACGAGTAACCAGTGCTCACAGATTGGTATGGAAGTATCAAAGGAAACGAGAGATGTCCACTCTCACCTCAAGTTCCTCAACACTTCTCACACATCTCAATCTCGGCCAGCTTTTGATGGATTCTACCTTACTCATCATCACCCCTATTATTTCTCCAGCCCCTCTTTTCATTCTTCTGTGTGAGGGTGTATTTAATACTTTGCATGGTTTCTCTTTAGGAAACTATGATAAAGTAATAAAAGTCCTATAGTTCATATGATTACACATCACAACAGAGATGGCTTTTATAACAAAATGCATCATTTTGGGTGCATTTCACTTGGAAATACAGCAGAGCACTTTCGTTTAGAGCATAGGTGCCAGACAGCAGCTGCTGGCATTTAAATCCTGGCTGACAACTACTACCTCTGTGTCCTTGGACAAATTACTTACAGTTTCTGTGATTTCTTTTTCTTATCTGTAAAACTAGTGTGCTAATACTATTTATGTGTCTGTTTGAGAATTAAATGAAATAGCACAAATTCTTTATGTAAATGCCCAATGTATCTTAACTATTATTATGAACCCGATTCTCAACAGTATAGTTGACAATTGTATATATGTTATGCAGACAAATGCTGCAATAATTTACATTGTAATGGGGATTTTTATTTTTTCTTACACATCTGTGTCCCAAGCCATCCTTTAGAATATTATTTTAACTAAAAGAGTTTGTAACAAAATAGACTGTCATTTGATAATCAGTGTGGAAAAAAACAAGACGAAGAAGGAAAAAAAAGCTTATCTGTGACAAAATGTAACCTGATGGACTCTTCTGTTAGTTTCATAGGCTTTCTAACAAAATTCTATATACACAGAGTGACCATTTTTTGACTTCTCTAAAGAGCAATGTCTGATGTCTGGAGCAGCATGCTTCATCTAAATTTATCTTAAACCTCACAACAAACTTGAAAGTCTGAAATTATTATTCCACTTTGCATATGAAGACATCGAGTCTCAGAATGTTCATTGACTTTCCCAAGGCAACATAATTAATATTGTCCAACTTAGAATTTGAATCCAGGCTCTGAATCCAGATCCAGTTCTTTCTTCATCTGTTAATTTTACAGAGAAATATTTTTAAGCTTCTAAATATACTGACTTGATTGAAAATATACAGAAAGAAGGAATATGGTCTTGAATTCTTTAAAAGTTTGGGTGGTATAATTTTCCAGGTGAAGGAAATGACAGCAGCCTTAGGCAGGCATGCTTCAAGCACCTGTCTCTTCTTAAAAAAGCAATCCAACCTGAGAGAAAAGGGCAGGAAAGATAAGACCAAAAGTCTTAGAAACTGACAACTGAAGAGATAAGTTGATCTGAAGACTCTATGAAAATTTGAAGAATATGCAGGTAGACTGAGTGATAAAAATATGTAAATTGAGTGTGGGAAGATGTTTACAGTAAATAGAAATAACAAATAAATTAAAACAGCAGACCAAGACAGAAGAACTGGAAATGGCGTAAGCTATGTGTGTAGATAGAGGAATGAAAATGATCTATAGGTCAAGGAGGGTTTATTAACTAACTCTGTACATTATAAATATGGTGAACTATTTGCAGTTGGAAGTTTTAAACAACTTGCTGACTGATGTGTGTACAGAAAACGAAAACAAAAAACCCTATGGTGACCTGAATATATATTTGTGTTTTACTACACCAACATATCAATTCATCAAAAAGGCCGGTGCTTTGCAACTATTTATGTATCAGAATCACCTGTAGAACTTGTTAAAACAGACGTTCATCCTCATCCCCAGAATTTCTGATCTATTTTGGGGAGATGAGGGCCTAAGAATTTACACTTTTAACATATCTCCAAGTAATTCTAATGTGGCTGGTCTCAAGAAGATGCTTCAAAAACCACGGAAATAAGTTTTATGAATTATAAATTGACTTTTAAAATCTATGACCTGTCTAATCTCTCAGCCATCATGTTCATAGGATCAGTATTAGAAGACCCAGTCACTGGGAAACATGGGATATTCTCAGATATAAACTTCAAATTCTTTGACCTTTGGTTATCGAATATGTAGGTTCGATGTATTCAAATTGTAACTGAGAAACTTATAACTATCTTGTCAATCATTCAAGTTCTTATTGTCAAGATGAATTTAATACACCCCCAGTTTCTTTTATAAGTTTGTTCTAGGTAATTAGAGCATGTTTATTCAAGGAAGTAAAGAAATAAATTCTCATATACTTAAGTGCTTTTAATTTTTCCCGTATTTATAGTCTTGTAAGGAACACTCACAACACATGCAGATGCTTAGTGTGTGCACACGTGTAGTGTGAGTGCACATATATGTTTCACAACACATAGTATCATAGACCAGTCTTGCCCTGATGAATTGGCCAGACATCCAAAAGACTTATGTTTACAGTCCACAATTTAAAGTGTGAGAAGCGTACAAAAAGGACTAATGCCTAAATCTTTTTTTTCAGTGCAAATTTAAACTCAGGCTACTGCTAATCATGTAACTGCTTTGATGGTGACCATAATCAGTTTGGCAGTTTGGCAGTTTCTTATTAAGATAAACACACACCTCCTTTATAACTCAGCATTCCATTCATAGATGTTTAACTAAAAGAAATAAAAATGATGCCTCCCAAAGTCTTGTATTCAAATTTACATAGCAGTATTTGTTCTTAATATCCAAAAGTGGAAACACTCTGTATGTCCATCGAAAGGTGAATGGATAACAATGCATAATCTAACTGTTCAATAATATGTCAGTCAGCAATAGAAAGCAATAAACTGAAAACACCCAACAACCTGCATAAAACATGTAACATTATTTGGAGGGAAAAAAGTGATATACTTGAGACTAAATATGGTTCAATGTGATAAAATTCTAAATATGTAGAACTCATAGAAATACAGAAAGCAGATAAGTGTAAGGGGATGTTGACTGCAAAGAGAAACATAATTTTTATGAAATTGTGTAAATGTTTTACTTCTTGATTGTAATTGTGGTAACATAGGTATATCATTTTCAAAACTCACTAAACTGTAATAAATTTAGGTATCATTGTTTACTTAAAATTGAAAAATTTTAAAAAAGAGTGTAATTTATTCTATGTACAGAATAATAGAGAAAAATATATGATCAATGGATACAGACGAAAATTGGATAAAATTCACCATTCATTCAAAATAAAATTGACAGAAATTTGGAAATGTAAAGAAACTTCCTCAGTGTGTTAATGGCATCCACAAAAAAGAAAAAGAAAAAGAAATAAATTTATATATATATATATATATACAGCATGCAAGACTGTCTTTTTTTTGTACCTTCAAAGTTGATACAGGTTTTGGTTCCAAAACCTGTATCAATTTTGAAGGTACAAAGAAAAAGACAGTCTTGCATGCTGTCACTATATGGACCATTTGTAAGAAGCAACATAAGGATATGCTTCACTAAAAATGATGGAACAAACAAAAAGTATGAAAATGAGATCCAGGAAAAAATGAATATAAAGAAAATCACCAAAATTCTGAAAATTTTCTAGGACTTTTATGCAGAAAAGGTGGTGAGCAGAAATCACCAGGTGAACAAATTCAACATAACCTTCAATCAAATGGGATCAAAATAGTTTTTATAGTGATTATGTAGATTGCGGCATCAATGCTTGATAAATGTGTAGAAAAATGAGGAAATGAGAAGTGTGGAAGTTATTAACTAAATAAAAACAGAGTTATACTAGAAAAATCAGCAGGAACATTAATAGAGACATAAATATGCACCGTTGGAATATTTATATCAAAAAATTGTGCTGCACCTATAATATGAATAAGTGCAGCCTGAAATTTGGGATAGAGATTTAAGAATGCTAAATACCCATCTTTAGTAAAAAGAAAACAATAGAAGAGAGTGATTTTGGTGAACAATGAATTGATAATTATACTAAGAAATGCATAGCATAATTATATTAGGAACACAATGAAAAACCAGAAAGCACATTAACTTAAATCAAAATAATGACTTTGGAAATATTACTGGGTGGGGAGAGGGAGATGAGGTTAAGGGGGATCAAATATATAGTGATGAAAGGAGAACTGACTCTGGGTGGTGAACACACAATGGGATTTATAGATGATGTAATACAGAATTGTACACCTGGAATCTATGTAAATTCACTAGCAATTGTCACCCCAATAAATTAAAAAATACATTACTGGAGTTTGAAAAGACTGGGGCAGGAACGACTGTTTTTTGGCTGGAATCCTTAGAGAATTATATCTCAATTTGCTATAATAAAAATAAAAATTTAAAGATAATCATTATTTGGAGAAAACTGACTAGAATTTTGGAAAAATGCCCTCGAATTCATAATCACAAAAAATCACACACACAAAAAAAATCCAGAAATAAATGACATAAAAGCAAAGATACAAATATTTCATTATGTATAAAATATAATTAATAATATAATATAATAAATATATATTGTATTGTATATACTATTAGTAATTAATATAAAATATATTTGTTATATATTGTGTTTTAGTAAATACATACATACATACACACAAACCACACAATCTGGGCATAGGAAAGTCTTTCTGAACATGTCATGAAATGCAGAAATGTTATACAAGGCAAGAGACTGGACAGCAGCAGAGGATAAGAGCACACAGACAAGAGAAGAACCAACCAAGAAGTGGGTGTACTCTTCCCATCAAGTCCGTGAAGCATTCCATTACTTAGAATTGACTTTCGGTGAGAGGAGCCCCAGAATAAATCAAGAGCAAATGTCAAGCATAAATATGACTGATTGAATGATAAACTGGAATTGAGAAAAGTCAGTGAGTCTAGATTAAGTTGTCTGATACTGGCTTGTTTCAGAAATTTTAACCGATAGAAAAGGAGAATAAAGATAATTATCATTTTAAATGTTTAAATTTATGACTTTAAAAAAGACACAGCAGCTATAGCACTGGACCAGAAAACTATTTTTTCTCTATTTATTTGGACAACTTTTGGGGAATCATTTTTATTCTCATATATTTTTCCTAGACAGCACAACACTTGCACACAATAATCAGTGTCAGTTTCCTTTTTTGTTTACTTTTCATGGCTAATTGCATAGACTGAAACTTCTGTTCAGTGCTAATAGCAATGTAGAGGAAATCTACATCTATGTGTATTTGTTCTATCTTAATAGTATTCTTTTTGATACCTGTTATGATACCTGCCACCTACTTATACTAGCCAATATTTGAAATTGAGCTTTTCATAGAAATGACATCAAATTTCATGAGAAACTTTACCTTCTTTTTTTCCTCTAAATTGCATGATGAATTTCCCCATGTTTATCTTGCACTTACTTTATACCCTCGCCCCCCAAACAGAACATTATAACGATGTTGTCATAATGAAAGGCTTTTTTTTTTTTCTGCTAAACTTTCTGAGTAGTACTGGTGTTTAATTTTGTTTAAAATTTTAAAAAATATTTATGTAACATATATAGTATTATTTAATATAACAAATTTCCCCAAATTTTTGTTTTCAGGTTGATTCTTTTTGTTGTTAAGCTTTACAATGTTTCCACAACCAGAGATTTGAAAAGAGGTACAGGAGGAAAGCTGGCCTCAGTGACTAGGACTGTATTACATGGGGAGAGGTAGCACGCGTGTGCTGTGCTTTTAGCAGACCCGAATTCTAGGACACCCAAGCAATGGTCAATCGGATCAGTTTTCTTTGCAGCAGTTCTCCTGTGCCAGGGTCACAGACACATTACCCAATATCCTATGCAAGAACATATGACACAAATCTGGCAATGTCTATAAATAGGGCAAACATTGCTTTCTTAATATAAGTAGACTTCTTGTTTGTGTTTTCTTCCTGCTAACAATGTAAAAGTGGTGGCTGGAGCTTAAGCAACCTGAGCAGTAGGACACGGAGAGGAAGGCCAAGAAACTTGCAGAAATCTCAGCTCTGACTCCCATGAGCCATTGAAATGATTTTAGTCTTCTAATTGTTTGAAGAAAAATAAGCCCATAATTGTTTAAGTCAGTGATAAACAAGTTTTCTGTTTCTCACAGCTGAATGCAATCACCAACGGCTGCAACCCTCCATGAAGTTTCAACCTGCCTGCTGGAAAAAGCATTACTAGTGCAATGATCCTCCCAGTCAGGGAGGTAAACAGTCCAGGTGCCAAGAACAATTTACTTATCCTATGATGTGCTGTCTCCCACCGATATTTGGAAGTTCAGTCATTACCACCTTCCATGCATAACCTGAGGGCATTATGTGAAAAATTACTCCTGTAAAGTGTCCCTGAAGTTCCACCCACTCCAGGATTCTGAAATGCTGTTAACATGGTTAACTCCAAAATGAGGCATGTACTTTAGACACCAAGAAATTTGAAAGGGATGCTTTGTAATATGAGGACTACATACATAGCATGAGGTGTTAATATATACCTCTTGTAGACCACCTAACATGCAGTTGTCAGATTGAAAAGAATTAATCATTGAAGTTCCTGATTTGAGGCTCGTGGGAAGATACTCTTAAAAGATCTAGGACACCGGTTTGGAAACTGCAGCCTGAGTGCCAAATTCAGTGCTACATCTGTTTTTGCAAATAAAGTTTGATTGAAAGACAATTACAGTAATTTGTTTATATATTATCTGTGGCTGCAGTTGGACTAAAATGACAAGAGTTAAGTAATGGCAGCAGAGACCATGTGGTCCATGAAGCTGAAAATATTTACTACCTGCTCCTTTATAGAAAAACATTGCCAAATTTTAGCTTTTATTTGGCTTTTATATAGCAGGGATATTATAAAACAACATACAAAAAATGAGAAAAATATATCTGACACTACATAAGTGTGTATTTTAAAAAGGGTAATGGAGTAATGTGTTTAAGTAATGTATTTGAGGAGTTTATAGCTAGACCTAAACAATATAAAGTTAAAATAGAAAATAAACTGAAATTTTAAAAAACTCAACTTCAAAATAATTTAAAATATATATGATAGAAGTTTAAATGTAGTGTACACACCATTTGAGATGGGTTTACTCACGTACAATTAGATTTGGTGGGTCACTGAAATGTTGAACAACATGTTTAGTGAAATTTCTACATATCCACTTCTATATCCATGCTATTCATTTCTAATTTTCACAACTGTGACTAATCACATCATCATAGCTGATATTTATAATTACTTTCTCCCCCTACCCACTTTGTATTCCTTTTGTCTTCAGCAAGCACCTCAGCTGGTTACAGTTCTTTACCTGATGAGATGACCTAAATCTTAATACTGAAGCGTCTGGGTCACTGATAGTCCTATCTAGATTGAGTTGTTGCAGTTCTATTAACTTTGATCAAAGGACATGTTGATACTAACAGATGTCCTAGGGAACTTTATGTCTTCCAGACATACTTTTCCTTACCTCCATTTTGGTGTCTTCCAATTTCCCCTTGGTAGTCAGAATCGATCACTCCAGCCAGCATGGTAAGTCCTTTCCTTGTCTGTTGATTCAGAAGCCTGAGGAAACTAAAGTGACCAGATGGCAGTCTGAATCTTCCACTTCAATGAAACCATTGTTGTCTCTCCTGGTAGAAGCATTTCTCTCTCCAGAACCAATGACTCTAGGCCAGTGTAACTGCAGACTGAAACAGGTCTGCTTGCCTGCGTGCATGCAAGTCAAAGGAAAACAGGAGAAGGAGTTTGCAGCAAAGGTTTATTTAAGGAGTTGGCATCAAGTCTGGAGGCACAGGTGAGCCAGTGCTCTCAAAAACCTGGCTCTCTGATGGGATCTAGTGGCTACAGATGTATAAGGGAAACTCATTAATCACAGTTGCTGTGGGAGTTGGGGTCCTGGGCTCCACGGATCGGATGGGGCTAAGGCAGGGAGCAGTTGATCATGGCTTCAGGTCCTGGTGGCAGTCATAATACTGTTTGGTCTGGTTTCCAGGGGATGTGGTCCGTGGGGCTGTTCTGCTCTCATGAGTCCAGAGCTGAAATGTAACAGGCCAAGGCGTTGTATTGTTGTTGTATTTGTTGTTGTAGATTTGTTGTATTGAACCCTTACTCATTGTTTGAGGTTTAGTACTATATCCTAGTCATAGTTGATAAACCTAGAGCTTTATTCTTAAATGAATTTGGTGTTGCTGAGAACCTAATGTTTTAAGGGCTTAATGATTAAAAAGAGTGGACATACAGCATAAGTACAGGTGAGAGGATCTGGGGAATGACTGCATGTGAGGTATAGCTTTATCAGGATAAACAAAGGTAGCTTGGATTAAAACAAAATCCATGCTAAAGAAATGAAGTTCATGTGAGTTTTCATCAGCAGTTACAAGAACAGGGAGCAAGAATTTTGCTAAGGAGTCACTAGAGATAATAGTGAGTGGTGCCATACCCATTTTCACCCCTTGATTCCTGGCCAGTGAATACCAGCTATTGGAAAAATAGTACCATCTGGCAGACATTGATTCAGAGCATATACAGCCTTCTGGAGAACCTTACTTCAGTCCTGCAAAGTATTGTCACCTCGCTGGCATTGTTACTGAGTCGTCAAAAGGCCATCCAACTGTTCTATCAAGCTAGCTGCTTCACAATGGGGGGACACATGAAAAGGCCAGTAAATTCTGTAAGAATGGACCCATTGCACCACTTGTTTTTCTGTGAAGCGAATTCTTTGATCTGCAGTATGTTCTGTGGAATATGCTAGTGATGGAACAGGCATTCCATAAGCCTGTTTATTATAGTTGGGCAGAATTATTGTGTGCAAGGAAGGTAAACCCATGTCCAGAGTAGATGTCTATTCCAGTAAGGACAATCGTTGCCTCTTTCATGATGCAAGCAGCCTGATGTAAGCAACCTGCTGCCAGGTACCTAGATCGCCCTGAGGTACTCAGCATCCCACTATTCCTCAGTCATTGCCCTCACTTTAATAATGGGCACTTGCCAGACTGGAGTTTAACTTGTGTTTTAAGTCAGCTGGTCTCAGGATGAGATTCTGTTTGAATTTGAGCGATTTCAGTGTTGTGGCTACAGGACATAGGGTCTACTTCAGGGCACACATAGATGTCCTTAGGTCATTTTAGTGATGCTTGAGCCTGAGCTTATCCTGTACTTCCATCTTTGTCCAGTGACATTAGGAACAGCCTCATTATATTTCTTAGTTTTTAGAAAATATCGAAAAGTATCATACATCAGTCACCTTGCTCTTTGCTTCTTATCCGTGATTGACTAGGAGTAGCTCATGGAAATATGTGGTGTAGCTCTATTGCAAGGTTATGCCATAGACTATCAGTGCCTTTTTTATTATCAGAAATGAGCATATTTAAATCAATCAGAATAGAGAGCCAATTTCAGAAACCCCAGTTGAGTTCAGAAAACTTATCCTTATCGTTCAGTTCCTCTAGAACTACTCCTGACACCAAAATCTGTTTTATTTGGTTCTCCAGAGATATAGAACAAATAGGAAACCCACATGTTCACACACACACACACACACACACACACACACACACACATACACACACACACAGATACACATACATGCATGCACATGTTTATTATAAGAAACTGTCTCACTTGATTATGAGGGTTGAAACTCCCAAGACCTACATTTACCAAAGTGGAGAAACAGGAGAGCCAATGGTGTAGTTCACTCCAAGTCTGATGGCCTGATACCATGAGAGCTGATGGTGTAAGTTCTAGTCCAAGTGAAAAGGCAGAAAACTGATTGATGTCTTTTCTCTTACCCTGCCTTTGTATTAGGCCTTCAGTGGATTGGATAAGGCCTTCCCACATTGGAAAGAGCAACCTGCTTTACTTATTTTAAAGATTCAATTGTTAATCTCATTCAGAATTGTTCTCATGGACACACTTCAAGTATTGTTTAACCAAGTATCTGTGTACCCCTGTGGCCCAATCAAATTAACATATACAGTTAATCATCACATTTTAGAATCATATTAAAAAGGCACTGAACACAATTTCAAAACAAGTGTTTTATAGTTTTATGTTCGTTAATATTTATTGTGATTTCATTTTTACTGTAGGTCCCTTTTTTCTCTAGCAACATAAAGCAGCCACTGAACAGCTCTTGAAAATTCTCATGCATCCCTGTGTTTTCCAATATTCACTATTAATAGTGAAATCAGATATAAATATTTCATTTATCTGAAAATGACAATCTATAGTGTTAGAATATTTGCTTTGGTAACCATTAGTAGTGAACAGTGATATGTCTCTCTTTCTCATACAGGGACAAATTACCCTTCTCACACTTTAGAGTTAAGAATGACAATGTGAAATGTTTCTTATAGATTTGAAGCATTTCAAAGCTGTGTCATAATTTTTTCACATATTTTTCTCTGTTAAAGTGAATCACAGAACTTCATGGTAGATTATCTTGGGTTCTTGACTGAACATAACAAATACAAAATTCTTGCCTATCCACATGGATTGAGTAAGAAATAACTTCATAATCACATGAAACAATTCATTATATATATATATGATGTGTATATGTATGTATTTATGTATATATTGTTCTTTTAGATGAATAATATTTGAGTTGTTTTCCATGCAATACAAATTAGGCTATTCTACTTATTAAAGACTATTCAAGTATTTAACTATTCTATTAAAAAAAAAAAAAAAATTAAAGTGCTCTTCTTTCAAGGAGAACACAGTATATCATTAGGTAACAAAGTAATTACTAGAAAGTTACTATAAAAATAATATATATGTGAACCTGAATATCAGAGACGGTTAATTTGAAATAATAGCAGATTGTAGCCTTTTGAGTCTTGAGGTGTGTGTCCAGTGAGTACAATCTCAATTCTGTTTGAATAAATTTGCTGTTTTGCTTTTCTCAATAGATCAGATGTCTAAAGAGCTAGAGTCCCAGATCACTACTGTGATATCTCCAAGTCACTTTTAAAATTTTATTCAAAATGCACCGTCTATTCCCCTGTTTTAGCAGAGTGATAAATAGTTAACTCCCAAAACAATGCCACTTTTTATCTCTACTTTTATGCTAGTCCACCCTGATTCATCATAATTTTACCTTTAAGTATCCCCTGCATAAATAGTCAGACTATGTATCAATGAATTTCTTTTGAAAATAAGTTCATTATAAGATTGTAATTGAAGAATGAGCCCAATTCATCTAATATGTTAATATGAAGATGATTTTTATACATACTGATTTTTATATGTTTATCTTATATTCCATTATTTAATTTTAAGATCATTATTATATTTGGTAAATTACTTTCATTGAGGTATAATGAACATATCACATTATATTAACGTGTTTCCCAAAAAAAAAAAAATAAAAAAAATAAAAAAAAAAAAATATATATATATATATATATACACACACACACACACACACACACACACACACACACACACACATATATATGTCTACTATTTACTAAGAATTAATTGGCAAATGAACATCTCAGGCCTTAAATATCGTTATTATGTATTTCCCCCATTGTATGCTTTATTTGTTGACATTTTTATTTCTTTTATTACACTTTTAAATAAATTTTATTTTTTATAGCAGTTTTAGTTACAGAAGGTACAGAGATTTCCCATTCCTCATGCATAGCCTCCCCCTCTATTAAACCTCTGTCCCCCTACCAGAGGGGTACATTTGTTATAAATGGAGAAGCTTCATGGATACATCGTCATCACACAGAGACCATAGTTTACATTAGGGTTCACTCTTGGTGTTGTACATTCTAGGGATGTGAACAAATGTAGAATATCATGTATCCACTATTATAGTATCATAGAGTACTAAAATCATTTATCTAAAATTCCTCTGTGCTCCATGTATTGCCCCTCCTCCCCACCCCAAACCCTGGCAACCACTGACCTTTTTACTGTTGCTGTAGTTTTGCCTTTGACATACTGATTTTTATGTTTATGTTATATTCCATTATTTAATTTTAAGATCATTATTATATTTGGTAAATTACTTTCATTGAGGTATAATGGACATATCACATTATATTAACATGTTTCCCCCAAAATAAGACCCATCTGATCAGCTTTATTGCATCTTTTGGAGCAAAAAATAATATAAAACCCAGTCTTATTTTGGGGGAAATGGAGTATGAAACTCTGACAAGTTAGTATGAAACAATAGAGTATGAAACTCTGACTTAAGTTCGTGAACTCATCCTAAAAAAAATGCTACATACCTCATTGCTGAATATCACTTCAGTCACCTGCACAGTACACCACTTGGGAAGCTATGCACTGATGCCAGTGCCTATTCTACCCTTCAAAGCAAATTTGGAACTCTTTCTCTGCAATGGCCATCAGAGCTGTCTTCATCGTATTACCCTTGATATCCTAAAAGTCAGAAAATGTCTTCCTTTCAATATTTCCTTTATCTTTGGGTAAAGAAAGAAGTCATTGGGGGCAAGATCAGGTGAGTAGGAAGGGTGTTCCAATATACTTATTTGTTTCCTGGCTAAAAACTCCCCCAGAGACAGTGTGTGAGCTGGTGTATTGTAGTGATGCAAGAGCCATGAATTGTTGGGTAAAAATTCAGGTCATCTAACTTTTTCACGCAGCCTTTTCAACACTTCCAAACAGTAAACTTGGTTAACTGTCCAATTTGTACAATTCATAATGAATAATCCCTCTGATAGCAAAAAAGTTTGGCAACATCATTGCAACAAGTTCATGAACTTAATTGTCAGATCTCGCACACACATGTGTATTTCATCTATATATCTGTATATCTACATTTCATCTGTATGCTTTATTTGTTGACATATTTCTTTCTTTCATCTATATATGTATATATTCCATCTTCTATATTTTTTTTTTCTGAACGGAGGGCCTAAAAATAAATGTTATATAAATGTTTGTATACAACATTTTGAGTATGTTAATTGAATCAAAAATATCTGGCACAGCCTTTGAGTAACAAGAAATTTAGATGGAGGATTGATCCCTGGAGTTTAGTTGATTAGCTATAGTAAAATAAATGGGATAAAATTTGAATTAAACCTTCAGGTCATAAATAGCCTAATAAACAACAACAACAACAACAACAAAAAAAAAAAGGAGAACATATGATCATGCTGGGGAAAATGTAGAAAGTGAGGAAATACTCATTTTCAGGAAGTAGATCATTTTGGTGAGGTGGAACCTTGAGAAGGAGCAATAACATGATACAAGAATGGAGAGGTAGATATGCTCTAGTGACATCATAGGAATGGCAGCAGTGGGGCGCACTTTTTGAGTTCTCCTCCGGATCTTATCACAAACAGGATATCTATAACTTACCAAAGGACTCTGTGCTCATAACAAAGAATAGCTAAGAGACTCGTGCAAGGATTACTTGAAGGTGGGCAAATTGGGCAAGCAGGGGAAGAGGGAAGAGAGCAGAGTGGAGACGTAGCCTGAATCTGCAGCTGTGGGGCATGGCCCGCATCTGCAGCGGTGGAAACGCGGCTCACATCCACAGCTGCAGAGACACAGGGGATCCCAGGACAGAACAGAGAATACAAAAGCCAGGAGGTGGGCTCTTTCCCTGCGTCCCACAGCTGATCTCTCCCACCGAGGGGGCAGCATATCCAGCATTTGAGGCAGTAACCTCAGTAAGACCTCCAGTTGGGCCCTAGGCTGGACAAAGGACACAAATTCCACACCTGGGCCTCTCATCCCACTCTTCCAATCCTACCCCAGCCCTTCCAGAGACTTAAACTGGCTCCTGAACTGAGGAGTAGTGTCAGATTATAGAGGAGCCTTAGTGTTCAGGCTCTGGGAAGACTGACAGGCAGCTCTGACCCAGGGAAGAGGCTGGGAAGAGTGTGATTTTTGCGGGGCAAGGAGAGAAGAGACTACTCCACCCCCAGCCACCTCCTTTTCTGGCCTGTGGGAAGAGTGTGACATGGCTGGACTGGGAGAGAAAAAAACCCTCCATCCCCATCCCCCACCCTTTTCGGCCTGCCTAAGGCAGAGCAATTACATCTTCGGAGGCACTCCCAGGGATCAGCAGTAGGCGGCAGACGCAGCTCCCAGCTTTCAGCAGTTCAGAAATCTCCTACCTGCCACACACACACACACACACACACACACACACACAGACACACACACACACAGAGAAGAAGTGCCCTAAGACTCAGGAGAACTGGACACAGGGCTAGTGGTGCTACTTTCAGTGCACATATGTGCAGGCAAGAGCAGAAACTGCACTGACTTTGTAGAAACTACCATCCAGACACCTCAGCCCCACACATCTAAATCTGCAGTCCCAATGTCACTCTGGGCACCAGGTGACCGGCTCTGCCTGCACAATACGCAGAGGACTCTTTGGTACAGCAGAGGACAACCTGGAGATTACTTGGTGGTCTTAAGCCAAGACTGGTGCTGCTTTTTGTTTTGTTTTGTCTTTATATCTTTGATATCTTTGCCTGCATTGAGTGGGGGTTGTCGGTTGTTTTTACATGTGAAGGTATTTGATTTTTTCTGTGTTGTTGTTGTGGTGGTGGTGGTGCTTGGTGATTTGCTTTGTTCTGAAATTGCCCTACCAGGGCCCAACTTAAGAGGCATAAGACTCAATATACCCAGAGGCCAACTCCAGACCAAACAAGAGTTCTACCGGGTTTGACCTACAAGTGACACACCCAGAGGGACTTCTCTACAGAAGCAAGAGCCCATAGAGGCCAAATCACATTTAAGTGGTCAACCCTCATGCAGCAGAACACCCTGTGGTGGGCAGAGCCAAGTCTCACAACTAGTCAGTCTAGGAGTCAATCCTACCTAATCACAAGACAAAAACATTTAAAGATCAACTTTAACAGGACAATATACAACACAAGAGTCACCTTTGGAGCACACGCAGAGGAGAAGAATGAAGTAGTGTAAGTCAAATATAAAGGACACATACTACATAAAATAATCCAGCAAGAACCAAGAATTCTAGAAGATCTACCTAATACATCGAAGCAAACACAGAGAGTTAGCCAGAATGGGGAAACAAAGAAACATGTCCCAAATAAAAGAACAGAAGAAACCTCCAGAATTGGAACCAAATGAAACAGAGGTAACCAACGTATCAGAGACAGAGTTCAGAACCAACCTATCAGACACATCATCAGAACATTGATGAAAAGAATGTTTAAAGAGCTTAGAGACGACATAAAGAAGGATGTAGAAATCAAAATGAACAACCAGTTAGAACTAAAGAACACAATTACCGAAATTAAGAACTCACTTGAAGGAATTACCAGCAGGTTAGATGAAGCAGAGGATTGAATCAGCAACTTAGAAGACAAGTTAGCAGAGATCACCCAAACAGAACAACAGAAAGAAAAAAGAATAAAAAACAATGAAGATGGTTTAAGAGACTTCTGGGATAACATCAAGTGCAACAACATGCACATCATAGGAATACCAGAAGGCGAAGAGAGGAAGCAAGGGATTGAGAACATATTTGAAGTAATAATATCCGAAAACTTCCCTAACGTGATAAAGAAAACCAACATACAAGGCCAGGAAGTGCAGAGAGTTCCAACCAGGATAAACCCAAACAGGCCCATACCAAGACACATTATAGTTAAAATGGCAAAGCTTAAAGACAAAGAGAGAATCCTAAAAGCAGCAAGAGAAAGACAGAGGGTGACATACAAGGGAACTCCCATAACACAATTAAATGACTTTTCTACAGAAACATTGAAGTCCAGGAGGGAGTGGCAGGAGATACTCAAAGTGATGGAAAACAAAGGCCTACAACCTAGATTGCTTTATCCAGCAAGGCTATCATTTAAAGTTGATGGAGAGATAAAGAGCTTCCCAGAAAAGAATAAGCTAAAGGAATTTATTATCACCAAGCCAGCATTGCAAGAAACACTAAAAGGACTTCTGTAAATAGAAGAAAGATGAAAACAATCTAACTACAAATTAAAAAATGGCAATAACTATGTACCTATCAGTAATCACTTTAAATGTAAATCGATTAAATGCTCCAATCAAGAGACATAGTGTGGCTGAGTGGATAAGCAAGCAAGACGCTTGTATGTGCTGTATACAAGAGACTCACCTCAGATCAAAATACACACACAGGCTGAAAGTGAAGGGTTGGAGTAAGATATTTCATGAAAATGGAAATGAGAAAAAAGCTAGAGTTGAAATACTTATATCTGACAAAATAGACTTTAAAATGAAGACCATATTAAAAGACAAAGATGGACACTTTGTCCCATCTTTGTATGGGGCACTTTGTCCCAACTTTGTATAATAAAAAAAGGATCGATCTGACAAGAGGACATAACCCAAGTAAACATCTATGCACCCAACATAGGAGCACCTAAATATATAAAACAGATATTGACAGACATAAAGACAGAGATCAACAGTAACACTATCATAGTAGTGGAATTCAACACACCTCTGACAACAAAGGACAGGTCTTCCAGACAGAAAATCAATATGGAAAGAACAGCCTTAAATGACACATTGGACCACTTGGATTTAATCGATATTTTCAGAGCATTTCACCCCAAAGCTGCAAAAAAACATGTTCTTCTCAAGCGCACGTGAAACATTTTCCAAGATAGACCATATGTTAGGCCACAAAACAAGTCGTGATAAATTTAAGAAAATTGAAATCACACCAATCGTCTTCTCTGACCACAGTGCTATGAAATTAGAAATGAACTACAGGAAAAAAAACTGAAAGACACACTAATTCATGGAGGCTGAATAACATGTTACTATGTAATGAATGGGTCAAGCAGAAGATCAAGGAAGAAATCAAAAGATATCTCAAGACAAACGAAAATGAAAACACGACGACCAAAAATCTATGGGATGCCGCAAAAGCAGTCCTAAGAGGGAAATTCATAGCATTGCATACCTACCTAAAGAAACAAGAAACATCACTAATCAACAGTTTATCTTCACCCTTAAGGGATCTGGAAAAACAACAGCAAAATAAGCCCAAATGGAATACAAGAAAGGAGATCATAAAGATCAGAGCAGAAATAAATGAAATAGAAACCAGAAAAACAATACAAAAGATCAATGAATCCAAGATATGGTTATTAGAGAAGATAAACAAAATTGGCAAACCTTTAGCCAGACTCATTAAAAAAAGGAGAGAGAGAAAAAAAAAAAAAAAAAAGGAGAGAGAGGACCCAAATTAATAAAATCAGAAATGAAAGAGGAGAAGTGACAACAGACACCGCAGAAATACAAAAAAACTTTAAGAAATTACTATGAGCAACTATATGCCAACAAATTTGATAGTATGGAAGAAACGGACAATATTCTAGAGGCATACAACCTTCCAATGCTAACCCAAGAAGAAACAGAAAACCTGAATAGACTGATCACCACCAGGGAAATTGAATCAGTAATCAACAATCTCCCAACAAATGAAAGCCCTGGACCAGATGGCTTTACAGGTGAATTTTACAAAACGTTCAAAAAAGAATTATCACCTAGTCTCCTCAAGCTCTTCTAAAAAATCCAGATGGAGGGAAGACTCCCAAGACTCCCAAACACTTTTTATGAAGCCACTATCAACCTGATCCCAAAATCAAAGACACCACAAAAAAAGAAAACTACAGGCCGATATCTCTAATGAACATAGATGCAAAAATCCTCAACAAAATATTAGCAAACAAAATTCAGCAATGCATTAAAAAGATCATACATTATGATCTAGTGGGATTCATCCCTGGTATGCAAGGGTGGTTCAACATCCTCAAATCAATTAATGTGATACACCACATTAACAAAATGAAAAATAAAAATCACATGATCATATCAATAGATGCAGAAAAAACATTTGATAAAATCCAGCAGCAATTTATGATAAAAACACTTAAGAAAGAGGGAATAAAGGGATCATATCTCAACATAATAAAGGCCATATATGATAAACCCACAGCTAACATCATACTCAATGGGGAAAAGCTAAAACAATTCCCCTTAAGATCAGGAACAAGGCAAGGTTGCCCACTTTCTCCACTTCTATTCAATGTAGTGCTGGAAGTTCTAGCCACAGCAATCAGACGAGAAAAAGAAATAAAAGGCATCCAAATCGGTAAAGAGGAAGTAAAATTGTCATTGTATGCAGATGACATGATACTATATATAGGGAAACCTAAAGACTCCACCAAGAAACTATTAGAGCTGATAGATGAATTTAGTAAAGTAGCAGGATACAAAGTTAATATTCAGAAATCAGTTGCATTTGTATCTATCAATAATAAAACTTCAGAAGGAGAAATTAAAAAAGCAGTCCCATTTACAATTGCTCCAAAGACTATAAAATACCTGGGAATAAATTTAACCAACGAAGTAAAAGATCTGTACTCTGAAAATTATAAGACACTGAAGAAAGAAATGAAAGAAGATACAAATACATGGAAACACATACCATGCTCATGGATAGAAAGAATTAATATAGTTAAAATGTCCATACTGCCTAAGGCAATATACATATTCAACGCAATTCCTACCAAACTACCAACGACGTTTTTTACAGAAATAGAACATATAATGCTAAAATTTATATCGGACCATAAAATACCCCGGATAGCCTCAGCAATCTTGAGAAATAAGAACAAAGTGGGAGGTATAACAATACCTGACATCAAATTATACTACAAGGATACAGTAATCAAAACAGCATGGTACTGGCATAAAAACAGACACATAGATCAATGGAACAGAATAGAGAGTCCAGAAATAAATCCATGCCTATATGGCCATTTAATCTACAACAATGGAAGCAAGAATGTACGGTGGGGTAAAACAGTCCATTCAATAAATGGTACTGGGAAACCTGGATAGACACATGCAAAAAAATGAAGCTGGACCACCTCCTTACACCATATACAAAAATAAATTCAAAATGGCTTAAAGATTGAAATGTAAGATCTGAAACAATAAAATTCCTAGAAGAACATATAGGAAGAAACTTTATAGACATTACCCGGGGTAAGATTTTTACTGATATGTCCCCTCACACAAGGGAATTAAGATAAAGAATAAAGTGGGATTATATCAAACTAAAAAGTTTCTTCACAGCAAAGGTAACCATCAATAAAACAAAAAGGGATCCTACTGAATGGGAAAAGATATTTGCCAATGATATATCTGATAAGGGGTTAATATCACAATTTTATAAAAAACTCACTCAACTCCAAATAAACAAACAACCAATTAAAAGATGGGCAGAGGACATGGAGACATTTTTCTAAAAAGGACATACAGAAGGCAAGAAGACATATGAAGAAATGCTCAACCTCACTAACCATCAGAGAAATGCAAATAAAAACCACAATGAGATACCACCTCACCCCAGTCAAAATGGCTATCATCAATAAATCAACAAACAATAAGTACTGGCGCGGATGTGAAGAAAAGGGAACGCTTGTGCACTGTTGGTGGAATTGAAGATTGGTGCAGCCAGTATGGAAAACAGTATGGATGTATCTCAAAAATCTGAAAATGGAACTACCTTATGATCAAGTAATTCCACTCCTAGGTATCTATCTGGAGAAATTCAAACTCTAATTCAAAAATCTGTATGCACTCCTATGTTTATTGCAGCACTATACACAATAGTCAAGGCATGGAAACAACCGAAATGCCCATTGGTAGATGACTGGATTAAGAAGCTGTGGTGCATTTATACAATGGAATATTATGCAGCCATAAAGAAGAAAGAAGTCTTACCATTTGCAACAACATGGATGGACCTAGAGAACATTATGTTAAGTAAAATAAGTCAGACAGAGAAAGACAAATACCATATGATCTCACTTATATGTGGAATCTAAAGAAAAGAATAAGTGAATGAACAAATCAGAAACAGTTTTGGAGACATAGAGGGAAAGCTGAGGGTTGCTAGATGGGTGGGGGGTGGGGATAAAGGGGAAGGTGAGGGGATTAAAAAGCAGTCAGTAACCACAAGATGGCCACGGGGTTTTGAAAATTAATTTGGGGAATCTAATCAATAATGTTGTAAAGAATTTGTAGGGCATTCGATAGACACTTGTCCCATTTGGGAGACCACCTCAGGGATGATGTAGATGCCTGATCACTGCACTGTACACCTGAAGCTAAACAATAATGAATGACAACAATAATTATACATATATACACATATATATACATATACATATGTATATATACACATACATATATACATGTATATATGCATGTATGTATATACATATATATATATATATTTGTGTATGTATATACTTACAAGAAGTGGAGTACAGCATTATAGATAGAGACAGTGGAAATGTAATGGCTCTGTGCGATGTCAGAGGGATAATGGTTGGGGGGAGGGGGTACAATCAGTGTGAGGGATATAAATGATAAATGTCTAAGTATTACTTTGTCTTGTGTACCTGAAACTAATAAAAAAGTATTATATAAACAACAAAACAAAGCATATGCTAATATGATAGAGAAAAATATTAAAATTATCTTTTTCAAAAAAAGAAGAATGGAGAGGTAGATGAGAAATCAGAACCTGTGTTATTCACCTAAGCAACTTTAAAGTTATATTGTAGAATACCTCAAACGTTATTTTAGGAAAGTAGGTCTTTATTTGGGTCAGAAGATTGTTTGGGATATTATTAAAATAATGATTGCACTCTGTAGATGACTGTGTTTTCCTAAACATATCTATTTTGTACTTTAGAATTCTGAAATGATATTTATAAATATAGCAATCTGTTTTAATTGAAAAATTCGTCAAATTTTTCAGGAGTATTTTGTCCTCATTTCCCCTTTTAACACTGAGCAGTAATAACATATTTATGGATTATCCAAAATAAGACATTCAAAGAAAACTTGTATGTAGCACCAAACCACATAATCCTTATGTTAAAACAAAATTTTGTCTTCCTATAATTTTTGACAAGAGTGTTCAAATTGGTTTGCACCTCGTTCATAATAGCATAACAGAGTGGAGAGAGTGTTTTTGCTTTTCAGGGCCCTGATAATTTTGCTTTTAAGTCCTTTCAACAAAACGAATTATAAAAACCATTAAAGACAAGTAGAAAACAATGTTGAAACTTGTTATAAAATGAAACAGAAACAGCAAATAAAATAAGATGGTTGAGTAAAACAGCATAATGGAAATTTAGTAAGTTTGCAGTTAAATACAAACAGTCCCTTTCAGTTTTGTTCTTGCTGATTGCATCAAGTAGAAATGTGTTTACATCAAATAAAGAAACAATCAACTAATATTGTTTGACATTTAAAGGACAATCAAGTCAACTTTGTGGAACACACAAATTTGGACAATCAAACTTCTTCTGGAGTCAAATTCTTGGGCTAGCCCAAGAGCTAAGGAACTGAAATTGTGGCTAATCTGTGCAATGAATAATCTACCTCTAAGTTTTCATATTTTTCTATCCTCAGACATAGAGAACATTTGGGAGAGTTCAATTTGTGTATATGTTATCATCATAATCTTTCTGTTTCTTTTGGAAATGGAGAAAGTTGTAGCCGATAGATCTCCCTTATCGTGCCTTTCTTCAGCAAATATTCCCAAAGCACAAGTAGTATCTACAGTGTTTTCTGGATTTACCATTGGAACTTTGTAAGTAACTACATCCAGTTAGCATATAAATCAAAGAAAACAACTCTACTCCAAGACTCTCCTTTGAGAGGAAAACTACTGCCTTCATTGGTTAGGGTCATTAAGAATGTAATGGCCTCTTAAGCCTGAAATCTACAGGAGTGAATCAGAAAGTCCTAATGTACTGGTTAATGATGCCTTTGTGCTACCAATTACCAGCAAAGCCCATTGCATTAAAATGAACAGTTTTGGATCAAATGCTAGTGTGAATATAACAGTCTGTTCATAGCTGTATGTGTAGCACCATATTCTTTGTGAAAACAACATTTTGCAAAATAAATAAATGAATGAGTGACTAAATGTATGCCTTCAACATAACATGTGACTATAAATGAAAATGGGAAATGCTTATATTCTATAATTGATATTCATATTTTCAAATATGACCTAGTTACGTAATTTCGTAGTGTGTAATAATTCAAAATGTCAATATTGCCTCCCAGAAATGCCTAATCCCAGTGTAGCCATGAGAAAAGCAGACAAATCCCAATTGACGGATTGAGGGGCATTCTATAAAATGCTTGACCAGCCCCTCTCAAAATTGTGTGAAGGTCATCAAAAAAAAAAAAAAAGTAAGTATGAGAAACAGTCACTATCTAAAGGTGACTAAGAAAACATGATGACTAAATGTAACGCATTATCCTGGATGATATCCTACAACAAAAACAAACAAAAATACCCAAAACATTTGGGAAAACAATTAAAATCCAAATAAACTCCAGAGTTTAGTTAAGAATAATATTGATTCTTTCATTGTGATCAAATAACACAGTTAACATGCCACTATATACCAGGGGTGACAAAAAAATGTATACACATGACGTGTATTCATCTTTTGTTATGAGTATATATTGAGTATTACAATTTTAATACAGTTGTTCCTTCCTTAAAATGTGTATACATTTTTTTTTGGCTCCCTCTGCATGAATATATACCAAAATAAC
Source organism: Rhinolophus hipposideros (assembly GCF_964194185.1). Lineage (NCBI taxonomy): Eukaryota > Metazoa > Chordata > Mammalia > Chiroptera > Rhinolophidae > Rhinolophus > Rhinolophus hipposideros. The sequence continues at coordinate 84,568,999 of NC_138053.1, forward strand.
ATAAGATGTTAATAATAGGAGAAGATGAGTGAGAGGGTGTATGGAAATTCTCAGGACTACCTTGCAAATATTTTTTATAAATCTAAGACTATTATAAAATAAAGGTGCTGCTCAAAATAAATTTTATTATGGAAACTTATTTCGGAAATATAAATAAAATTTTCCCAAACCACTAAGAAACATAACATGAATAATAAAATTAATGATTGTTAACTAAATAACTTAGAATTAACTCCTTCTTGAGTTTAAACTATACTATTATAAGCATAGTATAAATTCACTATCAGCCTCCACTAATTTGAGATTTATATTTACTAAGCAGAAACTAGAGTCAAATTTAATATACGTAGCTGGACTTTCACTGGTAAAGCAAAATATCCATTTATGAAGCTGAAATTCTTAAGCAAAATACATTGTAAAAAATTATATATATATATATGTGTGTATCTATATGTATATATATTTTTTTAAATTAACCAAAATAGCTCCTCAATTTTGTGCATGAAGATTCAACCTCTGAATAATGTAGTAAAATATCAGTCATTTAGACTCTGATAGAAGGCCAGGTTAAGTAAATAAATATTTTTTTTTTCACGAAACAAGGTTATATATATATACAGTAAGTTAAAGTAATCTGATAAATTGGTTCATAAATTGGATTCTCATAGAAGCTCTTTGATTGACACTTTAATGAACAGAGAACAATAAATTTGTAGACATCAAATCAATTACTTGTATGTTACCAGTTTTTCAAGTTACTTCATTTATGGAGAATACTTTTCTTTATAATCTATCATTTTATGACAAGTTGCTCTAGTGAACAAATTTTAAGTCAAAAATAATAAAGTAATCTAATTATCTTTAATTTTAAACAGTGATCATTTTAATATTGCCTTAAAACATTTTTCAACATTATTTTCTACAAAAATAATAACACTTGGTATATCTTAAAATTTTCTACATTAAATATAGCACTTGATAGGATGATCAGAAGTTAGATCATGGTAAAAGAATGAAAGTAATGTTAATAAATCCCAAGTGAAAATAATTAAAGAATACTTATCTCCTTTTTCTGTTAGTGTGTTTTCTATCATGTACACAGTTGGCATTTTTAAGTCAAGTGGATTAGCTTTTGCTTCCATGTAATTAGAAAACATGTTAGATAAGTGTGTGAGTAAATATCTTTAACTCGAAATGACTCTGAGAACTCCCAAAATATACCACTAATGGGGTAATAGGATTAATGTAATACTCATATAAGCCTTTACACTTAAATCTCAATAACCTCATAAGTAGTCATGAAAAAAAATGACACGAGAGAGACAAAATATTTTAGCAACGTCACATGTTTTACCTTTGGAGGACATGATGTCAATGAATGGTGTTGGTTACTAGATAAATGGAAAAAAAATAAAGTCTAATGTTACTTAAGTGTTATTAATGTTATCGATATTAATATTTTTGCATTATCTGATATGTTCCTAAAAATACATGCCAGCGATATCCTCTACTGTAAAACTCCATTGAGTTAGTCACACAACTATAATTACAACAGTGCTTCCTAGTACAGAACATAGGGGGAAAGGATTAAATGCTCACTGAAGTCGTATATATTAAAAATGTGCACTGAATTGCTGTCATGTGTCACATAATGATATTTCAATCAGCGATGGACCACATATGTTGGAGTGATTCACTCAGATTATAATGGAACTAAAAATTCCTGTTGCACACTCATGTTGCAACTGTGGTTAACATCATAATGCAAGGCATACTCATGTGTTTGTGGTATAGCTGCTGTAAACAAACCTGCTACACTGCCAGTTATTCAAAAGTATAGCACATGCATGTATGTACGGTACATTCCAGTAATGCTTGATAGTGATAATAAATGACTATGTTGCTGGTTTTTGCATTTACTGCATTTATACCATCCCTTTTATTGTTATTATAGAATAAACTCTTTCTACTTATTAAAAAAAAAAGTTTCTTGTAAACAGTATGACATATACATTTTCTATAATCCCATCTCTGGATTGCATTATCTATCTCTTGTGCTTGATTTCATCTCCTGTTGCTAACGATGGCCCCTAAGGGTACAAAATCCACTATTAATATAGCCAATAAGAGGCCACATTGAGTGACGGACAAGAACACAACATTAAAAATGATTAAGGATTATAAAGGTAGAAAATAAGTGAAGGTTATTGCTCGCCAGTCAGACATGTCCCTGTCCCCTATAGCTTCAACCTTGCAGAATAAGAGCAAAATGATGGAAGCTGTTAAAAGAGCTACTTCATTGAAGGCAACAAGACTAATGAAATTTTGAGAAGGGCTTCAAATGTATATCATGGAGATACTTTATATAAATGTATAAATGGAGAAATAGCTAATGCCCTGGGTAGAAAACCAGACACAGAAGTGTATCCCTCTCAGCACCATTACGATCATGGCCAAAACAAAAAGTTTGTTTGTGATGTTGAAAGAGAAACCTGGACCTTACTATGATGTTGAATTACTGCTAGCTCCGAGTGGGTTAAATAATTCAAGAACAGTTATTCATGACATAATTTAAAAGTAAATGGTGGTGGGTCTGTGAAAGTGGATCTGAAGGCAGCTGAAGAATGCTTGGAAACTCCCAGTAAGCTGATTGTGGAGAAAATTACTTGCCTGAGCAAATATTCAATATAGATGAAATCTCCCTACTCTGCAAATGGATGCCTGAAAGGACTTTTATCTATAAAGAGGCCAAGTCAATGCCAAGTTTCGAGGATTTTAAGGATAGAATAAAACAGTCGTTCTTGGGGGCAATGTTACAGGCTGCAAATTGAAACCCATTATGTTTTGTACAGTGAAAACCCCAGGCCTTCCATCATCTCAATAAGCACATGCTGCGAGTGCACTACAGAAACAGGAGTTGTGGTTGACGCAGCTCCTCTTCCAAGATGCCCTCCGGAATCACTATGCTCACAAAATGAAGAAATACTGTTTGGAATATAATAAACCTTTCAAGGAGTTGTTTATTGTTGATAATGCCCCAGGACATCACCTTTTATTCTTGATCTTAATCCCGATATCAAAATGGTGTTTCTCCGTCCAAACACCACCTCTGTGATCCAAGCAATGGATGGAGTTTCAGCAGCGTTAAAGGTCTGCTACCTGAAGAGGACCTTTGCCCAGGCGATTGCTACAACTAAAGGAGACACTGGGAAGACACTGATGCAATCATGGAAGGATTACATGTATGACCACATCAAGAACCTGGCTTGGGCTGCAGGTGATATCTCTGAGGAGTGTATGAAATGGCACCTGAAAGAAGACACCCTGGAGGTTCATCCATGACTTCAAAGGATTTGCCAAGGATAAAGAAGGTGTAAAAATCAACAAGGCTGTGGATGAGATTGCAAACAACCTTAACTTGGGTGTGGATGAGGGTGACATTGAGGAGATCTTAGAGGGTTTCTGAGGAGTTGACTAATCAAGAACTGTTGGAACTGGAACAGGAATGCATAATGGAAAAAGAGGCAAGAGAAAACAAACAAACAAACAAACAAAAAAAACAAAACAAAAAACAAACAGACAGACAAAAAACCTGCAGGAGAAGAGAAAGAAGAACCCCTGAGAAAATTTGCAATGAAGGGTTTAACAGAAGTATTTGCAGACCTCAACAAGCTACTAAAAAGTTTAAAAACATGAAACCCAACAGTGGAAGGTTTTCATTGGATAGATAGGAATGTTCATGGTGCATTATCTGCTTACAAGCAAATTTATGATGAAAAATAGAAACAAACAAAGCAGACCATGGACATATTTCAGAGAAGAGTTTTCAAGAAGAGCCTCAGGCAGGTCCTTCAGGAGAAATTCCAGAAATAGGCCTTGTTATCACAGCAGATGACGTGCGTGTTACGGCCCCTGAAGACCTTCCCGTGGGACTAGATGTGGAGGTGGAGACAGTGATATGGATGGTCCCAACCTTGTGTAGGCCTGGGCTCATGTGTGTGTGTTTGAGCCTTAACTTTTGACAAAAAAAGTTTAAAAGTTAAAAAAATAATAACATTTAAAAATAGAAAAGCTTATAAAATATGGACATAAAGAAAAAAATATGTAAAATTGTTCAAAGTGTTTGTGTTTTAAGCTTAGCATTATTACAAAAGAGTCAAAAAGGTTTTGTCTTTTTTTAATTAAGGTTTATAAAGTAAAAACAGTTCAGTAAACTAAGGTTATTTTGTTATTGAAGGAAGAAAAAGTATTTTGTATCAAATTAGTGTAACCTAAGTGTGCATGTTTCTAGTCTACAGCAGTGTACAGTGATGTCCTAGGCGTTCACACTCACTCACTCTCACTCACTCACTCACTCACTGAGAGCAACTTCCAATCCTGCAACCTCCATCCATAGTAAGAGCCATATATAGGTGTAAAATTTTTCAATATTTATATCATGTATTTACTGTACCTCTTCTATGTTAAGATACATTTAGATACACAAGTACTTACCATTGTGTTACAGTTGCCTACAGTATTCAGTACAGTAACATGCTGTGCAGACTTATAGCCTAAGAGCAATAGGCTATACCATATATCCTAGGTGTGTGCAGCAAGTCACACTATCTAGGTTTGTGTAAATGTACTCTATGATATTTACACAACAAATGCCTAACAATGTGTTGCTCAGAATGTATACCCATCATTAAGAGACACGACTATATTTGAGCTTTTTTTCTTACTATATTGATTATGTATTGCTCTGTAACAAATTATCTCACAATTTAGTAGCTTAAAACAACCCATGTTTATTATCTCTCACATTATCTGAGCATCAGGGATTTGAGAGTGGCTTTAGTTGCATGATCTGGTTCACGGTCTCTCACGAGGTGGTTCATTGGGGCTGCACTCATCTCAGGGCTCAGCAGTGCCTGGAGAATTCACTTACTAGCTCACTCATATAACAAGGCAGGAGGCTTTCATTTCTTGCCACATTGATCTCTCCATAGGCCCTGCTCACAAAAGGGATTCCTCCAAGGAAGTGATCCAAGTGAAAGAGAGTGGGAGAGCCAGAGAGAAGCCAGGACAGTATCCATAGCTTTTTATAACCAAATCCCAAAAGTGGTATACCATCACATTTTGCCATATTCTGTTATTTGCACAGATCAACCCTGGAACAATGGGGGAGAAAACTACGAGGTTATAAATACAAGGGGCTGGGCGTCATTCGTCGTCTTGAACTATGGATACTCCAGCACCTCATGTTCCTTGAAGTGTTTATGGTCTTTCTAGAATGTATCCAGTGCCCATCCTATATTGCTGAGAGCTGTTCTAACCTCAGGGTGTAAAATAATGGGCAACAACAATAGTAATCACTATATTATTCTAGAACTCAATATTATGACAACACTGAAAGTCTAACAGTTATTTCTTTTAACCATATTCTAAAATCCTTGATAGTCCATCTTATTTTTCAATGAAATTTTATGTAAAATACTCCCCATTTAAAGTTAGTCAATTAGTATGTTATGAGGTAAACAGAGATGTAGGCAAGCATTTTTAGATTAATTGTTTAAGTGGGTTTTTTGTTCCATTTACATTGAACAAGATAAAAGTTTTTTATTATTTGTAATGGAATGGGTCTAGTTTCTTGATACAGTCAACCATATAATTATGTTACCATTGAAATGCATATCTCTTAATTTTTTTTTACAATATAATTATAATTCATCAGAAGAATCACATTGGTTTGGGCAGAAAAATATGTTCGTTTTAAACGTAATTTCTTACAAGCACAGTTCTACAGAATGATTAAAAGCTGTAAATTCTGAACTAAAATTTCTGTTAGCCAATTTAATTCTGGAATACTTTTAAAAGCATTATTCAAAAGTATGCTATATGGTATAATCTTTATGAGCTGATAAGGTCAATTCTGAAGCAAACCAAAATAAATAAATCTCAAATATCTCTGCTATTACAATAGCAATTTTGAATGAAAGGAAGACAATAATCTTTTCCATTCTAATGTTTCCAAAATATGTGCTTTCCTATATTGCTATGTTGCATTGGTGCACTAACTGGCACTATGGGGAATTTAAAAAAAAAATAGTTATGAGTTGTTTTGAGATTTCAATAACCTGGCATCCTGCAGTTCATGACAGTCAGAGCCATGCTAATCATTTTGTAAATCATTTGGATATCATTTTATAATACCAGTGAGAGTGGAAGTGGCAAATTATTTAACTTTATATTGTTTTAATTTTATAATTAAGTAATTGGACTTGGAACAAACAATTTAGTACTTCCGTTTTAATTAACATTTCACTATATAACTATAGTACTCACAAAAAACACTATCTTCTACATACAGAGCCAATTATGAAATGCATTATTGTAAGTAATAAAATGTTTTACTAATCAAACATTTATAGGGATCAGGCATTTTAATGCAATGGCAATTATAAGAAAAGGAACCAGGTTACCAATGACAAATTTTCTTAATTAAATTTGAACATGTTCAGATTAGTCATATTTTGTGCTCCTACTTAAAATATTCTTTCCTTAGAGAAACTTATATTGCTTTTAAAATTCATTTAAATATTTCAAGATTCTGACTAAGAAATGTTAATCTTATTTGGTACTCCATTATGATGATGGGGCTTTATTATTAATACAGCAGTTTAAAGTACAGAACTTCTTCAATTGGTGGACAGATTTATCTATTTAGCAACAGAGTTTTTACCAGCATAAAGAGTTATAAAGTATTATGGATTCTGATTTGTGTTTTTAATTTAGAACACTCCTTGGCTTAGATTACCTACAAAAACAAATATATCACTAAAGTTCTCATAAATAATACAGAATATTCAGAGTAATCTTTTTCTTATTGAATTAACACTCAGTTCAATCCACATAAGTCAAAACCTTATGTTAATAGAAGACTGTATCAGTCAAGTTTACAAATTCATATAATGAAAGTAAATATTTGGATTACTGAAATATTTCATAATTAAAATTTTAGTAGGGTTTTTTGACTTTGAAAAATAATTTGTTATAGTTTTAAAAGCAGTTTATGCTAGAGCAATATTCTTGATAAAAAGGCTGAGATACTAGAAAGAATCCTCAATTTTGAGAAGATTGCATGAAAACAACAATTAACATAATACTTATTGGTAAAATTCTAAACTTTTTAGCCCTAAGTTAAAAAAAAAAAAAAGATATCTACTAGAATTGATTCTACACAGTACTGTATTAAGTACTGTATTAAGATCCTACCCATATCCGTAAGACAAGAAAAAAAAAAAGAAAACAAAAGAAAAGAAAGAAATCAGAAAAAATTAGAAAGATATATAATTCCCTTTTGACAGACGACATAATTGCTTATCAGGATCGTCATATGGAATCTGCAAAACTACTAGATGCAATAAGTGAGTTTAGCAAACTTGTAGGATACGAGGTCAATATACAAAAAAATAATTACATACTAGATATTAGAAGCAATGCTAGACATTTTCAGATGGAAATTTTTTAAAAATAAGTTTGAAATAGCATCCAAAAATATAAAACATTAAGACTGCATTAAGCAAAATACATAGAAGATATTACCAGGACATTTTAAATTATTGAGAGCAAATATTTAAGAAGACAAAAATAAATGGACAAATGAAATGGACTAATGAATTGCAAAATTCAGTGTTGTTTAAAGGTCAGTTCTCAACAAATTTATCTATAGATTCCATGCATTCACATACACACAAAATATTTTTTGTATAAATGGGCAAGATGATTATAATATTTATATGAAAAAAATAAAGGATGTAGAATAGCTAAATCATCTTGAAATGATGAATAAACTTGTCTAAGAATTACTATAAAACTACACTAACCACTAGAGTGTGGTATGTGTAAAGAAAATCAAATACATTGATGAAACAGAAAAGAAAAACTAGAGATAATGCTACATTTATTTTAAACAAAGAAGCCAAGGCAGTTCAACAGTGTTTGGATGATAGAGAAAATAAATAAATCTCAAACTGTACTACATTCCAGACACTACAATTAGAGATGGATCACATGCCTAAACCTAAACACTGAAACTATGAAACTTTCAGATGAATAAATCAAACAATATCTTCATGGTAAAAAAACGAAAAAAAAAAAAAAAACATCACTTTTTCTAAAGAAATGATTTTTAGTGAGAATACCTAAATCATAAACTACAAAGAAAATTTGCTAAATTGACTTCACTAATATTAAAACGTCTGATCAAAGGCACCGTTAATAAAGTGAAATGCCAGCCATGGAGTTAGAAGAGAATAGATGTACCTGAGCAGAGACTATTATATATAATTTATAATGAAAGCTTGAAAATCTCTAATTAAAAATAAAACTGTTTAAATATCTCAAATAGGGCCAATAAAATGGGCATTTCACAAAAGAAAAGAAAGGTCAATAAGAAAATTGAAAGGAATATGACATCAATCATAAAGGAAATGCAGGGACAGTGAGATATCATTACACACTAGGAGTTAAAATAAAAGATACTGATAAGTCTGAAATTCTGGAGAACAAATGAAAACTTCCTATCTTTCTGGTAAAAGTATAAAATGGTTGGAACACTATAGAACATATATATTTTCTTTAAATAAAGTTAAGGATAAGCCCATTGTATGATCCAGTATTCCCATAGCTGGGTATTTAGCCCATAAGAAAAACAACTTGACAGTACAACTTATACAAAAATTATTGTTGGAGAGATATTCCTACAACGAAAAAAATGGGAAAATACCAAAATGTCCAGGAAAAGGTAAATGGGAAAATAAATTACTGGGTGAAAATGGCAGAAACACAATTGTATATACAGTTTTATTCAAAATAGGCAAAAATGTGAAATAAGCCAAATGTCTTCTAATTGTTTATTGCATGAACAAGTTATGTTTTTAAATATATAATAGAATATTATTCAGCAATAAAATAGAATTAATGAATTGTGGTGTGTACAATTATTTTAAGTGCAAAGAGGCAAATACAAGAGTACATATTGTATGACTGTAATTATTTGGAGATGAAGAAGGTATACAATTCATACCATAAAAAAAATCAGACCTCAAATTATTTATGATGATGAGAATTGACTAGAAATGGATTTAAAGAAATATCTGGGTGGACAGTAATCTAAATCTTAATTGAGTTTTGATTTCATGTACCTAAATTCATTGAATTACAAATTTAACATATGTTAACATTAATATACATAAATTTTAACTAAAACAAAAAATTCACAATGTTATTTGTTCCAATTTAGAAAAATACTGGAAAAGAAAATTAGTAGCGAGACACTTATCAAAAATATATTACCTTTATCAATAAACATATTCAATTTAAATTAAATACTATTTACTCCATATACTACCTGAGACAGCACTTTTCTAAGTGAGGCTGAGAGCCTGGAAACTGCTCTCTGGGGCTCTGTCCCCACACCATTATTATGCTAAGATAAGTTACCCCTATCTCCACTTTGCTGAGAGTTTTTATCATAAATGGGTGTTAGATTTTGTCAATTTTTTTTTTCTGCATCTACTGATATGATCACATTATTTTTATGTTTCATTTTGTTTATGTGGTGTATCACATAGTTGATTTGTCAATATTGAACAAAATTTTCATACCAGGAATGACTCCCACTTGATCATGTTGTATGATCTTTTTAATGTATTACTGAATACCATTTGCTAATATTTTGTAGAGGATTTTTGCATCTATGTTCTAGGGATATCAGCTTATTTATTTATTTTTTTCTTTGTGTGGTTTTGGAATCAGGGTAATGGTGGCCTCATAAAATGAGCTTGGGAGCCTTCACTCCTCTTGGATTTTTTTGGCATAGTTTGAGGAGAATAGATGTTAATTCTTTTTCTAATGTTTGGTAAAATTCACCCGTGAAGCCATCAGGTCCAGGACTTTTGTTTCTTGGGAGCTTGTTCATTATGGATTCAATTTAATTGGGAGTAATTGCTCTATTTTGATTTTTTGTTTCTTCTTGATTCAGCTATAGAAGATTGTATGCTTCTTGAAATTTATCCATTTCTGTCAGATTGTCTGATTTGTTGGCATATAGTTTACTCACAGCATTTTCTCCACTGTGGTATTAGTTGTAACTTCTCTTTCATTTCTGATTTTATTTATTTGGATCCTCTCTCTTTTATTCTTGGTGAGTCTGGTTAAAGGTTTGTCCATTTTGTTTATCTTTTCAAAAAAAACAGCTCTTGGTTTAATTGATTATTTTTATTGTTTTGGTGGCTCTATTTTATTTTTTTTTCTGCTGTAATCTTATTATTTCCTTCCTTGTACTCACTTTGTGCTTTGTTTGCTGTTCTTTTCCCAGTTCTCTTAGGTGTAAAGTTAAACTGTTTTTTGAGATTTTTCTTTTTTCTTTAGGTAGGCCTGCATTGCTATGAATTTCACTCTTAGGACTGCTTTTGCTGTGTTCCATAGATTTTGAGTTATTGTGCTTTCATTTTTGTTTGTCTCAAGGTATATTTTGAATTCTTCCTTGATCTTATTGTTGAGCCATTTCTTTAGTAGCATGTTATTTATCCTCCATTTGTTTGTAAGTTTTTTCAGTTTTTTTTTTCCTTGTAATTGATTTCCAGTATCATACCATCATGGTCAGAAAAGACACTTGAGATGATTTCAATCTTAAATTTATTGAGACATGCTTTATGGCCTAACGTGTGGACTATCTTGGAAAATGTTCCATGTGCACTTGAAAAGAATGTACGAGGCTAGACAATTAAGTTCACTAACTCATCCTAGAAAAAGTGCTACATACCTCATTGCTGAATATCACTACGGTCACCTTTGAAGTACTCTACTTGGGAGGCTAGACACCAATGCCAGCACAAAGTCCACCCTTCAAAGCAATTTTAGAACTCTTTCTAGAAGGGCCATTAGAGCTGTCATCATATTACCCTTAATTGTCCTCAATGTCATCAAAATATCTTCCTTTCAATATTTCCTTTATCTTTGGGTAAAGCAAGAAGTTATTTGGGGGAAGATCAGGTGAGTAGGGAGGGTATTCCAATACACTTATTTGTTTCCTGGCTAAAAACTCCCTCACAGACAGTGCTGTGTGAGCTGGTGCATTTTCGTGATGCAAGAGCCATGAATTATTGGCAAAAATTCAGGTCTTCTAACTTTTTCAAGCAGCATTTTTAGTACTTCTGAATAGTAAACTTGGTTAACTGTCCAGTTTGTACAAATTCATAATGAATAATCCCTCTGATATAGAAAAAGGTTAACAACATTTTTGCAACAAGTTAGCGAATTTAATTGTCAGGTCTTGTATATTCTGTTCTTTGAGGTGAAATGTTAAGGTCTAGTGTCATTTAAGGCTATTTCTGTTTTGTGTTGATTTTCTGTCTGGAAGATCTGGCCATTGGTGTCAGTGAGTTGTTAAAATGCAGAGATAAACAGTAACATCATTATAGTAGGTGTTACTGTTTATCTCTGCATTTATGTTGGTCAACATTTGCTTTATATGTTTAGATGTTCCCATGTTGGATGCATAAATGTTTACTAGGGTGATGTCCTCTTTTAAAATTGAACCCTATATTGTTATGTAGTGCCCTTCTTTGTTTCTTCTTATACTCTTTGGTTTAAAATCTATTTTACCTGATATAAGTATTGATACCCCAGCTGTTTTTCATTTCCATTTGTGTGAAATATCTTTTTCTGTCCCTTTACTTTTGGTATGTGTGTGTCTGTCTATCTGACACCGTTTTTGTGTGTTTTTTTTTTTTTTTTTTGTTTTTTTGGTTTTTTTTTTGTAGACAGCATATGCATGGGTCTTGTTTTCTTATCAATTCAGCTACCCTATGTCTTTTGATTGGAGCAGTTAATCTACTTACATTTAAAATGACCATTGATAGGTACATGATTATTACTACTTTACTATTCATATTTTTTAACTTTATTTGTTTTCTCCTTTCTTCTGCTTAAAGAAGTGCTTTTAACATTTCTTGGTGGTAATGAATTCCTTTAGCTTTTTCTTTTCTGGGAAGCTCTTTATCTCTCCTTCAATTTTAAATGATAGTCTTGCTGGGTAGAGTAGTCTTGGTTGTGGGTCCTTATTTTTTATTAATTAGAATATTTCCTGCCACTCCCTTCTTGCCTTCAAAGTGTCTATCACTATTTAAACTTTTCAGTCATTATTTCTTCATAATAGGGTTCTCAATACCTTGCTTTCTCTTTTCTCCTTCTGGTACCCCTATGTAGTGAATGTTGTTATGCTTGATGTTGTCTAGAGGTCTCAAACTATCCTATTTTTTTTTTTTCTTTTTGCTGTTCTGATTGGGTATTTTCTACTACATTGTCTTCCAAATCACTGATTTGTTGCTCTGCTTCATCCAGTGTGCTGGTGATTCCTTCCAGTACTGCTTTCTTCATTTTAGTTATTGTATTCTTCACTTCTGACTGGTTCTTTTTTTTTTAATATAGTTTCTATGTCCTTTTTAATGCTTGCTATCTCTTTGTTGAAGTTCTCACTAAGTTCCTTGAGCATCCTTATAACCATTATTTTGAACTCTGTATCTGGTGGGTTGCTTGCCTCCATTTTACTCAGTTCTTTTTTTGGTGTATTCTCCTGTTCTTTCATTTTGAATATATGTGTTTCCTTATTTTGTCTGCCTCTCTGTTTATTTCTATATATTATGTAGATCTGCTGTATCTCCCTGTATTGGTACGGTGGCCTTAGGTAGTAGGTACCCTGTGGAGCCCTGGCAGTCTCCCTGATCATCTGCTCCAGGTACTCCAAGAGTGTTCCTTTTGTGGGTTGTATGTGCCTTCCTGTTATAGTTGAGTCTTGATTCCTATTATTTGCATGTCAGTAGGTAAGATTGACCCTCAGGGTGATTGGCCATGCCCACAGCTTACAGGCTACTGTGAGGGACTCCTAACCCATTGAGTGGGATTCTGGTGCCTGTTGAGACCACCATTTGGGTATGCCACTTTTGGGGCTAATTTGGTGTTTCTCTACTGTGGTCTAAAGGCAACCTTCAAGTATGTTGGTTCTGGGGCCTTTTGTGAGGGACTTCACTGCAGGCCCAGGTTACTCACTGCCTGGGACTGGCCAAGGACCACCTGCTAGGATTCACAAAGTGATCCATTGTTGTTTGCTGCCTAACCCTGGAAGTGTGGGGGAGAAGCCACTTTGTGAACTGAGGACAGCTGCCACCAGTACCAGGCCTGGTGTAGCTTTGCAAAAAGCCAAGATACCCTGAGGCCTCCTGCCAAGTGCCGGCTCCCTTAAGGTTCAATCCCTGATAAAGCCTTGTGCTATACATGGGTTGGGTGAGGCAGGGTCTCAGCGAGTCACTATAGTGGAAAGAACTGTGGTGGACAGGTTAATGTAGATTTTGGTTTGGTGCCAGTACTGAGCCTGGAGTTACTCAGTACAAGTCTCAGAGCACACCAAAACCAGTTGTGGCTGACTGAGTCCTGTAGACTCCATTAGTTTTTTTCAAGAAATACTGTGATGCAGGCAGGGCTGTCTGCTCTCAGAGAAAGTGCCTCTTGTGTTTGGTGACTTGGGTGGGTGGAGTCTCAGGGAGCAGCAGGGCTCTCCAGGCCAATCAGATTCAGATTTGACCTGTAGGGATGGCACTCACCTGTCAGCTTCACAGGACAAACTCCCCTTCACAGGGAAAGTGGTGACTGTCCTCCAGCCTTTGCTCTGAAACCACAAACCTCGGTCAATCCTCCATATGCCTCCAACATCCCCCGAGTTACTGTCCCTCCGCTTGAACCCAAAGTGAGTGCCTGCAAGTGAGAGAATGTGTGTGCAGGCATTTAAGAGGTTGTCTGGGTTTCCCACAGCCTTCTGTCCCACCCAGATAGTTTGAATTCCCACTGTTTGTACAGCCAGATATCATTGGGTCTTCTTTTCCTGGCACCAATACTCTGGGCTGGGGAGGTCAGTGTGAGGCTGGGGTCTCTTGTTCCCCAGGGGGAATCTCAATGGCGGAGATATCTCTTCTGTTTCTCATCCACCACATGGAGATTTTGGGCCAGGCCATTTCATATCTCCACCCACCCTAACAGTCTAAATGTAGTTTCTTATTTATATCCTTAGTTATAAAATTTCTGTTCAGCCAGACTTTAGGTTGTTCTCCATGTTAATTTTTCTATAATTTAATTATAATTTTAAAGTGTTCATGGGAGGAAGCATGCACAGTGTTTATCTATTGCACCATCTTTGATCTCTATGCCACCTTATTTTCTTTAGAGATGGGCAAAATGTTAACTGTGTATGCTGTTTCACTCATGCCTAAGGTGTAAAATTTAAGTTTTTTCTCCTTTGTTGATTCATGTTAATTTTTTAAAATTTTGCTATTCTTTTTGTTTTTCAGTAGAGTGGTGGAAATATTGCTTATATCTTATTGTTATATTAAAATTATATTTTTATGATTATGAATAGATAATAAAAGAACATGCAGATTTAGAATTAAGCTTGTCGTTAATATTTACTTCAAATTAAAAAATTAAGTGATATACTTATTACATTTTGTGTTTCAATTTCTACTTACACTTCCTAAAAATGAATTATTTTGGCATCAAGAAATTATATAAACATTATAAATTTGATGATTACTCTGAAATGGTTGATCATTGCTGAAATTTAAACTTCCTGTTGTTTATTCTTGTTCTTTATTCTGATTTTTTTTTTTTTGCACTGAAGGGATGTAAAGCATGAAAATAATTGTGTTTTTTTTTTCAAATTTAATTTACTTCTCATTTGGTCTTATCCAATCTTAATCCTATTGAATCAATATTTTTCTTTTCAGCGTTGAGTGCTCTGACATTCTTTTTTTAATGTACTTTTTTTTAGACTTTGAGTCAGGCATATGCAGACTGAATGTTAGAATCCCATAGAATGGTTTTATATTCTGCCAAGAGTTTATTAATGTTGACTAGTTTATAATTTATTCAATAGTTTTATTTTTTTATTCATTTGACCCTAAAGCTGTTTGTTTTCTTACTCATTTGTTTAATTCTGTAGGTCTTTATTCTTCATCTTGCCTCTTCATTTGTTCATCATTGGCCTTTCTTGATTTAGCAACTCACAACATTCATAAAAATGTGTAGTTGTTCACAGAACATCTAATGTTCAAGAGATTCATTATATTGACATTTTATAGTCTTTCCAATTATACTTTCTTCACTGATTGTCCTCAAGTATCCTATTTATCTTCGTAAGTATTTTTCTTAACTTTATAGAAGCTTTTCATCAGAAATCCATTTATAGGCTTTATTAAAATCAGGCATGTACAACACTTCCCATTTCAAAGTATGTAATATTTTTTTCTCTCATTGCTTATACCATTTAGCAAAACTGAAGAAGGAAAATAGCTTTGTTTAATATCTTATTACAAATAAGCTTCAGTACATTAGTTTAAAAATATCTATCTTGGGCTAGGTATTGCTTTAATAAGTTAAAGTTTTAAAACACCACACATTTCTCTCTCACTTTCTTTACTTTCTTCCTCCCTCATGTGATTACTTCTATAAAGATGGGGGATAATATTTATGTTACAGATTACAAGAGCAGACTGATGCCTTTTAGGATTACCAAAGGGGTTCCATAAAAAAGTACTCTCTTCCCTGTTGAGAAAATAGAACAAAGGGATCACAAATTAAGCACACATATTCACATTAATAACTAATAATTGCCAGGTTGATATTCATCACATATTTGAGCAAGTTAATTTCCTAATACATACCTCCAGGATTAGTCACTCTTATTCACCCAATGAAATTTTTTTTGGTAAAAGTGCAATGAAAAACTGCTTTCACACAAATCGAAATCATTGTGACTGCTCTCTCCCCATATAAAAAGAAATGGGGAGGTGACCCAGGTGTACTCAAATGTGTCAATTACTAACTCACTCCACTTCTCTCTTTTAGGAGTGAATAAATTGAGGAGAAGACAAGCATTTAGAAAACCAAATTCCTCCTCATGGAACACAGGTGTAGAGAAAAAGTGTTGTTCAAAGGTCCGTTCTGTAACCTTCCATTCTCTTAAACCACTGCCCTTTGGGATTAAGCCTATGGCTTGAGTAGACTTATGGTTAACCTGTTTAGGACAGGAGTGACCAGTAGAAAGGCAGGTAGGAATCTGTATTTGTGAGAACATTTCCTCTGTACTAAAGCATTGTACCTTTGTGTACCTTTCTGTGACAATGTGAGATAGCCTGGATATTTGCCCCTAAAATATAAGAACATATAAGAAATATAAGAACAGCACAGTGATTGCATTAACTCCAAAACCACTGTTTTCCCAAAGCTGAAATATTACTTACTAATCCCCTTCTCTTTCCAAATTATGCCCAGCTACATTTTCCATGAAAGCTCGAGATTCTTCAATAATTCTTTAGTATTATGGTAGTCTAAAAGCCACATGTATAAAGCTACTGAATGATAAAAATGCCAGTAAATACTAGATGTGCTTTGTTTAAGTATATATCCTGCCCTGATATCACATACCATGGTGAAATTAAATTCTAAGTGTTAAATCATCTTAAAAGTTAAATCACAAATCAGAGGAAGAAAGTCCAAAATCTATTTCTATTGCAAAATGGTGAGATTACTATTCCAAACAAATGAAAACAAACAAACAAAAAAAAAAACACACAGTTTGTGTTCCCCACCTTTGTATTTTGCTCCACCTAAGGTCTAGGGGTTCTCGATGTCCAGGTGGAATCTGCATCCATACACAGGACTAACTCTCTCAGAAATATGTGTATTTCCTTTAGGGCCTCAGAAAGTATTTTATTGCCTTATCAGTCTCTGATATACCTCACTTTTAGGTAACAAAGAGCATTACTCCCCTGGCCTCATATCCTCTACATCTAGCAATCCATGGCCACACAGCATCCAATCCAGTGATCACAGATACAACTATGTTACCAAGAGCTAGCACTTCATATCGCCTATGAGTTTAGAATATAATCATCTGAACATGAGGGGATGAGGGAAGAATGAGAAAAATCTAGGCTTTGGGTTCACCAAATCAACAGTCAGTGAATACACACTGTCCTAAATCCACATTCTGTGTATTTTTAAATTCAGTTGGGAGAAAAGCTACAACAAAATTAATATTAATGGGATACATGTACACTACCTCTGGGGATTATCATGCTTAATCTTATAGTTTCCCTTTCTCTTTGAATCCTATTGTTAACATGACAGTACTGGATTGGTTGTGAATTCTATGAAGTGACATAACATTGCTTTTATTTTTAAACTTGTTTTTTTTTTTTTTTTTTTTTTTTTTTTTTTTTTTTAACTCGCGTGTGGTGTGTAATTCTATAGGAATAAGAAACCTGCCTCCTAGGAAAGGTTTCTCTGTCATTAATACCTAAGCATCCAAGAGTCACCTTCACACCATGGACTAGGAGATGGTATTTTAGCATATGTAGAAGCTACAATCAAAATCAAGGTCAGCTAGTGCCTGTATTTTTCTGCATGGAGGGCCCCTAAATGGAGGACGCAACTCACAGCTGGTTATCTAAATGTCTTAGCTAGCCAGCACTAGCAATTTACAGCTGAAACCTCAGCAGCACAAATGATCACATCAGAACACTGCTGACTTGCAAAAAGCAGTTAAGATTGTTGAGACCCCAGACCCCACTCCCAAAGCCCATAAAGCCCTCTGCCCTTGAGAATCACATTTCTGTTTCTGATACGCATGCTTCAGAGAATTTGTGTTTTCTAGCTAAGCTGCAGGGACCTATATTCAGAAGCTGGCCACACCTACTAAAAACTCTCCACATCCATGATTTCATCTGCCCAGGTCTGCTATGCGTCAGAATGGGTACAGCCAGCAGTATGGAGCCTGGGATCACATTCCTTAGAGCAGCTTGTCCAGTGTAGTCTTGGTAACCTGTGACCGTCTGTTGAGGTCACTTATATTCCTTGTGACTATCTACTCATGCACTCTCTTGTGGTCCTTGTTGAAATGAGGGTTGCCCGTGTTCCTAACCTCTGCTCAAAAGCCCTTTGTCTGTAGACCTTTGCTCTCTCTCAGGAATAAACATAAACATAATCACCCTGCAAGTCTCATTTGGTACATAACAACCTCCGGTGATACCTGTTCTTCTCTTTCCCCTTAGAGTCAGCTTTTTTTTTTTTTTTCGTTACAATATAAATCACTTATTAGAATACAGCTGTTCACACTTTTTTGTCCTTCTTTAATACTTTCTTCACATATTTAGTAGCTGGCTTATCGAAATATACTAAAGATAGTTTATACACAAATGTATGTATCAGATGTACATGGACTCTGCTTACTTAATCATATATAGAATTGGACATAGAATTGTGCTTAAGAGTGTTTAGAAACTTAGGCAAACTTTTTTGAATAATGCAAGTCGAAAAGCGTAAGTATATAAATGAGTTGACAGCAAAATCATTACTAATTATTCTTTTATTCCAGTTTAGTTCTACCTAGACCATTCTTTAATAATTGTCTCATATATATTTTTTAGAACAGGAATTCTTCAAACCAAAAACTAACATGCTTCCTGTATTCTAGTTCAGGACACCTCCTGACTCAATATCAATTATAAAATTTTAACCTGTCTTGCTTATTTCTATGTTGACCCTCCCCTCTGAACTCTTTCCTTTCTTCTTAAACAAAACCTTCAGCATCACCATCCAGACAATTATGATCGGGTTTCTGTCCTTAATTTTGCCACAACACTTATTGTAATTGTGGTTAATGATGGCTTTTTCACATTTTGCCCTGTGATTTTTCACTTTATGTATAAGTAGACTTCTCCACCACCTTTGGACTATAATGACTACAACTAATTTGATTACTTTCAGAAATATTTTGGGTGCTAGCAACAGAAAGCCTAGTTAAGAGTAACAAAACTAGACCACTTTTCCCACTTAAGTTGCAGGCTATATGTAGCTAGGGAAGGCACCCATGTGAGAGGAATAGGCTCCTTCTACTTTGACATGCCTCAATCTTCAACATGTGGTTTTGTCCTCAAATATGTAGTGTTTCTGGTGCATCATCAAAATCCTGTTTACGTTTATGAGATGTGAGACGAACCAAGAGCAGAAGAAACCACAAGCTAATCTATCTAAACAACTTTCCTGGAAATTTAATTTGATCAGCTCTTTTCTCTGTATATGTGCTTTAATATTATAATGTTAGGTAACTGTTTCCTTGTTGGATTGCTGTTTAAATAGTTATACTATTTGGAAACCATCTTTAAACCCACAAATGATATTTTCAGTGAAGTTCTATTTTGTATTCAAATTATCTTTCTATTTGAATGTCTGGAAATATGTTTATCTTATGATTTTTTTAATTAATTAGATTTATTGGGGTGACAATTGTTAGTAAATTTACATAGATTTCAGGTGTACAATTCTGTATTACATCGTCTATAAATCCCATTGTGTGTTCACCACCCAGAGTCAGTTCTCCTTCCTTCACCATATATTTGATCCCTCTTACCCTCATCACCCACCCCCACCCCCTTACTCTCTGGTAACCTCTAAATTACTGTCTGTGTCTATGAGTTTTTGTTTCTCATTTGTTTGTCTTGTTCTTTTGTTGTTTTTGGTTTATATACCACATATCAGTGAAATCATAGTGTTCTCTGCTTTTGCTGTCGGACTTATTTCACTTAGAATTATACTCTCAAGATCCATCCATGTTGTCACAAATACTCCTATATCATCTTTCCTTAACGCCAAATAGTATTCCATTGTGTATATGTACCACAACTTCTTTATCCATTCATCTATCGAAGGACATTTTGGTTGTTTCCATGTCTTGGCCACCGTAAACAAAGCTGCAATGAACATTGGAGTACACGTGTCTCGATAGAGAAATGCTTTTATATTTTTGGGGTAGATACCCAGGAGAGCGATTGTTGGGTCATATGGTAATTATATTTGTAATTTTTTGAGGAACCTCCACACTTCCTTCCATAGCGGCTGCACCAATCTGCATTCCCACCAACAGTGTATGAGAGTTCGTTTCTCTCCACAGCCTCCCCAACACTTGTTACTATTTGTCTTGTTGATGAAAGCCATTCTGACTGGGGTGAGGTGATATCTCATTGTGGTTTTCATTTGCATTTCTCTGATGATTAGCGATGTTGAGCATTTTTTCATATGTCTATTTGCCATTTGTATATCCTCTTTGGAGAAATGTCTCTTCAGGTCCTCTGTCCATTTTTCAATTGGGTTGTTTGTTTTTTTGTTGTTGAGTTTCATGAGTTCCTTGTATATTTTGGGTATTAGCCCCTTATCAGAGGCATTGTTTGCGAAAATCTTCTCCCATTCAGTTGGTTGCCTCATTATTTTGTCAATAGTTTCTTTTGCTGTGCAGAAACTTTTCAGTTTCATATAATCCCATTCGTTTATTTTAGTTTTTACTTCCATTGCCTTTGGAGTCAAATTCATGATTTATTCTTGATAGCTTGATTGAAATGAGATTCTAGGTAAATAATTTTTCACCTTCATGAAGATATTATTCCATTACCCACGGACATCATTTGTTTTTGATGATGTCTCTCCTGTCAGTACAGTATTTATAGATTTTTAAATTGTCTGTCATGTGTCTAGCAAATCTTAAGATTTCTTATGTCTGACATTCTGCAATTGACTTTAAATTTTCTAAGTGTGCAATGTGGTGAGATTGCACTATCAACTTCTCCAAGCTAAAACTTCTTTTCCCAGAGCTGCTTCCCTATGTTGTATCAGGTTGGGATGGGTTACAAAATAAATTTCAACCCAATTTGGAAGGCAGTAAAGTTACAGCTATTTTTATTGTTTGGAAGTTGGGTAGAGCACCAGGCCCAATACTGTTGAAAATCTACCAGCTCACCGTTTTAGCAGGTGCAGCACCCAGGCTCTCACGGGCTCCACCTTTTACAGAATCTCTCTGTTGACTTGGGTCAAATACATTTTAATGCTCAGTTTCATAAAATAAGATTGTTAGCTGGCTCTGCAGGTCACCCACGTAACTGTGGTTGTAGGCGGTGCAAATCAAATACAGAACCCAGTTTATCCTCATAATTTATAGTTTGTTCAGTTTTTTCCTGCTATTTCACAATTTATGTCTAGATTCTTTTCTGACCCCTGCCCTGTCTAATCCATACCATTAAGCCCATACAATATATGGAAACAAAGATTGCACAGATTTTGTAACCAGCTCCTACTTGGTGAGTATTCTAATAGCCTGCAATAAATCTGTTAATCTATATCACTTAACCATGGTTCTCCTTGTCTGAATGAGCCATGGTAGGTTTCTTATTTCTTATTGATTCATTCATTCATTCATTCATACTACTTAGCACCCGATGTCCTTTCCACTGTGATATGTCAAGTATTTATTCCACTCAAGAACTTTTTAAATCATCATTTTGTAAAATATTTCTTTTTAAATAGCTCATGTATTTATAGATTGTTCTCAAAATTCTATGGTATAACCTTGCTTTTTTTTTCTTCTTCTTGCTTCTTCATAGTTTTTTTTCAAATTTTCGTTTCTATTGGTTTGAACAACAGTATGATATACTTTCTCAAAACACTCTTTCAATAATTAATTTACCTGTCTACTATTTTCAAAATACATTGTATCCCATATATTGAGTTTACTCAAGAGTAAGAAACCATATAAGTAATTAAGGTTAAGACTACTTGTGATGTTTCTCTCAAGAAACAGCAAAATCAATATCATCAGCAACTCTCTGAGTAAAAGAATAACATTGGAAAAGGTATTAAGCTATATGATATATAATTTACAAAGACAAAGATAAAAATCTTCTTTTGCTGAATTATGTTATCTCTCAGAGTGTACAATGTTCAATAAACTGGAATGGGAGGTGACAGGAATTTATGTTAGTAAAGATAATAATCTTCCATTAAAGCAAAATAATTTTAATTATTTTAATGAGCATGTTTTGTAGCTCTTGTAGAGTTGTTAAATAAGAAAATTAGAAAACTCTATTAGAAAAGTTGGAAAATACTCTAAACAATTTATAAAAGTAGACATGCAAACATTTTATAAACATTAGAAAAATATTGTCATATTAATTAAAAATTTTAATTTCCAAATACATCACGTAAATTTCATCAAATGTAAAACAATTATCAATAATCACTAATTATTAAAAGTGACTATAACCAGTGAAAAGAACACATCTAAAGCTATTGTCAGAGATCAAATCAATGCATTTTTTTTCTTGAGAGAAAATTTGGAAAATGCATCACGAACCTTTAAAAGAACCCCGATTTTGAAAAAAACATATAATTTCACTCTAGGAATCTGTTCTTTAGATGTAATGAGCAATGCAAAATATAGACAATAATTTGTATGAACAATATCCATTGCAAAGTTGCATATAATAGCTAACAGCAAATGAAAGCAAATAAAATCTCATTAATCTAAATGTTAGAGATTTAATAATCCTGCATATTAAGTAGACCATATCTTGCAGAAATAAAACATTTAGTCATCAAACATTAATGATAGGTGTAGAATCTCTACTACATAGGTATTTCACATGGGACCTGACATCTGAAGATATATCAATATGTGGATAAAGTAATGGGTTGTGTGTCAGTGTTTGTCTATGAAATATTGTGTCTTAGGTATGTGTCACAAAACTTTATATAATTGTTTTTTGGAATACACACTGTCATATCTATCTGTTTTCTATTAGTGTATGCTACTAAAAGTCAGCTATAGATGTTTATTTAAAAATGAAAACTGTAAGTATGCAAAATGAAAACCGGAAGCAATCCCGAAATATAGTATAGAAAAGACAGTAAGATAATGGTAAATGAACAATATTTGACTTCCAAATTTGTCCTTATGATATGTCTATTTATAATTTTTATTAATAATAATTATTTCTATGTAAAGAAAGTATATTTTTAATGGCCAAGATTATTTTCTCTCGAATAACTTGTGATTTTTTTTTTTATTTAACAAACTCATTTTCTGTGAATGTAGAACCTACATGTATTCATGCTACTGCTGATGTTAAAAATAATTAATTTCCAGATAATAGTCTTAATGTTCCACATAACTTTTGCTAGATAAATATAATAAATGTTTTTAAATATGGATTGCTTTTTAAGTTAAAACATCATAAATGCTACTTTTTGACAAGTTGCTATTTACAGAACATTTATTATAGTCTACACTGTGAATGCATACAAATGACATAACGCATTATTCATTCTGATGAAAATATAATATAAAAAGCAACAGAAGATGACTACAAATAAATATAAACATAGGTAGTAAACAGACATTAAATAAGTGACAGATACTGAAGAGTCCATCAAAGATTTATAAAGAGGTAAATTATGGGTTTATTCAAATATTATTTCATGTATACATTCAGTAATATTGGTTTACTTATATCCCAGGCATATTTGAAGATAGAAAAGTAGACATGGCAGAATTTTCTCCTAATAAATGTAAGATAGAGTAAGGAAAATAAAATTGGTAAACGTATAAATGTATGCTTTTTGAAAGGCAAATATATATACAATTATATATGTGTATATTTACATATACACACATATATTTATATACTACATTTATATATGCATAGATTTATATATAGATTTATATATACATAAATATGTGTATATATGTATATATATTAAATTATATATATATATATATATTAGATCTGGAAAAATAGTTTAATAAAAATTGAGATGCAAGAAAATTTGTTTTACGTGTGTGTGATCAGGGTGGCATGGTTGGAGAAGTTGCCATTCGGAATGGTTCTTGAATGATATACGCGCACAGAATTTAAGCATGTAAGAGTAGGCTAAAGGACATTTCAGACAATGGTATGAATGTTAAGTAGAACAGAAAAAAAATGCATTTTTTCAAGAAAATGCTTGAAAAAGAGTGCATAAAAGAACTGTTGTGTGACCACAAAAAGCAAAGAATGCAATGAT
The DNA here is from genome assembly GCF_964194185.1 of Rhinolophus hipposideros. Lineage (NCBI taxonomy): Eukaryota > Metazoa > Chordata > Mammalia > Chiroptera > Rhinolophidae > Rhinolophus > Rhinolophus hipposideros. The sequence goes on from NC_138053.1 coordinate 84,592,984, forward strand.
GAAGCAAATGAATATATTGCACAGGAATAGACTCGAGCAGGGAGCTGTACAGAGCAATGCCAGTTTCAGTGCTGGCCATTAGGGGCAGGAATTTGTCAAACGGGTTTGAGTTTGGCAACCAGTTACAAACCCATTTACAGTTAAGCAAAAGAAAATGTAAAAATAACAATTTGGTTTTATTACATACTCGTAGGCTACAGAAAATAGAAGAGAATGTTGCTCTAATTCTAATCACCAATACAATTCCAACCAGATAGAAAATGATGTGCTGTTTTCAACATATCAAAGAACTGAAGATGCAAAGAAACCAAAATACACTAAATTCTAGCAAGTGACAAATTCTTCATAAGAGAGGAGACTAGAGACGAGTAGAACAACTCATTCTTGGTAAAGCTAAAGAAGAAGAAGGAATCTGCGATATTCTGTGGTATAGAGAAAGTAGTCATACCTTTAATAAAATGTAATGGTGACGTGTGGTCTGGCTGCGCATAGGGTAGTGTAATAGATAAAATTCTGAGAAGTCCCAGCTACAGAGTGAATATCCCTTTTTTTACTTACTCTTTCCCATGGTCTTTCCCTGAAAACGTCAGTAGGCATACGAGTGGGAGCACAGCAGGAAACTTGAGAGACATCTATCTGAGGTGTTTCAGGTTTTCAGCTAAAACTGAGCAAACTGGAGAGCTGAACAGAGTCTTTCTTAAGTATTCCAGACTTTTAGTTCTCTAAGGCAGAAGGTAGGGAAGGAAAGCACACAGAAATTCTCTCAGGAATTCTGGGTACTCACAGACTGATGAAATACCCTGCAAAATCTAGGGTCAAGTTTATAGGGTATATATTTCCCGAATCTCGGAAAGCTGGTGACTGGTTGGTAGGGGACAGACAATCCCCCTGTGTCCCTAAAACATATCAAGTTACAATGAGAAGGTTACATTTTCACTCGTCTATATTCTTGGCATAAAAGAATAACTTGGATCTTCTATCTCTTCTTTCTTTGTCCCTTCTCTTTATTTTCTTCCTTCAGAAACAATTTGATTCTTAAGCCTGTAGGTAGAATTAAGTCAGGTGCAGAGAAAATCCACAGCAGCCTGGAGCTATGTGTTTGAGGTCCAAGTTGATCAGAAGAATGCCCACATGTAAGTGATTTCCTGGATAGGATCTAGAAGTTCAAGTAGGGTGTGGAAGACACCTCAGTGAAGTGAATCATAGACTGACATGGAGATATCTCTCTCCTAGAGAGGGATAGAGAGAGAGATAGGAGAGAGAGAGTAGGAATTTGCAAAATACTTTGAAATGAGAAAACGTGTTGCCCAATCCAGGCCAAGACAAATACATTACATATGTCCTCACTATAAAATTTAAAGGAGTCAAATAGATTTTTAGTAAGGCTGTGCATAATCTGTTGTACCATGCCTCTTTCATCGAGGCAAGTACAGCAAGAATTATTAGCTATTGCTCAGATATCATGATGACTAGGTAACAAATATCTAGAGGGATATGTTGTCCATCACTACTTGTGCCCATAATTTGAGATGGATGGATACTCCATTACCATTAATATGGATAATTATTAAAATATTAAATTTTTAGAATAAGGTCGTTGTTCTGTAGGTATATAAGAGAATGTCCTTATTGTTACAAAATGCACGTGCAAGAATTTAAGAAGACAATGCATGATATGTGCAACTCACTTGCCAATTTTTCATAAAAAATTAAGTGGTATAGTTTAGGTAAAATATAGCAAAAATATGTAAATTTAAGTAAAGGAATTATAAAAGCTATTAGAGATATGTTTTGCAAATTTTATGAAGATCTGATGTTTTTCAAATTAAAAAAGTATAATTAAAAAATAATAAGTCACTGGAAAATAAAAAATGGAATACAATTTCCTACTCACAACAGCAATTTAAGAACAGATTTAATAAGAAAATTTCAGAACTCATATGAAGTTAGCTAAAAAGACTTAACTGGGAGAGATAATAGACTGAAAAAAGCAGAGAAATTATTAAACCACAGTAGTATTTACCAAATAATATGAAAATAGAAATGAGATTGCCTTTTGTCCACCAATTTGGAAACTAAATCACAAAATAATATTTACAAGTAGTTTAAGTGTATGGAGAAATGGGCTCTCATATACTATTATACTTAAGGGATTTTATAAATTAGTTTAATCTTGCTTTGAGTACACCTGTGATAAAATTGAAAGGGACAGATATTCCTCTGTTCCCCATGCCCCCCACATGCCCACGCCCCCCTCCCCCACTCCCCCAACCTCACTCCCCTCCACACACACACTTTACTCAGGGATGGTTGAACCACACGGAAGCAGTGATTGGAGATTGCAGGCAGGCAAAGAAAACAGCAAATGTGTTCTGCCTCTATATCTGGCTGAAAATCTCTGTGGCTTCAAATCCCCACTGTGCTGTGTGGGCTGTGATTCCTGCTCCTACCCAGCAGCCCTCCTCAATTCTTGGGTGACAGTAACACTAGCTCTTCTGTTGTCTTTCAAACCCAGGTGAGCTTAGCTGCTTCGAGCTGTTGCTAATTTCTGAGTTCTGTCTCACTATCACATTTGTCTTTCAAACAAGTTATTGAAAGAAGATTTGTAACTAGGTTTTCATTTAAAATACCCTCTATTGAACCTCCTGGCATAGGCTTTATTTTACTGATGGGATCTTGATCGATATGCGTATGAATTATGCCTGTAGGACTGCATCCTAAACACATAATACACTGAACACCTAGGTTCAAGATAGTAAGTCACAGTTCTTTGAGACAGTGAAATGTAGGAAGCATTTAAATACTCAAAACGACTTGATTAGTTAAATACATAGTTCATCCATATTGGACAATACAATGCAACTATTGAAAATTCTATTTTCAAGTTCTCATGTTTGGAAAAGTTGTTCAGTCCATGAAGTTTAGTGAAAAATAATTTATCTATATTTTATAATATCCTGAAATGAACAACTAAAATAAAGTATTTATCATTGCTTTTTCTAATTTCTAGGTTTTAAGTTACCAAGAATTTTTTTTTTTTGTCATCTCCCACATTTTACAATTTACAATATCATTAAAGGATAACTGTTATTTGAAAGAACAGTTTCACGATGATGCTAACAAGAGAACATGCATGAAGCTTTTCTACTTTCTCTGCAATCGTCTCTCTTTGCATTTTCTTAAGGAGCTGGATAATATTCATGAAGGTCAAGATAATGTTGAAGCTATGTCGACATCAAACGTGTTTTTATTTTCATTCCTGATACATAAAATTGTTGCATTTTATATTATTCATGGATTTTATATTTAGAATTTTATCTGCTCGATAAAATGTATTTAGAACCCCCAAATCAATAATCACAGTGCTTTGTTCCTCATTTGAGGACCTGCACAGATCAGTTAAATCTCTGAGTCGCCTAACACATATCTTCCTTGTAGTTGGCCAAGGCGGGACTCTGCCTTCTGGTGTCATCTCTCAGAGTAGACAAGTGTCCTTCTCATGGTCTAATTAGTGCCACATGTATTATTTTTTCACATTATGTAGCTGATTCTGTTGTTTAAAGTGGCCCCCAAGCATAGTGCTAGAGTGCTATCTAGTGTTCCTAAGTGCAAGAAGGCTGTGATGTGCTCTACAAAGAAAACACATGTGTCAGATAAGCTTTGTTCTGCCAGGAGTTATAGTGCTATTGGCTGATTGTTCCAAGTTAATGAGTCCACAATATTAATATAGTGACTTTAAACAGAAACACGTATAAAAATAAGGTTATGTTTTGAAGGGTTGATGAAAGTGTCGTGACCAGGTTTTCATAGAAACCTAATTCTGTATTTCTCCTAGGAGAATGGGTCAGTATTTCATAATTCAGTGTTTGTGAGTAATAGGTAGACCATAACTACCACGGATAACAACAGTACATTGTTTTGTAGCTAGTTTTCTTAATAGTTTCTATATAATTTCTAAATTGTTTTATAACTTGCCTACAACTCTTTCAGCAAAATGTTGGTTTTATACAACAGTAGTTTCTGAAACATGTTTTAAAGCCCAAATGTTTTATGGGTACCCCTTCACTTGAAACATGGGAGAGGGTTCATGATAGTATAATCTCTGCATACTTTGCCCCAATTTATCATCTGTTTTTCGTGTTGAGGTTCATATAAGACCTTACTTGTAAGGTTCTGCTGACAAAATAGAAAAAGAAAAAAAAACCACAAGCAATTTATAGTCTATAATGGTAATAATAATAATAAGGATACTCAAAATTTTAACATTGTTATTGTTGTATTTTAAACATAGAGAATTTAAAAATGGAAGACTGCTTACTCTAACAATGACATCATAGATATTATGTAATTATAGCTATAGAGTAGAAAAGGTAAGCCTTTTTTTGCATTGAAGTTTTAAGTACATTGAGTAATTTCTTCAGAATTAATATATATTAATTCACTATTTTGAGGAAATAATTAGACCTTGAACAAGAAAACTGGCAGTGGTAATAAAGAGAAGAGTGATTATAATGATTTTCATCCAGAAAGGAGGTGCCTGGCAACCGTTTGAATAGAAAGCAGTGATTAAAATGAAAGAGATATAAAGGGCACTCAGAGAGGGCCTCAAGCCAGAATAATTGATGTAGGTGGAGAAGAGAGACTTGTGGGGTTGGCAATAAGCGACACAGATAAAAGAGAAGAAACCTACTTGATCTGGACTGGAAAGTACTAGTGTTTTTGGTTTGTTGTTGTTGTTGTTTTGTTTTTTTTGTTTGTTTGTTTGGTTTTTACATGTGCAAAAAACCCAGAAATATTCAGAAGGCAATTGCAAACAAAAGAACTAGAGGAAGAGAGGGAAGGAAGTGATGAACATATTGTTGGAGATTTCCAGTTCAGAAATACTAATAATCTATGTTGAGAAGTCTCACTTGAGTTTTATAATTGGATTCCTTAACAGAATAGATTTTCTTCTTCAAATGTAAAGGAAATGTGACTAATGATTAAGTGTCCACAAAGGGAGCCTATCATATTTGAGTTCCCCTTGAGTGAGAAAAAGAAATGATACAGTCTCAGTGTGAAGTCCCTTGTGCTGGATTCCTGACAGCTCTACTAAATGTTGTTCAAGATAAACACACATCACAGTTTCTCTCCTTTAAGTAAAAGTTAAAAAATCTGAGATGCCATAAATGAAAGAAATATTGGGAAGACCTTAATAATAAATCAAAATTGTATTCCAAAATAGATCTCTATAGGAGTTCTTTTCTCCTCCGCCTCCTTTCTTCTTCTTCTTTTCTGATCTTTTACTTTCTACATGTCATAATTAACAAACTAACACCTCAGCAAATGCATAGGACAAACCATTAATTTCATTAAACATTAGTATAAATATATAAAATAAATAATCATGTGGAAATATATATAATTAAATTCTAGTCGTAAGGCAACATGAATAAATGATTGGACTCTGACTTCAAAAACCTATGTGTTGAGAAGGCAGACAATAAGCTTATTATTGCAGTAGTGTCAAACACTATGGAAAACTTTTGCTTAGAGTATGTGACAAGAAAGAGAAGGCGCATCTAACTGTCAAATATGAGGATTTAGGGGGTATTGAAAAAATAATACCTCACACGAATACCATTTGTAGTTATTAAGAAATTAATCAAACTTTACACACAGGATTATTGTATGCCCTGGATCCCATAAAATTCTGTTTTTCTTTATAGTGATGTAAAATTATATGTATGTGTACCTATATAAAAATTGTATATGTAAATTATTATATGTACATTATATATGCATATAAAATTTAAGTATACGCACAATCACATACACACATTCACATGCATTGGGCAAAGCTTTCATCTGCAGATCACTTCGACATAAAAAATTCAATGTCTGACCAATGTGTCATAGCTGTTGATAATTACAACCGATATATCTTTCTTGAATGGAAACGGCCTTTCTCCAAAGCAAAGCTATGTGCGCAGGCACATGGAACATCATTCCCCAATGCCTATAAAAACAACCTTGAAGCACTGAGATGCAGGATATAATAGTTGGATTAGACTTAAATAGTGAGATTGGAAGAGCTCCACAGGCTATGGCTATGGAGTTAAATGTGATGTCCTGAATGAGAACGTATTGGAAACTATTTAAATTCTAATTATGGGTCACATTCTTTATCTGAGATTTCGTTCTCTAAAGACCTTCCTACCATTCTGCTAACTCATCCTGGTAAAGAGAGAGAGGGACTCCAAATCATTACTCTGACTGATCAGGGCTCTACAAAGCAGCCATGTGAAGATTGCAACAAATAAATGCTCCTGGAATTCCTGTGATAAAGAGGGAGTTTCTTTCTGCTGAGGTGATGATGGCATAATAGAGGAACAGGTTTGCATTAGAATGTATAAACTAATAGATGCCTAAAAGCAGGGTTAGGGAGAAACCATAACAAAGGTGACTTGTAACTGATATTTTCATTAAAATACCCTATTTTATATGTTCAAATTCAAGTTCCAATTTTATTATTTTCAGCTTTAGCAGCCACACAAATAAGATAAGAAACACTAGGAAGCAAAAGCCTGCTGTTCTTTTGCTCTAAAATATCATTTCTGAGGAACTGCTTTCGAGAGACCTTGGCATTTCAAGTTAAGGTCTCATTTGGCAGTACTGCTCTTCTCTACATTGTTTCAGGAAAGTGCGGAGTTTAAGGAAATGGAATTTTTATACCCTTTATATCCCCTTGCCTATTGATGCACTGATATTTTGGCACTCCCAATAAGATCGCAGAGCTTTTCTGCTGTGCATTTTATTTTTAGAAAACTCCAGTAGCTTTATCTGCTTCTGTCATCTTCCACTCAGGTGACAGACACACACACACACAAAGAGAGAAAGGAGAGAAAATCCCTTTTTTTTAGATGTACTTCTAAAGAGTTACAGTTTTCTCTCTCTACTAGACAAACTGAGGTTGAAATTCCTGTTCAAAGTTTCAGGGAGGCACATGCTCTGTAAAACTTCATTACTCATATTTTTACAATGTATCATTACAAGTTTATTATTATATTTATATAATCATTCAAAGGAAGTTACTAGTAATAACAATAATTAATAGTCATATAATTTCAACTCTCAAGATCGTATTCATTTTTTTTTTAATTCCATACTGCCTCTTCTGATATATTTTTATGGATTTGGTGACTGTATCTTTTCAAAGTGAAGGAATAGAAATGAACTGTGTGTGTGATTTAAACCCACTCTGTTTAATTCTAAATCTTTTCCTTTAGCCTAAAACACCATGTGATTGGAAGACTCTTTTAGCAAAACTTGAAACAAGTTCAATATTATACTTCAAAGCACCTTCCAATTTCCCCCAAGAAGGGGAAATGGAAAGAGAAGAGGGGGAGGATTTAGCGATTCACTAAGTGGAGGTGGGAGCCTCTTTTCCCACAGCTTCCAGGATAACAAGGACTGTGATTCCAGACACCCCGAAAGTGCTCTAAAACTCTTTGTTAGATCAATAAAAATGAATTAATGATGCCCTGTACAAGGAAAATTTTAAAAGAACAGGTTTCTACTACTTCATAACTGTGGGCTCATGCCTTTGAACAATAATATCTGAGTATTGAGGCACCTCTTTCTCTTTAATAAAACAACCATCAGTCTCTGTCCAATAAATACCTTGTAAGTACAGCAAGACAGTGTCTCGCACAAGCTATAATACTATTTATCAATTATTCATTTATTTCCATTATTTGAAAACTATTAAAACATCAAACAAATAAATGACAGAAGTTCTTGTAGCTTTCATGGAATTACTAACAGCGTTTTACTTTTAGGCAGAATTCCTCCTGTGAGGTTAGCCAAACCTAAACTATTAAATGTGTTTTACTAAATGTGCATTTAAACATTACACTAAGGATTAGGAGATTGTCCTGGCAGATGAGACCAAAGTTCCAAATTAAGTGAATGTGATGTATTCAACACCAGTTTAAAAAATAACTTACCTTGAAAGCAATTTTCTTTTTATAGTACCTGGACCATGAAACCCACCCACAGAAAGTCCTGAGATAATGCACCTTTCTTTATGTTGATTATAAGGTTTGATTATCGCCAAAGAGATGTCAAGAAATGTTCCTCTGAGTATGCCTAACACAAGAAAGACCCAATACAAAAAAGTATTATCTGTTGCTGACAGCATACTTTGTGAAAAGAGGAATTTGATTTTACATGATTAAACATAAAAGTGGTTTTAAAAAATATTGGGGATGACTGACAGAATATGTTCAAGTATAAACATTCAGAAAGAACACCTAGAACCACAGGCAGATATGCTTAAAGATGAAGCCACAAGCACTGCCACGGCTGCTGCAGGTCCCCACTGGGCAGCACTACCAGGATTTAACTTGTTTTGTCATCTGTGATGCTACACGCATCTACGCCACTGCTACATCACAGGAGCCCAGGGATACAACTGATGCTTTATTCATAATCCACAAGCATTTACAGCTACCTGTATTGACACAGTTGGTTCACAGGGAGACACCTTCTGCAAGGTGCTTAAATTTGAACTAAATCTCCATCTGGGTGAATCTGATTGATGAAGCCTAGGTCGCCTGTATGTGATGTGGAGGTAAAAGAGCCATTGAAACATTTGGGGTCTACTCTTGAGCAGAAAGTACTCATATGCTTGAATAATTATCAAACATAATAAAGGTGTTCTAAATGTATTGGAAAAATAGAAACTATAATGGAATTTTGGCACATTTATCAAAACCAATTAGTTTTAAATTTTTATAGTTGTATGATACACATGAATTTCAGGGCAAGCACATATAATCATCCATAATAACTAAGTAATCAATACTTCTACTAGTAACTTGCATCCATGTAATCCTTTGCCATTAATATACGTTACATTAATTAACTTCAAATTTGATTTTGTTTTCCCACATTTTGCCTTATGAGAGAGATAGTCTCTGGGCCAAGAGCTACAGCTCAGATCGCATTTCCTGTAGCACAGTGTTTCTCAAGATTTGGGCCATGAACCTTTGGTATGCCAAGATGTTTTCAGTGGTGTCTTTGAGGTAAAACTATTTCCATAATGATATTAAGTTGTTATGTGCCGTTTTTAGTGCGTTGACGTTGGACTTATCATGTTGCAAAAGCAGTAGTGGGTAAAATGGAGGTGAAGACCAAACTGTATTACCAGTCTTTATATTCTTCACCTCCACACATTCAGAGGGAGAAAGAAAAATGTCATTGTATTGAAGCAGTAAAAAAATGATTAAAATCATTACCAGTGACCTTTGAATATATATATATATATATATATATATATATATATATACTCTGTGATAAAATGAAAACTAAATATCATGAAGACCGTCTGCTGCCTATTAAAGAGTGACAATTGAAGTTTGCCTTAAAGGAAAGCACTGTGTGATTGAGTTGCAAGCTGAACCAGCCCAGCTGAATTTTTTCCTCTTTGAACAACATTTCAAGAATAATTTACAGTCTCACAATTGTCATTCAGTCCTGGATATTTGGCAGACATTTTCTAAAAAATAAAGAAAATGAGCATGTCACTTCAAGGAAAATAACTAAAATTATTTGCTGCCAGTGCTAAAATTTGAGTTTTTTTTATGAAAATCAAAATTTGGAAAAACAGATATCCATAATTATAAGTTTGACGGGCTTCCAGTATTTGGAGCCTGAGGTCAGTGATTATATAAATATATGCATTTAAAAATTATTTGATAATTAGATCAGCCTCTGTTTGGATGGTTTGCATATATCAGAAAACTGATATTTTTCAATTGACAAATGTACAGCATTACAAAAGCATGTGCATGTAAAAGATCCAGTCAAATGCAACACAAACTAATGAATTTTAATGCAACAGAGGATGAAAAGTTCACTGATATGATTACAGAATGCAATTAACATTTAAGAAACTACCTCTTGTGGACTTTTGGTGTAGTATCAAAGAAGAATATTCTACCATCACCTAAAGGTATTGTTGATAAATGCCTGCCATCTTCCATAAGGAGCATCATGTGTTTGAGAACAGCTATTCTAGCAACCCCCACTTGTTCCAGAAAATGGTTGACCATAGAGAATTCTTAACACTGAAGAACTGGACAATGTTTTCCTCTTTTGAGATTGTTCCAATTTTCTTACCTGACTATTTCCTGCCAACCAAGGGCAGAAAAATGTACTTGAAGACAAATTAGAAAGGCTTCACCACTTCAAAAATATCCTGACTTAATAGAACACTTGCCAATCACAGACTGTCTCAGGGTTTCCTCAGTTTCCTCCAAAAAAATGACTTCCATCCAACACATTTGAAACTTACTGCAAAGAAGATGGTCATGGATGAATCCCCTTAGGGCTACAAGTTCATAAATTAACAGCCTTTATAATTTTGTCTCAAACTTGGTATTATCTTTGACATCATTAAAATACCCCTCCATTTTCCAACTACAATTTTGTATACAGTTGAATTTTCTACATGTACTTCAACTAAAACAACATATTATAACAGATTGAATGTGAATGACTATATTGTTAAGAATACAGCTTTCTTCTAAAAACCAAATATGTGAGAGGTTTGTGACAATGTGGAAAAAATACTACTCTTCTCAGCAATTATTTTTGGTTTGAAAAATGTATTTTTATAAAAGGTATATTATTTAGGTTAGCATATAATGGGGTAATCTTACTTTTCAAAAGTTAATCAATCAGTATGTTTAGATCTCTGTTTTAGTTTTTCATAAGGGAATTAATAAAATATGCAAGACTTTAAGGAAATATCTATGGGATCCACAATAAATTTTAAAAGTACAGAAGTGTCCTGAAACAACCAAACAAAAAAATCTAAGAATGTCTGTCATATACTTTTATTAAGAGTTCTACTTCCTATTAACGTATGCAATTTTTCATTAAAAAGTAATTATGATAAAAATCTTCAACAGGTTTTAAAAATTTTTGAAGTCTGACTCTTGTCTCTGTCATCATTGTCAAATACAAAGCCTAAAATTCAAAATTCAATGTGGTGAAGTATGAAGAACACAGCCTCGCTACATGTCAAAAAAACAAAAAACATACAAACAAACAAACAAAAAAATGCTGATATCACTTGAAATGGGCAAGAGGGTAAATTCAATAATACAGTGTATTATATTCATTAATATCCTGTATGTATTTAAATCATGGTGGTAGTGATTATTCTTTCAAAAAATCAAAAGAGGAAAAGAATGAAAACAAAAAGCTGTGACCTAAACACACACACACACACACACACACACACACAAAAATGCAAAAAACAAAATGCAGTACCATGCCTTTTCTCTCACATTTCATCAATTACTGAAACTTTTATTTGTATTTTGTTTTATTCTACAATTATATCTTCAGCTGTATACCGTGGAAATGCATTTCTTTTTTACTTCACAAGAGTACTTTTATAATGGAACAATTAACAACCCACAAATTGTTAATTCCTTGTTAGTATGAAACCATCTGGTGTCAAATTCTATACACCAGGGTGGGATTTGAAACAGACACTCTCCCCACAACATGCTCAGTGTTAATTACCACTGAAACCTAATGAAAATAATCTGTTTTTAGAATGCAGCTATTGTTCTAGACAGTTTTCTTTTTCTGATACAATATTTATTTCACTTCAACTTACATTGACATTTTATTAACTTGTTTGTATCAGGGGCAATAATATCCATTTCAGAAGCTTTACATATTATAGTACATGAGATGCTTTATATTTATCTATAAGGACATGCAACATGATCTTATTTGCTGAAAATTATTGTTTTACACAATGTTTTATATTTTTTTTACATTTAAAAATATCTAAAATACATTAAACTACATGTTCAGTGTGAATAAAAGTAAAATGGTAGGAACATGAAAATACCCAAAATTTAGTTGTTCATTATGTACGTATACATAAAAGAGATCATTTGAATATGGGTCAACCTTTAGATACATCATAAGGAAGATACGTGACATTTGTATCATTCCATCTCTCTTCACATTTTATTTTCATACCTAAATTTTTGTTCACCCTGATTTTAAGTTTGACTCAGTTACTTACTCTTTAATGATTTCTAAATATACATTGTTCCACGTATTTCCACCTTTCCCCGTAGAAGTGGTGAGAGGTTCAGATAATTTGGGAAGTCAGGACTCTCAGTATAGAGGGAGATGCTTGTTGTCTTAACAGGCCCAGTCAATTTGACAAGCTTGCCTGAATTTCTGGAAAAGATGGTGGATTTAAAAATCATTCTTAAAAATCTCTTTACCTGCCACACATTTAAAAACAAGAACTGAATATAAGGAACATTATTGAAAAGGAAACCCAGAAATGCATTTTATTATAAACATTAAACATCATCTGCTAGTTGCAATACAATATATTTTTTAAAAAAGGATTTTCAGATCAACCTATATGTTTTCTATTACAAATCAAGGTATAATGTTGCAGGATGTGGCCCAGAATTTGAAGTACACATACTATTAAGTCTGTCCTGTGGTTTGGTGAGAAACGATTGGAGGTTGGGCCAAGCTGCAGGGAGTGTGGATGGGATACTTTATTGTTATCAGCAGTAATGAAAGAGCCAGAAAGATACTATCTTGCCAAAATACACATTAAATACACATCTCATATCTAGTTTCCTACCTTGGAGGAATGAAGACCAGAGATGAACTATCTTTGCAGCTGTGTCACAAATCTTACAGAAGAGAAGAACAGGTGCTGAGACACATTGCCAAAGGTTTATAACAATTTCACTGCATGAATGTTTTTCTTCCCAGATAAGCCCCCTATTTGTGGCAACCCCTATGACTGAAATACCTGTGTCATTTAATCCTGCCCTGTTAGATGTCCCCTCTACCCAGAAATCACCTGCATGGAATCAGGGCCGGCCATTTTTTTCTTCCCAACAGGCATGGATATCAAATTTCTTACCCCAAAAACTGCTGAAGAAGGAAGCTGAAGACAGAGCAGGAGTTAGAAATGGCAGAGGTCTGGAACACTTTCCCTTTTTTTAGTTCTTTGTTTGAGCAGAAGTACTGCGTCCGGTTCTTCATTTGGAAGGTATATCAGATGTATTAGGTTTCTGTAGCTCCTGTAAAGTATTACCACACACACATTGGCTTCTAAAGACACAAAGGTATTATTTTTACAGTTCTCTAGGTCCCGAGTCGGTCACAGGTCTCACTGGTTCAAAGCCAGTCCTGGGCAGGGCTGTGGTCCTTTCTGGAGCTTCTGGTAGAGAATCAGTTTCCTTTCTTCTGCAGCGACTACTCATCTCCTGTGTTGTTCACTCATAGTCTTCTCCCTCCACCTACAAAGCCAGCAATGTTGCAACTCTGTTATTCCATAGTCATATCTCCTTCTAGTAAAGATTCTTTCTTTCAGAGCCACATGATTAGATTGGACCCACCTGGATAATCCAGGATAATCTCAAAGTCCTTAATTTAATCAAATATGTAAATTCTTATTACCATATAAGGTGACATATTTACAGATGCTAGGCTTCGAGTCTTGAACATCTTTGGGGGTCTGTTATTATCTTCACCATACCACTGGAAAATCTTCTTGTATTGGTCCCTGAAAACAAATTAGTTTCACTTTATTTCCACATTTTATCGCTGTATTTTCAAGTTATTTATAATGTCATTATCAAGATTAATCAATAAATGCATGACTTGTTTATTATAAATATCTATCTTTAGAGTTCATTTAAGTTCTCAAGATTTATTTTCCTTCTTAACGGACAAAAATAATAAATTTGTTCCTTTAGATGACAATAGGTATGTGGTAATTTTTTAGAGCAGCTACAGAAAACTAATACATCTAATATAACTTCCAAATGAAGAACCAGATGCAATGCTTCAGCTCAAATACAATGACTATGAAACCTAAGACAATGATGTTTGATGTGTACATTTTTTATTCTTCCAATTGTGATGATCCAGTGATCTGCAAAGTCTGTATATTAAAGACTGCATTTCACACTCATGAACTAAAAGATGTGACTCCAAATACCTATGAACAAAAACCCAGATAAAAATGTGACCTCCTCAGAGGTTTCCTTTCTGAAACCCCACAAGCATCTCAATCTCGATTTCATTACTCTTCTCTGTCAAAAATTATAGTTTGCTTATTTGATCATTACTTTCCCCATCCTTGGCCCCAAATATATTTATTATAGTTACATATAAAGTCCAGCAACACTTTTATTCTCTGTACTTCTACTGGTTATTTTTTTTTTTCCTTTCTCAGAGAACAAAAATTAAAAATAAACAAATATAACTGATAAAGATTTCAAATTTTTGAGAAATTAATATTTCGTTTTATTGTAAAATTTATTATGATTACATGTCTTCCAGTTTCTCAGAATAACTTAGTTTTTGAAAAATGTTTCAATTAACTTTTCTATTTAATACCATGTAATACACAGATGCCTGACTACTGAAACTACTCTAAATAAAAAAGGGATTGATGTATGATTAGTTGTCTATGTTCAATTATTTTGAAACCACATAATGTCTTAAAAGGGTAAGGACAATACCGTATTTTTAAACACATATGTAGTTAGACAAAATACCTTTTCCAATCTGTTCTCATCTGACATCATTGGTTCACATTATATTGTACTTAAGGTAGAGAGAAAGTTTGTCTCAGAAAGAGAAGGATGAAAATACTTTCGTATTTCTCTTTGTGTGATATTTTATTGAAAATAGAAAAAAATAGGTAAATCGATAAGTCATGGCTGGCATTTAGCTTCTTCTTTATCTTGAAATTATTCTACATGGTTTTTATGCTGGTTTTTAAGAAAAAAAAATAGGGCTTAGAATTTTGTTGATCTTCACATCATCTGTAAAATGAAATCTATGAAACAGCATGAAGGCAAGAACTTCTGACCAAGGACACAGAACTTGTGAGAAAATAAATCCAGTGAAAAAAATGCCAATGAAAATGCTAATGAATCATATTCAGAGGCTCTGACAATTGGATAAAAGTGTGTCTTGATCTTATTGGAAGTATGCAAATTTCATGAAATTTAGATAAACACAGTACAATCATTCTAAAATGCAGTTTCCCAATGTGTTGGTTTCCTTTTGACCACAATTTCCTATCCTCCCCAAATCAACTGCATTCCAAGTATCAAATACAATATATAAAACATCAACACTGAGACCACCCACCTACAATTTCTACAAGAAATATCAAAAATCTCCCATGTAAACAGGGAGAAGAATAACTGTGATTCCAATCACAATGTTTTTTTGTAAAAGATTAATCACAGACAGAACTGAATATCTTCAAAAAATGAATAAACTGAAGAAAAAAACAGCGACAAAATTAGTCTTACATAGTTCCTTTTCAAGTGCCACAAAGAAATATGGGGAAAGGGAAATGTCAGACAGTGTAGAGATGAATAACATGTGTTAGATGCATTGCAACAGAAATGAAATGATTTTGCAGGCTACAATGACTCATTCTTTCAGGAATTCTCAACAAAATATACACTAAAAAAAGAAATGGTAAAGTAATGGAATGCAACAAAAAGAGGATTTAAGAAAGGAATAAGATCGGGGTGCTGCTGTACAATTTGCAAAAGTGGTCAAGGACAGCAAAGAACAGAATTAAACCACCAAACCAATACAGACATTGAAAGCCTGCTTGACAAAAATCTCACAAATATTTGAGAAAAAAATACAAATTAATTAAAGACATAAAAACAAAACTGTAATTTGGGAGCATACCCAATGGAAAAACATAAGAGTTGTTGGTGTTCCTGACCAAGAGAAAAAAACAAGAACTGCAATAAATCCAAATGGTAAGTAACCTTTCCTGCCTGAAGCAAATAAAACTTTAAGTGTTAAACTTGTTCTAAGGAAAACAAAACACAAAAGAAAAAATGTAGACAGGTGATAGATAATAGATGATAGACAGACAGATAGATAATTTATAGATAAATAGATATATAGGTGATGATAGATAGATAGATAGATGATAGATAGATAGATAGATAGATGATAGATAGATAGATAGATAGATAGATAGATAGATAGATAGATAGATAGATAGACAGATAAACTTAAGGTTACCAAACTTAAACTTTAGAATCTTAAAAAATCCAAAGAGCATTTCGGAAGAATCTGGTCTCCCATAAAGAAAAACATAAAGTCACACCAATCTTCAGCCTTCTCCTTGAAGGTATTAGATGCTGAAGTCAAAAGGGCAGGGTCTGAAGATTTCTGAAGAAGGCAAGACTGAGATTGATGAATTCTATACAAAGGCAAATTATATTTCAAGAATGAAGAAAATAGAAACAGAAACTTAAAGTGATTTAAAGAATACCTCTGATACCTAAAAAGGCAATTAAAAAGTTAAGCAGTCAATACATAGGAGCATTTCAATAATGAATGTATAAATGGTGAAGCAATTTATAGGAGTCAATAAATACATTTTTTAATTCACAATATTATAGTTTCACAGCAGAATGACTTTTTAATGAAAATGAACGTCAATTAACATTCATGAGCTAAAAGTAAAGCCCAAGATCAGGCCAAAAACAAGAGAATAGGTTTGGGGAAAAAAGAGGGGGTAGGAAAGATGTTGAATATGTTTTCTTGTTTCATTTAAGAATGCCAATTGTTAGCATTTCTTTCTGGACACAGAAAGTTAATAATGATAATTGGTATTTATATATGTCAGTCCTTTTTATTAGAAAACAGACTGTATACCTTTTAAGTTGTAAGAAGCAAAAATAAGATTTAGTAACACAGGAAATACATAGCAATATATAAAAAAATATTCAGAAAAGTAAAACATTGAAAATTAAATATCAAACAAATACATTTTACATTTGATATGATAAACTTATCTATTAGAGGAAAAGATTCACTTTAGAAAACCCAAAATAAATTTGGCTATATCGCTCACAATAAAACCTAAAGGATTCTTAAGAGTTAAAAGTAAGAAAATCATCAACATGAGTTAGAAAAACGAAAACCTTAAAAATCAGACATGACAATATTTATGTCAGATTAATTAAAGTTAAAATATACATGTGAGTGAGCTTTTTAAAAATGATTATAGGAGCAAACTCTAATGAAGTTACAGTTCTAATGATAGAACAATGCATAGCTGTATAGATGCATGTAAAAATGGTTGAAACTCCCAGAGCTACTGATAGGAATACAACATGATTTTGGATATCCAAAAACTAACTCCATCCTTTATATTTCAATGTGATTAAAAATAAGCAAGTACGAAGAATATCTGAAAAAATAGACTAACTGTAATTGTTAAGAACATACCTACTTTAGTTACCCGACAAATATAAAATACCTGTGTTTTTTTGTTATTGTTTTTTTTTGTTTGTTTTGCCCACTATTGGATATTTTCAAAAACTCTCCCCAATAAATCTCTGCTCACAGTTCCATAAATAAAATTACTGAGATCCTTGTCTTCTTTTCTTTAGAATTTTTAAGTTTAATTTTTCAACTTTATTATATTTCTTTTCTTGAATTCTATTTTATCTTACTTCATAATTTCTCTTTATAATTACACTGAAGAAATGTGGTTACAGAACTGACAACCCTGGAGACAGCTGATTCCATACTATAAGAGATGTCAAAAATCTTTTCCCATTCCATTGGTTGCCTCTTGATTTTGCTGATGGTTTCTTTTGCTGTGCAAAAGCTTTTGAGTTTGATATAGTCCCATTTGTTTATTACCTATGTAACTTTACTAATCATTGTCACCCTAATAAACTTTAATTAAAAAAAAAGAGAGAGAGAGAGAGAATTCAAAAGGCATTCTGATCTGTATCAATACTGCTTCTCTAATTATACTATCCAATAGATGTCCCTTCACTTTAAATTATCTCATCTTATACATAGTGGTACTTAAAAACATTTGTTAAATGGATGAACAAACGTGTGTGTGTGTGTGTGTGTGTGTGTGTGTGTGTGTGTGTTTGTCCTACTGTCAAACACTCTATAGTTCCCTTCTGAAGTTCTGTTCGCCAAGTGGCATTTTCTCCAGATTTATAACTACTGAATGATGTGGTGGTAGGGAGAAGGACCTGGGATCTGTGTGCTGTGTTGCTGGAAGAAATGCCAGCCGTGTAGCTGTTTCGTGCAAGACTGTGCGAGACATCTTCTACCAGACATTATCTGTGGTTTAACGAGGAACAACTTAGTTTCGAAACATCCAGCAGGCATGCATTGGAGGAGGCAGATTATAGACTGTGTATTCAGGCTTCTGGCAACAATTGTCAAGCAGCCATGCTCTACTATGTGCATTTATTTTGGTGTACATCCATTTAATGCAGGACTGTGAAGCACTACTGTTGGGCTGTCATCTCAGTCTCTTTTTATGTCTATGAAGAGGGCGGTGCTATCTAGGATTAGGAATAACTATAATATTTTTTAAAATGTGATAAGACTCTACTGAAAGGTTATGATACTCTGAAAGGATTCTTATCAGGGCCCACTCAAAATTATTGAACATAAGATAACTAAGGTACTGTCTTACTCTTCAATCACTAGCCTTGTTCCTCTGGAAGAAGTTTTGTTACAATGTTGCTTTAGTTATCTGACTCCCCCGCCATCTTTCAAATGATTGGAGAACAGCAACTAAAAAATTCGGAGTTTCCAAAACTCACATGATTTTTATTGCTATTTCATAGGATTCTTCCCAAGTTCCATTCCTGTTTGCTTACTTTGAGTTGCCAACTGAACGGTAACTTTCTCCACTTGGAAGAAAACAATATAAACTAATAGTTTCATTATGAACAATTGCATAGGAGAGCCACACAAAAAGTGTGGTAGTTTTCATAACGTTCTTTATCAAATTGCTCCTCTTTATGTCCTAAAGAATGTTTCCATGGTCCACAATAGGACCCTAACTTGTCAGTCCATACCTGACCCCAGTTTGGGGGAAGCTGAGTGAGTTGATCCAGGAAGAATAAAGTTTTAACTGTCTCCTAAATCTAAATAGATATATTTCTGGGTTTGGGTGAGCTTTGTCTGCACACATTAATTAGACTTATCAAATGACAGTGAGAGCTTAAACTAAGATTTACGGCTTGTTGCAACTAATTTCCATAACTTGTTCGGCAACCTCACTGTTCATCAAAATTGCTCAGATTTCTTTCATGGAATATGTATGAGGGAGATCAAAAAGTTAAATATCTTAATGGGATATATTTTCTTATAGTACAAGGGTTGGCAAGTCAATAAAGGGTCAGATCATCAATGTTTTAGGCTTTCAGGTCTTACAGTTTCTTTGGCAACAGCTCAATTGTGCTATTGGAGTTCAAAAGAAACTAAAGACAACACATAAATGATTGAATATGGCTGTGTTCCAATGAAACTTTAATATGGACACTGAAGTTTGAATTTTAAATAATTTTCATGTATTACAAACTATTCTTCTTCTGATTTTTTTCCAACCGTTTGAAAATGGAAATGGCCATACACAAATGGCCAGCAAGCGAGATTTGGCCACCAGCCTATAGTTTGCTGACCTCCGCTACAGTATATAAACTTCAAAATGTATTTTAGAAAATCTTCAGAGTCTAGCATTATATCTTTTTCCTCCTCTGGACATAAGCACAAAAACATTGATGGAAATAAGTGGGAACTGGCCACTCTGATCTGTCAACCCCAGGCTAAAAAATCCACATCGCTCCTTGGCTCACATTTTAAAAATCTGTTCCAGTTTTAATTCAGGTCCCTGACAACTTGGAAGTGATTTGCTTTCGTCCTCTATCCCTCCTGTCAAGGCAATGGCTGTCTGCATGGTTTCTTAGCCACATTTGGAGAATCTGCTAGTGTTCACTTATTCCATCTCCCATAGAGGGGATAATTAACTAGGACCCAGAATAGAAAGCAAGTTTGACAGTGCCCTGCCTGGAACCATGGTGGAACGGGAGGTCTGTTATTATAAAGCCAATTATGAAGGGAAAAGTACATGATTTTAAATATTTTTATTTTTCTAACTAAGACATTCACCAAGTTTAAAAAGTTTTCAAAAATCCTAATAAGATGTTAGTGAAAAATCCTTCTATACACACGTCCTGATTGTTATTTTATTTTTACACTACATTATCATAATGTTATTTCTTTCATCTGGTATTCACCTCCACTTTTTAATGATAATGCTTATCTTGCTTTTATTTTATGGTGCTAAGCATAATCTCTTGACTTGCTATTATGTTTTAATCAGTTCACATACACTACCAGGTCTCCCTCTTTTCCCTCTCCTGCTTCTACCCAATACATCGTATCTCAATTTTTGTTTAAATCAATAGTTAGCACTTATGATATTAGGATAATGCAAATATCATTTACTTCAACTCAGGTAATTTACTATGTTTATATTTACTTACTTCCACAACTTCAATTTTCCTTAGAATTAATTGCCTCTTAGTTAATGTTTCTTCATATACCTATGGCTACTTCTTCCCATTGTCCACCAGCCTCAAACAACGTCTCAATAAAGCACTCTCAACTAAAAACCCTCCTCTTTAGTATGTTCTCTACATGCACCTTTTTCCCCCTCCTAGTGAGCCTTTGGTTTTCTCACTTAAATATGGAACAACTACTCACACAACAATGCCCCAGCTCTCCTGCTATTTCCTTTAATCTCCTTCAGAAAGTTTTCTTACCATATTCCCTTGTCAAATGCTCCATTTTCAGTGTCTGACATTTCCCTATTCATAGGTGTAATCACTGGTTTTTGTGGAACACACCATCTTTAGAAAAAGGTCACAGGAGTAAAATTTTTGGAGACTGCTTATGTAAAAATGTCTTCATTCTACTCACAAAAGTAATGAATTGTTTCATCGAGATATATAACTTGAGATTGACATTAACTATCCCCCAACATTTTTGAGATATTTATCCATTTTCTTCCAGCTCCTAATTTTTTCACTTAAAATTTTTCATCAATCTATCATCTATCTATCTATCTATCATCTATCTATCTATCTATCTATCTATCTATCTATCTATCTATCTATCTATATCTATCTATCTATCTATCTGTTTTCATTTAACCATTATATGCTATAATGAGGGTTTTTTTTGTATCATTATGCTGAGCACTTCTACATATACAAATTCATGCAAGTTAATTCTGGTGATAATTGCAACCTTATTTCTGTAATATATTTTTCTTCAGTTATGTTTTTTTCCTTTTATTTTTCTTTATAGGATTTCAGTAAGGTGCATATTTGAGTTTCTATATTGATTTTCAATTCCCTTATATATTTTTCTACTATTCTCTTTTCCACTTGTCTTTCACTTGAAAAGATATTTTCATTATCTTTATCCTTCTACCTTCCTACCTTATAATGAAGTTTTTTTTTTTTTAAATTTATTGTACTTATTTAATTCCTAAGATTTTCTTTAATTTTCTATTTTCTTTTTCTCTTTGTAGCATCTTATATTTGATACCTTTCTGAAAATACAGTTTTTAAAATCAACTCCAAACTTCTTTTTGCACTTTAGCTATTTCATTTGAGATCCTTTGCTCCTGTTCATTTATTTGCTGTCTTTTCTGATGGCTTCTGTTCTCAAAGGTCTAATGATCCTGGAAATTTCATACACATTCAGCAGTGGAAGAAGAAAAAGCTAATAGAAATATCTACTTCATTGGAGGGAAAAAAAAGTTACATATATATATATATATATATATATATATATATATATATGTATACACACACACACATACACACACATTATATATACACACATATGTATATATGTATACATATATACATATACATATATTTAAATGAAATTTCTTTCCTAAAAAAAACAAAACCTGGTAGTACTAAATTTTAGAATATGAATGAAATAAGCAAATTTTAGTTATACATGAAATCGTAGAGCCTGGGTAGTAACTTATATTATAATTATACCTACTTGCTTGTTACCATTTATAAGACTGGGGATTTTAGATTGTATTAAAGAGATCATTTTTCTTTCACCTCATCTTCATTTAAATTGCACCAAATTCCACATATACTTGCAATTGTACTACTGTTTGAATATTGTGGAGATAAAAAGTGGTGGATTTTTGTATTTCCATTAGTAACATTTTATTTAAAAGGATGCCTTGAAGTTAATTTGATCTCCAATAATTTCAGACATTTTCATTACCTCATATTGTTAATGTCTATTTTTATAAATGTTCACTAGTTTTATATTCTTGCTGATTAAGCAATTGTGACACTTCCCTGTGCAGCTTTTGGCTTTAATAAAACTGTTAGCCAAAGAAACAAAAGATAATACGTAAAATGTATTATATTCTTGGCATACTTATGGGTTCTTTATATGTATGAATATATTTAATCTTCACTTAATCCAAAAGTCATGTGTTAATGCTATTATTACCTGCATTTTCCAGATAGGGAAACTGAGATAAAAGAGAAGGAAAATAATTTTCCCAAGATTCTATATAGTAAGTCAGCAACAGAACTTGGGTTTGAATTTGGACTATTGGAATGACCACTAAAATTTACTGTACTTCAAAGAAGAAATAACGACCCTAGCCTATTTTGGTTCATATATAAGGATTAAAATATCATAAATAAAATTTTGAATTTATCTCTCATTTGATATTCCACATATTATCATATAAATGACAATTAATGCACATATAGTATTCTATGATTTACACATTTCTCATGTATTCTTAAAAACAATACCTATCCTTGAACCTGACTGGAAGGTGCCCTGCTGACTATAATACCCTGAAATCAATTTTTTACAGGAAAACAAATATCCTACTGAACTTTTAGGTTTATTTTAGGTGAGTGCAATTATATAGACATATGACAGCAAAAGCAACTTTCATTATTAATCAAATTATTCTTTTCATTTAGAAATGAGCGATGGACATCTCTAAAGTACGACACAGAGGAGCCAAGAAAAAGCAGCACGACAGATGGAGGTATGTGCGGGGATGCCCTTCAAAAAAACATAAGTTGTGTTCTTTCTATGTATACTCAGACCCTGGCAAGGACATATTCAAGAACAGTATTCTGAGCCTGGTCCTGGAGCAGGTATCCTGGGGATCCAAACACAGTTTTCACAGAAGTAGGAACATGGATGTAATCTCCACGGCATTTAGCAAACACCAGCATTGTGCTCATCACCAGCACACTGTACCTTCAGGTGTGTGAGTCCCTCTGACTCTTACCTTAAGGCCTTCAGAAAGAGGCCAAGAGGCCATTGGAGGAAGACAACCTTTTGAATAACAGTAAAAAAAAAAATGCAGAAAAAAATTGTGGTGAAATGAATAAAACATCAAGACTATCAATTTTCTAGAAGACTAACACTAGCAGAGAACGCTTTTATTATTGTGGCCTCACCAGGTTTGCTGAGCAAATGGTTTTGTGCACATTGCTGGAGTGCTATGTGAAGAAAATCCAGGTCCAGAGATGAAAAAACAAACAAACAAACAAAAAGAAAAACCCTCCTCTGTCTCTTTTTAGCTCATGAAATAAAAGTGTTTGTTGTTTAAAAATAATCTGCTATAAACTTACTGCTGTAAGAATATTTCTATTGGCCGAAAAAAAGATTAGAAGAGTAAGGCAGGCAGTCATTAGCAAACTGTTCTAATTTTAGAACCATTTTAATTAGTCATATTTGTTGCATTTACTTTCTGAAGATGATTCATTCCATGCATGGTTGCTTGGAGTATTTTTTATTTTCTTGGAATTTCTCAGAGTGTTCAAAATAGAACAGTATTCATAGTATATAATAATACAATGAGCCTTTATAAAATATATAGTAGAATAGTAAAAATATTTTATTATGTCATCACTCACTAAGAATGCCACATTAATTTTTAACTCTAAGGCCTATTCACCTTATTAACAGAAATTCATGCTTAATTTCATTCCAGGTTGATGTGGGATATTGAGATACAATTGGTTTTGTTTAATTATCTGAACTCTATGTCCTGACTTTTGTTTCTTGTAGATGTATTCCACACTATGGTTGCTGGTATAGTTATTTACTTAGCCTTTCTGAGCTTCATGTATACCTAGTTGACCAGATAAATGAATAGCAAAAACAAACAAACAAACAAAACACCCGCTTGTGTCCAGAAAAATGGAACAAAAACATTTATCTGTGGCAGAAACAAGAAGCTATCTACCAAAATGTTTTCTCCTCTCCATAATACAGAGTTATAGCTTGAAATTGAATACTGAGGCAAGAACTATGTTTTCTAGTTCCCTTGCAGTCATGGGTGGTCATATCATTAATTCTTCCCAATAGAAAGTGAATGGAATTGACATATGCTCCTTCTGTATTAAGATTTTTAATAAGCCAGTGTTCCTTTTCCATAATATTTTTTTCCCATTCTAATATCTGGATCTAATTAAAAATTTTAGCTTACCAGATGTTTGAGCTATAAGACAAAAGGAGCTAGGATTCTTGCAAAACCACATAGAAGAGAATGGTCCCATTAGCCTGCCCAGTCACCAAGAACTGCTTTAGAAGAAAGAATGTTTTATTCTATTGAGCCATTACATTTGGATTTGCTTATCACTGCGTTCTTCCCTATCCTCATTAATATATTCTTTCTGCTACTGATTATGGAGCCTCTTTCAGTTTTCCAAAGATTTTATAATCTACACAAGTATCCAGGGTCTTTTGAATCTTGGCTTACTTTCCAAGTGAGCGCACATACTTTGTGGTTATTTGAATGTGTAATAGGCTCACTGGGTGTGGTGGGAGAGTCTCATAACTATTGGCACAGAGTGGACATCTTACTGGAATGGTAAATATGACATTAATAATGCACTTGGATGTATAGTGATTTTACCATTTCTTAAAGTAGAAATGTATCCTCTTGAATTTAGCAAATATTATTCACTGTGCCCAAGAACATTCATTGACATGTTTGATGAGACTGCACATCCTGCTTTCCTTTTTCAGACGGTAAAAGCTGTTTCATGGAACAAGTGTTTTAGATGAAAATGAATAGGTAGGAAATAAAACTATAATGTAAATCTAGACTCATAGTTGGATAGTTGACAGCTGCATGTCTGAGGGAAAAATAGTCAATATTTTCTGTGATGATAATTTGAAATGAGATTAAAATACAGCTGGATTTCATCTGATACTTCTCAACAGCAGACAATTCCCTCAGACCTAAAAGAAGTATCTGAATGAATTTGAGATATTAGACTCTTCATCAATCATAAATTCTATTTCTTTTCCCTGAATATATTGGTAATTTTCATGTATGTAAGCTGACATTTCAGAAATAAGAAATGCATGTCTAAGTACTGTTTGTAATCAGTTCAGGTTTCCTTGTATATGACTATATGATTTCTCCTGAGACCCCACCAACATGATGTGCATAATTCATACCTCTTACAAGACTGAAAAAGATAGGACCATGCCGTAGTGAGTTCATAAACTGTGATTTTGAGAAACGTTGCCATCATTCAGAATTTCTTCTAGATATGCTATAATTATGTTCCTGTTTATACTTAATCAGTATGATTTAAATAGTATCCAAAAGAAATAGACCTCATATATGTATCAAACTATTAGCCAACTTTCCATGAACATCAAATACATCTACATGACTTAAATGCAGGAAAGTCTTAATTATCTAAAAACACAAGAAGCTCATACTCTCAGCCTGTGAATGTTGTGAAAGTGAACAATGATGATGTTCATATCCTTTACTCTAAGGACAAAGACTGAAATTTACCTGAGCCCATAGCCCTGGATCATCTGTTTTCCATCTGCCTCACCAGTCTCATTTAACATCATGTTCTCACCTCAGGGTTTATTCTAGCTATTCAGACCTCTTTTCAGTTCCATGTTGAATACCCCAAGCTATTTAGCTTGCCTGGAATTTTCTC
The DNA here is from genome assembly GCF_964194185.1 of Rhinolophus hipposideros. Lineage (NCBI taxonomy): Eukaryota > Metazoa > Chordata > Mammalia > Chiroptera > Rhinolophidae > Rhinolophus > Rhinolophus hipposideros. The sequence goes on from NC_138053.1 coordinate 84,618,909, forward strand.
CCCTGCCCATTTAGTACACCCAATTATTATTTAGTTGAATCTTACTTTCCTTCAGATCTCAGTTCAATAGTCAGTCCTTCACGAAAGCCAATACTAGCCTCCATGCACAAATGATTTTCTTCTAATTTACACTTCTTATCATGCCCCTCTTCTTCATAGCCCTTGTCCTATCTGGATTATTTTATTATTTGTTTGTTTGACACTGTACTGAACGTTATTCTTTCTTAAAGTTTCAGGGCCTATGCCATTTGGGGTCACCTTTATATTTTTATCATTTAAAAAATGTGTTGCACAGAGTCAGAGCTGAATAAATACTGGGTGAGTGAATGAATGAATGAGTAAAATAGATTTATTTATGGAAGGATCAATATCAGCCATGAATTGAGCCCTTTCAGTCTCTGCTTAATGATGTCTTTAAAAATGTTTCAAAGTACTATAATATAAAAAATTGACATTAAATTATGCTTTCAGCAGAAAAAAATGCTTTCTTTCCAAAATCTTCCTTATTTCAATGAGAATAAACTTGGAAGTAAGAAAAATGCAAATTTTGAGCATAAAATTTGAAAAGATTTTGAGCATTCCTCAAACAATTTTTCTTTTAAAAGTATGCTCCTCCACATAAGAAGTATACATCCTGTGCAAGATATTTTTAAAAAGTAACAAAAAAGAGTAACCAAAAATAATAATAATAATGATAATGATAATAATGAAGAGGAGGAGGAGAGGAAGGGGAAGGAGGAGATTATTTTGATGGGGAGTCATCATTTGGAAAGAGGGATGACACTTGAAAAAGGGAATTACCCTGAATGAGATATCTATATGTTTGGTCTTTAGACTAAGAGGCAAATAAAACTCAGAAGTAAAACTGCAACATTTTTTCCTTAAAAACCAGAGACTAGAATTTGGGACAATTAACTCAGCTTAATTGTAAAGTAATGGAGGAATCTTATAAAAGGAGATAACAAGACATGAAGTGTAATAAATTATGTGTACAATGTATGTTCATATCCCTAACTAACCCATGAACCATGCATAGGGCATACTCTAAATTGCCCAATTAAAGCTAAAATAATTGAACTGAATTTTGAGCTCATGTCCAAAAGAAAGAGATTGCAGTTGAAGTACAATTAGGTTAATTGCAAAAACAAACGAACACATACAAAAAATCAATGCTGTTTGGTAGAATATAACAAAATCCAGAGTCTGCAAAACATAGCATTCAAAATGTCCAGGATATATCTTAAATTACACAACAAATAAAGAAATAGGAAAAATGCCAGAACTCAAGAAGAAAGGCAATATACAGAGACTAACCACAGGTATTTGAATTAGCAGATAAGTATTTTACAACAGTCATCATAACTATAATTATTAATCAAAAGGAAAATATGTTCATAATGAATGAAAATAAAAGAAATTGCAGCGGGGGAAAAAAACTATGACAAAAATACAAATGGGAATTCTAGAACCAAAATGTTAAATATCTGAAGTAAAAATTTCACTGATTGGATGTGGTAGACACCCTCCAAAAATTTCTATGTACTAATATCCAGTACCTTTGAATATGCTATGTACACAGATAAAGAAACTTTGCAAATGTAATAGGAAAACAGACCCTGAAATGGAGAGATTAACCTGGATTATCTGGTAATTTGATTGTAATCATGGGTCATTAGCAGAAGAGAAAATCGGATCAGAAGGTGTTACTATGGAAGAGGTCAAAGAAGTACAATGACTCTATTCACTATTGCTGACTTTGAAGATAGAGAAAAGTGATTACAAACCAAAGAATGCAAGTGGCTTTTAGAAACTGATAAAGGGAAGAAAACAGATTCTCCTTTACAGGCTCCAGAAAAGAATACAGTCCTTCATATACCTTGAGTTTAGTCCAATTAAACCCCTGTTAGACTCCCTAAACTACCTACTGTAAGATAATGAATTTGTGTTTCTTTAAACAATAAGTGTATGATAATTTTTTTTGCAGAAGCAATGTAAACCCAATACAATGAGCTCACCAGATGAATAAAGGTGAACAAGTAAGGAGTCAGTGAGCCTGATGATAAAACAATTGTATTATTCAATGTGAAAAACAAAAATTAAACCAAAAGAAGAAGAGGAAGAAGGAGGAGAAGGGAAAGAGAAATCTTAAGGATAATGTAAATCACCTACTAGAACTATTACACAATGCTGATGAATATAAAGTCAATATACACAAATTTTATTTCATACTTTACTAGTAAGCAATTGAAATATAAACTTTTAAATTACCATCAAAACAAAATATTGAGAATTTAATTTAGCAAAAATATGCAAACATTCTATGAATGTTTAATTCCTAAGAAATATTAAAGAGCACATAAATAAATGGAGACCTAAAAATTATCCACAAGTTCAAAGACTCAGTATCATTAAGAAGACTACTCTCCAAAGTGATTTATAAATTCAGCATAATCTCATTAATTGACTTTTTAATTAAAAATTGAAAAGCTGGGGAGGGAGATGAGGGTAAGGGGGATCAAACATATGGTGATGGAAGGAGAACTGACTCTGGGTGGTGAACACACAATGGGATTTATAGATGATGTAATACAGAATTGTACACCTCAAATCTATGTAATTTCACTAACAATTGTCACCCCAATAAATAAAAAATAAATTAATTAATTTAAAAAAAATTGAAAAGCTGCTTCTAAAATTGACTTGGACATGCCAAAAACCTAGACTATGCAAAGTAACTGCTGAAAAGAACACTATTGTCTGACTTACATTACTTATATACTTCAAGACACAATAATATATACAGCATGGCACTAATCTGAAACAATTATAAATATACCAATTGAATGTAGCAGATAGCTCAGGAATAGACCAAACTGATAATGTTATTTTATTTTCAACAAAGGTGTGAAAGCAATTTCAATTAAGAAAGGAAAGACTTTCCAAAGAAGGACACTGTAACAATTCGATCCATATAGGAAAAAAAATTGAACCATATACAAAAAAAGTGAATGGAAATGAATAATAAAAGTAAACATAAAAAAAGCAACACTAAAATCACATAAGTTTTAGAAGAATACAATGAAGAACATATTCACAGCATAAGAGTAGGTTCCTTGGACAGTACACAACACAAAAAAAAAATGTAGAAGACTGTATATAAGTGCTAAACTATACTTTATTGGAATTTTTTTTCCTCCATCAAAAGACATCATCAAGATAGTGAATTCCACAAATTGGGAGAAATTCGGGTAAAACATATCTGACAAAAAAATCATATCGAAGATATATATCTCCTTCAAGTGAATAATAAAAAGACAATTCAATTAAAATTAGTAAGTAATGTTAACAGAGACTTTACAAAATAAACTATATATTTGGTTAAAATTTCATGGAAATGTGATCCATGTTATTAGTGATCAAGAAAATGCAAATTAAATCCACAATAAAATTGCACTACTTAGAAATAAACAAAACTATCCCATTCACAATAGCATCAAAACAGTAAAATGCTTCAAATAAATTTAATTAAGAAAGTCAAAGATCTATACAATGAAAACAAACAAACAAAAAAACTTTTTTATGAAAAAAATCACAAACAATTAGAAAGATAGCTCATGTTCATGGATAGGAAATATCAATATTGCAAAATATCCATACTACCTAAAGCAATCTATAGATTCAATCCAATCCCTATCAAAATTACAATGGCATTTAACCCCAAAATAGAAATAAAGAATCCTAAAATTCATAGGTATGCCCCTGCCCAAAAGTCCCCCTGAAAAACCAAAGCAATCCTGAGAAAGAACAAAGCTGTAGGCATCACACTTCCTGATTTCATACTATACTACCAAGCTATAGTAATTTAAATGGTATTGTGCTGGCATAAAAGCAGACATATAGACCAATGGCACATAATAGGGAGCCCAGAAACAAACTCGAAAATATATGGCATATGAATATTTGACAGGGAAACCAAAAACATTCAGTAGGGAAAGGATAGTTTTTCAACAAATGGTGTTGAGAAAACTGGACAACCACATGCACAGAAATAAAATTGGATCCCTGTGTTACATCATTCTTGAAAATGAATTCAAAATGGATTAAAGTCTTAAACATAAGACCTGATACCATACATTTCCAAAAGAAAATATAGAAAAGTAGCCCCCTGACATTGATGTTAGCGATGCCTTTTTGAATATGACACCAAAAGCATAAGCAATAAAAACAACAACAAAACAAAACAAACTATAACTACAGCAAAAGGGGAAAAAAAAAAGAAAGAAAAAAACGTCTGCACAGCAAAAGAGACAATCAACAAAATGAAACTACGACCCACAGGAATGGGAGAAAACGTTTGCAAACCATATATCAGATAAAGAGTTAATATCCAAAAAAATATAAATTGCTCCAAATATTCAATAACAAAAACCAACAAAAACTACAACAATCTAATTAAAAATGGGCAGAATATCTGAATAGACTTTTTTTTTTCCAAAATAGATATCCAAATAACCAACTGGTACATGAGAGATGTTCAACATTACTAATCATCAGGGAAATGCAAATCATAACCACAGTTTGGGGTCAACTTACACCTGTTAGAAGAGCTATCTTCAAGAAGCAAGAAATAACAACTGATGTTGGCTGTGTAGAAAAGGGAATCATTGTACGCTATTGGTGGGGATGTAAATTAGTACAGCTCTTAATGAAAGCAGCATGGCGATTCCTCAAAAAATTAAAAATAGAACTACCAAACGATTTAGCAATTTAACTTTTGAGTATATATCCCAAGGAAATTAAAATAGGATATTGGAAAAAAAAATATTTGCACTTCATGTTTATCACAGCATTATTTACAATAACTAAATATGCAAACAACCTAAGTGTTTGTCAATGGATAAATGAATAAAGAAGGTGTGATATATATATATATATATATATATATATATATATATATATATATATATATATATACATATATATGTATATATATATATATATATATATATACATATACATATATATATGTATATATATATACAGTGCATCATTATTGAGCTATGAGAAAGAAGGAAACCTTATAATTTTTAACAATATGGATGGACCTTGTGGGCATTATGTTAAGTGAGAGAAAGCAGACAGTGAGACAAATATATACGACATCTCTTAAATGTGGACTCTGAAAAAGCTGATCTCATATAAATAGAGTAGTATGGTAGTTACAGGAGTTAGGGGGTGGGGACATTGAGATGTTTAAAGGTACAAACTTGAAGCTAGTAGATACATAAGTTCTGGGGATCTAATGCACAGAATAGTGATTCTAGTGAATAAAAACTGTATTATAAATTTTCAAGTTGTTAACAGATTAGATCTTAATTGTTCTCACCACAAGGAATAAATGATAATTATGTAATATGATAGAGGTGCTAGCTAACAGGATGGTGGTAATCACTCATATGACAACATATAAATGTATCAAATCAATATATTGTACACCTTAAACTTATACAATGGTTCATTTCAATTATATCTCAATAAACTGAAAGGAAGAAAAAAAGAAAGAAAGAGAGAGAGAGAGAGAGAGAGAGAGAGAGAGAGAGAGAGAGAGAGAGAGAGAGAAAGAGAGAAAGAGAGAAAGAGAGAAAGAGAGAAAGAGAGAAAGAGAGAAAGAGAGAAAGAGAGAAAGAGAGAAAGAGAGAAAGAGAGAAAGAGAGAAAGAGAGAAAGAGAGAAAGAGAGAAAGAGAGAAAGAGAGAAAGAGAGAAAGAGAGAAAGAGAGAAAGAGAGAAAGAGAGAAAGAGAGAAAGAAAGAAAGAAAGAAAGAAAGAAAGAAAGAAAGAAAGAAAGAAAGAAAGAAAGAAAGAAAGAAAGAAAGAAAGAAAGAAAAGAGATGGAGGGAAGGAAGGGCAAAGGGGAGGGGAAGACTAAGGTCACCAAAAGTTGGCAAGGATATATATAGATCAACCAGAATTCTCAAATGTTGTTGTTAAAATTGTAAACAGATATTGACACATTGTTAAAAGTTTTGGCAGTCACTGATAAAAGTAAACGGATTTCTTCTATTTGACCTACCAATTATAATTCTAACCATTTCCCTAAAAGAAATGCATATATATATTCACAAAGTGACTTTTATGAAACAATTCATAGCAACTTTGTTTATAATATCCTCCAAACTGAAAACATCCCAAATGGCCAGATACACAGTTTTATTCATTAGGCTTTGCAAATTTCTTAGTAAACTTGATATTGATTAGAACTCACTATATAGGTTTAATGTTTCATCCAAAATAATTTTGATTAAAAACTACAAGTTCTCAAAAAGTTATTTTTGCCCTTAAAATACGATTTAAGGAACACTGCTCAGTGGTATTTTATGTGTAATGATATACATAGATGATAGAAAAAAGAAGAAAAAAAGAGAAAGAGAGGAAGGAAGAAGAGAGAGACAGCAGAGTGTGCGAGTGGAAGGAAGGAGGGAATATGGGAAAAATAAGAAAAAATATTCTTGATTTGGCAAAGTCAAATGCAATATAATGAAGAAACTTAGCTGTAAATTCTCATTTCACACTTCTGTTTAAAATTTCTAATTTCTTGAATATATATTCTGAGTTTCCTATTAAAATTGGATTAAATTGGGCCAGGCCGGTGGCTCAGGCAGTTGGAGCTCCATGCTCCTAACTCCGAAGGCTGCCGGTTCGATCCCCACATGGGTCAGTGGGCTCTCAACCACAAGGTGGCAGGTTCAACTCCTCCAGGCCCACAAGGGATGGTGGGCTGCGCCCCCTGCAACTAGCAATGGCAACTGGACCTGGAGCTGAGCTGTGCCCTCCTCAACTAAGACTGAAAAGACAACCACTTGCCTTGGAGAAAAAAAAAAAGTCATGAAAGTACATACTGTTCCCCAATAAAGTCCTGTTCCCCTTCCCCAATAAAATCTTTAAAAAAATTGGATAAAAGGAGTAAAGATCCCAGATTAGTAGTCTGGGAGTAAAGATCCCAGATTAATAGTGAATAAGTTAATGGTTCAAGTAAGAGATATTTTGTTTATTTCTAACACTCACACAGACACCTACAGAGACACACACATGGGAATTTAAAACAATGCTTCAAGATATCCAGCAATAACTGTACACCTGAAGCTGAAGCTAAACAATAGTGAATGTCAACTACAATTATATATTATATATGTATATATGTATATAGTTACAAGAAGCGGAGCACAGCATTAGGGATAGAGACAGCGGAAATGTAATGGCTGTGGGCGATGTCGGAGGGATAGTGGATGGGGGAGGGGGGTTGACACTGTGTGAGGGGTATGAATGACAAATGTCTAACTATTACATTGTTTTGTGCACCTGAAAAGAATAACTGTTTTTAAAAGAACATATTATCAAACAAGGCACTTTGGATAATTCATAGTGATTGTAATAGTATAAGTTTATTTTTCTAGGAAACGAAATATTTAAATAAATTTGAATTTTAATAAGTTAAAAAAAGACATCCAGCAATTAAAATGAAATCCCGTCAAACATAGATTTCTTACATAGACAAGAGCAATAACAAAAGGAAAACACGCATCTATAAGTTGAAGATTATTTGTGCCATGAACCGAATATGATTTACCTAAGCCCACACGCCTGAGATGCAAAAGAAAAAAGAATCCCCACCCCCACCCCAAAAAAAAAGAAAAGAAAGAAAGATGTAATTAAATAGGTTTGGTGAAAATAACTTTTTAATCATGAGCATATGAAGAAGTAAATATGAATATATACACACTAAATTTAATTACTATAGGATATTTGATTTCACTAATGTAGTTACTGAGCAATCAGATCCATGGTGACATGCACATGGGCACACGGTCAATCTTTGTGTAGTAGATCTCCTTAATTATTGATCCCTGATAAAATATATTAAGGAATGCTCAGAGGTGTTCCAAGTAGGAAGATCCCAAAACTATGACTGCCCTAAGCTTTTCAGAACATTGCTATCTCTAATCCTTGTTTATTTTAATAGGGAAATCTCTTCATAATTCTCATCTCTGTTCTTTTCTCATGAACTTACAAAGATTCAAATGAGTTATAAATCTGTCTCAAATGCTAAGAAACAGATTTTGGTTATTTATGCCAGGTTACCTAATCCATCACTGTTCCACTAAATATCAGGGGGAAATTCAACTTGGTTTTCATTATCTTTTAAAGAAACATGATAAAAATGGTTATCTTACAAGATTTATACAATTATCTTAAACTTTAAATGTTCCAGGCAATCTCCCTATGTAAAAGAATGCATATTCTCATAGATATTTACTGCACACATAGTGTGTGCCACAGTTGTAGATACTGAGAATCCAACGTTAATAATAGTACTATTACCAGACATAAAGAAGAAAGAAATCTTATCATTTGCAACAACATGGATGGATCTAGAGAACATTATGTTAAGTGAAATGTCAGAAAGAGAAAGACAAGTACCATATGATCTCACTTATATGCAGAATCTAAGGAAAAGAATAAGTGAATGAACTAATCAGAGACAGTTTTGGGGACAAAAAGGAAAAAAAAACGAGAGTGGTTAGATGGGCGGGGGAGGGATGGGGATAAGGGGAAAGGTGAAGGGATTAGGAAGCAGCTGGTAACAACAAGATGGCCTCAGGGTTTTTGAAAATTAATTTGGGGAACGTATTCAATAATGTTGTAAAGATTTTGTTGGGTATCCGATGGACACGTGTCCTATTTGGGAGACCACCTCAGGGATGCTGTAGATGACTGACATGGCACTGTACACCAGAAGCTAAACAATAATGAATGCCAACTATAATTTTATATATATAACGTGATGGCTCGGTGTGAGGTTGGAGGGATAGTGGATGGGGGCAGGGGGGTTCACAGTGTGAGAGATATAAATGATGAACGTCTAAGTATGACCTTGTCTTGTACACCTGAAACTAATAAATTAAAATTTAGAAAAATAAGTAAAGCATTAAGGAAAATAAAATAAAAAAAATAATAGTTCCAATTTAATGGGATTTTTATTCTGATCAGGAAGCTAAACATAGTCAAATATTGACACACACAAACACACACACAAAACATATTTTTGATTGTTTTAGTATGAAGAAAAAAAAGGAAACAGCCTGTATGATATATAGTGACGTGCAAGTACCACTTTATATTTGGTTGTCAGAATATAACTATCTGAAATATTAGCATCTTTTTTTTTTTGAGATCAACCATGTGAATATACAGAAAAGTGCATTTTAGGCAGAAGAAAATGTGAAGGCTCTAAAATATGCATGAACTTGGCATAATTTTGAACTGACTGAAAAGTAATGGCCAAAAGTAATGGAGTAAAGCAACAGGGGGAGGTGATAAAGATGGAGGGATAGGAACTTTCATGTGGGGAGTAAACAGTATGAAAGGAACTTGCATTTTTCATAAGTACAGTAGACACCATTAACAAATGATATGCATTTTCTAAATATTGTTGTACATTGTACATATTAAAGTGTACACAAACATGGAAGTTGTAAGAACAAAGAGAAGTTAGTAATGTTTATTACAATGTATCTAAGAAATAACAGTATCATGGAAAAGGAGTGTAACAATGAAGGAAAAGAGAAATAAGTGGGTTTGGGTCTTATTTTAAAAACAGGATCAAGGATTCTGTTTGGGCCCTACTACTATACTTTATCAACATCCATATTGAGTTTTCAAAAAGGCAGTGAAACAGATGTACCTGAAGTTCTAGGAAATACAAAATTAACTCTAGCAGAGTTAGCTGAAACTAATAAAAATGTGGTTTAGGACTGTATCATGGCAGCAAAAACCAAAACAAATAAAAAACAAAAAGCACCAAAAATGAATTTAGATATGAGCTTCCTAAGTAGGAATAGTAACACTCAGTAAAAGCTATTACAACCCATTCTAGTCTGTATTCATTAGACAAGACAAAGTATTATATTTTTTTATGGCAGGACTAGGAAGATTGATCTAATAAAGAATTACACTCATCTAAAGTGTGTGAGTCTAGACTTTGCACTATTTATCTGCGTACTCCTCTTTACTACTGTGGTTTATTGACTCACTGATACTCTTTCAAAAATTGTGAAGAACTTGAAATCCACCTCACAAAACGATACATTCTCTCCAAATGTTTATCAAATAGATTATTATTCAAACTGGGATCCAATTGAGTACAAAAGAGGATTTTTTTAAATATTTAAAATGGAAAAACATAGAACTGAGCACTCCTGGACAGATCAGGATGCATGGTCAACATTCTTGTAAATAATAAGCTAACACTATCCTCATATTAAGAGATGTCTTTCTTAATCTCCTTAACTCTTTAATTCATTTCACCTTCAACCCTCTTTAGCCACACACGTGTATGGTCGGAACCTGGAAAATATTAACCCTCTTCACTAACTCACTGCAGTGATTTTAAACTGTACTATCCCAAATGTAGTCTTCCTACATTTGACTCCAGTAATGGAGACAGCTGGTAAGTTTTACCTTGGCTTTAACTACTCCCTACTTAGAATAGACCTAATATTTGATCTGCTGAACCATTCTTGTTTTTTGCTGAACTTGCTAAACAAAGCCCCAACTCAGCATCATTCCAGAAATGCCAACGTTCACACCTTGCTAAGTGTCCATTGTGTAATGCGCAGACTGATATCTTTAACCGTTACATGTTTAAGCCTTTCCCTCTATGTCAAGCGGCAATCTGTTGACATGTTCAGGTATCCTCTCTCAGTTCTTTTCTCACAATTCCTATCATAAAGCATCCATTAATTAATAAAATTGAAATAAACTAAAAGGGAGTTTTTCAAGTCCTGATGTCGTGCAGGACGGCCTGTGGGGTCTCTGCTCCTGCTCCCCACATAAGAACACAGGATATGGTGAGGCCAAAAAGGAACACCCACGGAGCCATAGGTAGGGGAGTCATACCACTATGGTCTCACTGGAGGCTGGGTTCACATGACATGCGACATGCTGTCCGCTTTGCTGCCAACCGACGAACTCTCCTTGACTCCCCAACGTAGCCACGGCAGTTATATTAGTGACCAATGGCTCAATGGTTCCAGCTGACGGCCAATTAGCCACAGCTGATGGCCATCTACTACCCGAGCCAGCACCTTTCCACATGAGACCAAGAGCCTGGAAACTGCTCGCTGGGGCTCTGTCCCCACACCTGAACTTCAACCTACAAATATATGTTTATTTCTACTCATTTTACTCCTAAAATAATATGATTTTTGTTCCCCTTTGAGGGTAAGTTCTTTACTTAAACTCTGTTTTTCATGAATAGCCTGTGAAATATGGTTTCATCATTTACCATCTCTATATCTGATAGTTGTTTCCATAAATCAACAATAATGATCACATGTCTCACTTCCTTTGAAAAAAAGGAAAATAAATATCCTACTTTAGTTCCCACATATTGCTTCTCTTTCAGGCATGCTTCTCTAATAAACTATCCCAATCTCTTAATCTCCCATTTCTTGTACAACCTACAACTACTATATCTAACATCTGCCTCAGTGATGTCAAGAAAACTTTTCTTCCTGAGTTCCCAAATCATACATCAATCTATTCATTCATTACATACTTGATGATTACCCAATATGTATCAGGAACTGTTGAACTGCTTAGATTAAATCACTTGTGATGCTGAAAGAATAAAGGAGACACAGGCAAAACACCTGTCCTCAAGGAGTTTATATTCTACTGGGCTAAATCGATTTTTAATAATCAATGAAGACACTCAATAGATAGAATTGTGTACTATGTGAAGAGTTTCAAAGAACAGAACGTGAGAAAAGAAAAAGACCAGGGTAAGCAGAATCAGGACTGGCCTGGAAGGTGAGTTACAATTTTTAATGGAGTGGTCATACTAAATATTATTAAGAAAGTTATATTTAAATAAAGTCTTATAGTAAATGATGACAATAGCTTTATGAATATCAAGGAGGGCATACCCAACATGTTCAAGGAACACCAACAAGCTCAGTGTGGCTAGAGTAAGGGAAGGCATGGCAGAAGATAAGTTCACATAGGTAATGATGCAAACAAAATTATTATGACCTTATAGGTCATGATAAAGTTAATTACCTTCATTGGGAGTGAAATGGGTCTTGTGATACTTTTGAGCAAAAGAGTCACATGATGTGACTTAGATTTGACAAGTATTGCCCAGGATTCTATACTAAGAATAGACCTTGGAGGGCAAGGGTATGTACAAGGAAGCCATTAGGAAACTGTTATAAAAACCCCGGAAGATGCTGAACGGACTTTCACCACTATGGTAGCTAGCATATGGCACTATTAGCATTACTAGTAGAAATGGTCATATTCTGAATATGTTTCAGCATGGTTCCAACAAGATTGGACATGAGATCAAAGAAAAGGGGTGATTCCAGGTTTTTTGGCCCAGCCAACTGGGCGAGATGGATCTAAGGGGTTGGGGAGACATGAAGAGTAGTTGCCACCAAGAAGACAACAAAGGCAGAAAGAGAAAAGCAATCATGGAGGGAATCTTGAGAAGTCATTCAGTCCCTTACCACATGGAATGTAGATAGGGATTACCTAAAAGCTTGTTAGAAATGTCAAGTCTCAGTCTTGTGTACAACCTACTAAATCAGAATCTCCATTTTCACAACATCCTCAGGTGATTTACATGTTTGTTAAGGATTGGGGAGCACCTATTTAATATGTTATACCAGAGTATAAGAAGAAAGTATAAAACTGTCAAAGGTGGAAATTTATTTGTAAAACCTTTCCCTAGTAAATAATGGAAGCATTATGGGTTATAGAGTGTTTTTAATCTGGAAGGAAAGTTATTAAAAATTGCTGATACCTCTTTTATACAGGATAATTGATTCTATAGCCTTTCCATAAAGTTAAAAAGTCTATTTTAAAATAACTTATTTTTATATTCCTGTTACTGTCCCTCTTTCAATTTCCCTGATTGATATCACGTGATGTCTGATTTTCTTATTCCTGTCAGAAGTTTATTTAATGTAACTGCAATCATATAATTATTCTTCCACAAATGACCAGGAAGTCAGTTAGTCCAGAATTTGTTTAGAGATACTGAAACAGAGGCCTTCACAGACTGCATGATAGATGAAAATTCATAAACCTAGTTAGAGGGAGAGCATGGCTAGAACAAAGGTCACTGATTTCTTGAAGATAATTAAGTTGTAATTTTTTTTAAACTGTTCCATATCTCAGGTTTTCCTTGGCCACATGATTTTACCACAGATCTAAATATATTGGCAAAAATTACCTTTTACAAAATGCTTACCAAAAGCATCCGTATGCTCATAAAGAACACAATTTGCGTTAATATACCCATAATATGTGGCATATGTCAAGGACAATACCGGTAAATTAAGGGGTGCTATTTTAACATGTTAATATTATCTACTGCCATAGATTTGGCAATAAACAAAGCATAAAAACATAAACATAAAAATGTAAAAATATATGTAAGAAAGCACAAAACATATATCTCAAAGCAATCAACTTTGGAAATGATTCTTAATTCCAAGTAGAAATTTATCTAACATGTAATACTGATGGTAATACAACTAGCCAGCCACAGAACAGACTGGCATGGAAGCTCAAATATTTCTAAACTTGATTTTCACTAATTATTTTGCAAATACTGGTGGAATTTTTATATACCATATTTCCCCGAAAACAAGACTTCATCAGACAATCAGCTCTGATGCGTCTTTTGGAGCAAAAATTAATATAAGACCGGTCTTATTTTTACTATAAGTGAAGTTCTTTACTTATAGAAAAATAAGACCGGGTCTTACAATAAAATAAGACCGGGTATAATATAATATAATATAATATAATATAATATAATATAATACAATATGATACCAGGTCTTATATTGATTTTTGCTTTGGAGAAGAGCCAGAAGTCGCATGGCGCCAGATTCAGTGAATAAGGTGAAAGAGGACACACCATAATGTATTTATTTCACAGAAATTGCTGTACCAGAAGCAATGTGTGACTCGGAGTGTTGTCATGATGGAGGATGATGTACAGCACACTTTAAAACACACCTTCTCTCAACCATAGCTCACACCTGACTTACTGCACCGAACAAGTTGAAACTTGTCACACACTGTTACTAAGGCTCGACACCCCCACTTCCCACATTGACGATCCCTGCTTTTCCGTTGGACGTAACTGGCCAGCAGTATTCACCATATTTTGTGATCACTATGGAAAGGCTCTGTGTCACACATCGCTTCTAGTATGGCGATTTCTGTCAAATAAAAATATTATGGTGTATCCTCTTCCTCATTATTCACTGAATCTGGCACCATGCTATTTCTGGCTCTTCCCCAAAGTCAAAATGACCACCAAAGGTAAACGTTTTGCATGGATTCAAGACATCAAGGCAGCCAGGACAATGCAACTAAACACATTCATGAATGAGGACTTTCAGAACTGCCTCAGAAAGAGGCAAGAATGATGGGACAAGTGTGTCCAAAGTGAGGGGGAGTATTTTGAGATTTTGAGGGGAATTGATGGCAACAAGTCTTTTACTGTAACTTTTTTTTTTTAATTTAAACATTCATGTATTATTTGATCATACCTGATTACCTTGTTCAAGCTCAATCACCCTGTGAGTTCCATTAATAGGATTCTAACCCCTGATGCCAGTGACTGTGATTGCATTATTTAACAATGCTGTTTTGACAAAGGGTCCAGCATTCCACAGATCCTCACTTTATATTCTAACTGTTCTTTCACATCATGTAGCAACTTTAGAAGTGGTTGTAAATTCTCTGCGATTTCCTTCTCATGCTAGTAACATGGTAACACAGGACAGTGATGTTAATTAGAAAACCAAACTACTTATATTCCATTTCCTTTTTGAAAGATCTGTCTTAAATCTATAGATGTATATATATCACAGTGTCTCCTTGACTCATGATTAATTTTCCTTGACATTACAACACTTTATCATGTTTTATGGGTACCAGCAGGGAAATCCCAGAGGCCAAATAGCAAGTTGTGCACGCTTTAGGTTTTACGCTTTCCACTGAGAACTGACCTTTTCCATTTTTGTCAGTAGGAAAAATCACCTCTGTGTCACTCAAGAGAGAGAGAGAGAGAGAGAGAGAGAGAGAGAGAGAGAGAGAGAGAGAGAGAGAGAGAGAGAGAAAACATTCTTAAAACAGGTTCCCATCACTTTTAGTCTATGAAAACAGTTTTAATAACAGAAATGAGTGCCTTTCCTCTGAGAAGCCACAAGGAATTGTATTGTCAGTATGAGAACTAAAAGCATTTGGTTTATGGCTGTCTTAATCTTTTAGTTCATAAAATTCCAAGGAGTGAGCAAAAGGCAAAGATTGTAGCTTTAGCTGCCAAAGAGGGTGTGAATCATTTCTCACAAGATTTTAAATATCCTTTTTTAGCTTGGAGGCATACAGAAAACAACCTGAATGAAAACAGATTTAGGCAGTAACAAGAAGACAGAATCTAACCAGCATATGCTAAAGTGCCTTACTGAAACAGAACAAAAGTTTTGTGCATAAATGTTACTTAAAAAAAAAAAAGTATGCAACAAATTATTCATACTGTGTTTGCTGGGCCTTATTAGAGCTGTAAAGGTCATGAGAACTCTGCTAGGATAAAGAACTGGAAATTTCAAAAACAGTAATCTGTCATGATGAAGGTTTTCTGATACTTATTGACCAATGCAACTTCTTAGTAAAATCAAGTAAAACCAAGCTCTATTTGAAAGCTTGTAGAGCCAAGTTAGTTACATATTACATTTAAAAAATATATATTTTTATGGATTGAAAATCATTTACTAAAATGTATTATGTTTATATATTGTTTAACTTAACTTTTAGTAATAATAATCCTACAGTTCAATGGAACAAATTAAGAATCTCAGAACAGAATGAAATACATAGACATTAAGTTTAAAATTAAGAAAAAATCTAAAATCAGTATGATAATACTTGATTATTCAAAGAATTTTATAGTCACAGTTGGAAATCTATCAACATATCTATCTATCTATCTATCTATCTATCTATCTATCTATCTATCTATCTGTCTATATATCTATCTATCTATTATCTATCCAATCTGTTAGATATATGGATCAGTATTTCACACTTTATGACAAAATAAATTCCAAATGGATCTAAGTTCTAATCATAGAAATCAAAGAAACAGTAAAGTACAGTGCAAATTTTAAATACTAAATATTTTATTGTATTACATTATTATGTTAATATTTTATTATTGATTAGAAAATTATTTTTAATCCTCATATAAAGTCCAGATCATATAAGTTTGATACTTAGGCTATATAGTTGGTAGACTAATATATCCAACATACCATAAGCAATATTAAAAGACAAACATGTATCATACTCAAGAAATAGATGTATGTTTTAAATATATTAAAAGCTTATACAAATCAATAGAAAAGATCAGCAGTGGAAAGACAGAGGGCTTTTCTTTAGTTTTCTGTGTAAATATTTTCAAAATGTCCCTGACAACCACACAAAAACAGAGCATCCTGAATGTCTGTCTAAACAGATTAGTCTGATTTTCATTGTATATTTTCTACAAGTTCTAAGAAGGTCGGTACCAGGGGCTTTATGTTTAGTTCACTATTGCATTCTATCCCATGAACCATTGCCTATCTGTGGATCTTGAAATAAAAATGTGGAATTAATTAGTGAATCCAGGATAAAATGTAAAGAGGCATGATAAATAACAAAATGATGATCTTGAAAAGAATGAACGTGCTATTTTCAGAGGTAAAGGCAAGAGTAAAGGTTTGTGTGTGTGTGTGTGTGTGTGTGTGTATGTGCACTCAAAAGGAAACAACCTAAGTTATACCATTAGCAAATGGTTATCAAGCACTGTCTAGTGAACATTTGACATTAAATGATACGAATTTGTAGAGAACTGAAAGTCAGATTTTATAAATGTCCATATAATTTCTCAGCTATCTAAAATCAAGAATAGAGAAATATAATATATGAAAATGCCTTGACTTAGAGTTTCAGAAAAGATGATTACAAGCACTGAATAAAAGAATAATTTCATATTTATAGATCATGCATATTTGAACTGGTTTACCATTTGCCTCACCATAAGCAAGTGAAGCTAGAAATACATTAGCAAGTGAAGCTAGATAATGAGAGTTTGGAAAACACACAGGGATAATGAAGAGTAAATTAAGAAATAGTGTAATGGGAAATGTTAAAACAGACTTGAATTTTTTTTTTTTTTACTTATTATTATACTTTCTCTTTCACTTCCAGCTTCTCTGACTGACTTTGCTTCCTACGCCTTCTTATCACAGTGATGCTCTCACTATTTCTGCATGCAACACTTGCTGGATGGTCTCATTCAATTTCATGTCTATCACTAAGACCTACACTCTAATGATTTCCAAATGTGTACCCTCAATTATATTATTTCCTTAAAAATCCAGATGCATAAACTAACTTCCATCCAAATTTTATCAGTTGGGAATTATTTACAGTAAACAGAATCCATGCTAGCTATTTTAGAAGTCCAATGCGCTATCCATTGCGCCACGGAGCCACCTCATGCTAGCTATTTTGAACAGAAAGGAATTCAAAACAGTGACCAGATGTTTTTAAATCTTTTGGAAGGGATAGAGGTGCAAGCTCAAGACTAAGACCTCGATGTCACAACAGGGATTGTTGAGATAAAGAACACACAACTGAAGCTTTGATCCACATAACAGAATGTCACCCCTAGTTGCACCCCAACCTGTAGACATATGGAAAATAGGGACTGGATTACTGTAGAAAAACCCAATGTCCTCACAACTATGTGTGACAGGAGGAAGAGCCAATCAATCAAAAGATGATCTCTCCATCCAATTATTTTCTGTATTCTAGATGCTATATAAGTGCATCTCATGAGATACCTACTTTGTATGAAAATGGTAAAAAGCAAAGTGTTTTAGAAAAGCTGTTTCAGCTTTTGCAGCCCTTGAATGGAGGTAGATGGCTATAGGAGGTAAGTCAAGATGCTGGTGGGAATGATACGTGATTACACCATTTACCTGCATATCAGCCTGGAGGCTCCATAGATCAACATCAAAACAGAAAACACATTTTTGTCTGTCAAACTGCCTCCCATTTTAAATCCCTCATCCTCATTAATAGCCCTATTCAGGAATCTTTATTCTTCTTTTCCATTACTTCAAATTCCTACAGGTAACTTTGCTTAATTGATTCTAATATTTAAATGTCTCTGAATCCCTTTTTGTGTCTCATGATTTAAGACAGATATTCAATTATTTATGTTTGTTATTTTTATCCATGATTGAAAAGATAACAAATGTATCTGATTAAAGTAACCTGAAATAAAGTTGTTTAAAAAATATTTGTTTGCATATAGTGAACAATTTTAATATAGATATATTTATTATATAGTCTTATTTTTAGAGATTTATTGTCTTAAAAAAGATTACTTTATCTTCAAGAAAAAGTAGAAGTTAATAAACTTATTTAATTTGTATTTTTAAAGAGCCTGGTGTAAAAGTTGCATATTCCATTTTGTGGTAAAATAATTGAAGGCCTCTAAAGATGACCTCATTCCAATCAGTGGAACCTGTGAATGTGTGGTCTATATTGCATAAGGGAGTTTCCAGATGTGATTAAATTAAGGACTTTGAGAAGGGGAAATTGTCCTGGATTATCGAAATGAGTCTAAAATAATCACAGGATCTTACAAAAGGGAAGCAGTCAAGTCAGCCTCAGAGATGACAAAGTGATACAATGATAGAAGCAGAGGTTAAAGTGATGCCCTTTGAAGAAGGAGAAAGGAGCCATAAAACCCAGACATGTAGGTGGCCATTAGTAGCTAGAAAATGCAATGAAATAAACGTTCCTTGAAATTTCCAAAATGAACAAAGAAAGCTATGCAAACACCTTGATTTTAAAATTCTGACTTCCGTAACTATAAGAGAAAAAAACTGTGTCGTACTAAGCCACTAAATGTGTGGTGATTTATTACAGAGGCAATAACAAACTAATACACACAATTACCAACTGTAGATATTAAGTTCAGTCTGGTGTTCTATAGTATGATAGGTTGCTTTAATAGTAAACATTTGACTTAGATTTTAATGTAATCTCAGACCCACCAGTATGCCTGGGAATTGAAGACAGCAAAGAGCTTGACACCTCTGCTGAGAAATTAATAGAAGTGACACTTAAAATGTTTCCTCTACACATGGTTTGATTTCCATAAAGGGAACATATTTCCAACTTTTCATGTGTTTAATGGTGTCAGAGTATTTATTTTACTCTTCACATACTGATTTATGTCAGAGCATTATCCAAAAACATCCATGTGTTAATTATGGTGCATTGCTCATCATTAGATGTAATGTGTGGCTCATAGCATGAAAAAGGTGATCAATAAAATACATGTTTAATGTGCTAATATTTAGAGAGACTTCCCTACTTCTTCAATAGTCTATAAAATAAGTCATCTCAAAGAAGAAAGCCCTATTGAGAGAAGATAGGGCTGTTCTCCCAGCCACATGCTTATGGAAGAGAAAGTTAAATAGATATGAAACCAGATAAATACAAAGAATCCTGTCGAGTGAAAATGTCATATTGGTAAAGCATGCACAGAAAACAAACCATAAAAAGGGAGTATAAATAAAATTGCCTTTAAGGGAATATTTTTCTCTCCAACTTTTTTTTCTGGAAATAGTTATTGCTTGAAAATAATGAAGCTAATTTTTGCTTTTCTGAATTAAGTGTTCTAAATTGAGTATGCACTATGTTTGTGATTAGGATATAAAACCACTAAAATCAGGGACTTCAGACATTTGTGATAGGCTTGGTAGAAAAACAGAAAAAAATCACCACAAAACACGTGGCATGTATTCAGAATTAATTGTTCCAGGTGGAATGACTTAGATAGACCAAGGACATATTTATCTGTTGCACTTTTCTCCAAGTGGTATAAAAAAAAAATTATAATTTTCCACCCGCACTCCTCCTCACAATGTTAGTACTTTTCTAAAAATGTTGGCTCCTGAGCTCTATTCCACCAACCACTCATCTGTGACAGACAGAGCTTTGGTAACCTTCCCACGTCCCCCATGCTCACCTTCCTATGTGCTGAGAGGCCATATGCCTAGATATCCTAGTAGCTGGCCTAGGCTTCTTGTCAAGTACTGCCCGTTTTGGGACACACTGTTTATTCTCAGAACTGTGTTGACAGTTTTGTTAAACATGCGTGGAGGTCCATGCCTACCTAGTTCCCTGTGTTCTTCATCTTGCTGACTAAACATCTCTTGTCAGTATGAATTCCTTCATAATAAATGGGTCTGGTGTGAATTCCCACCCTTATCCTTACTTTTTGTTTTGTTTTGTTTTAAAACTTTGTATTTTGGAAGTAGTTTTAGGTTCACAACAAAATTAAAAGGAAAGTACAGATATTTTCCATATACCTCCCGCCCCCACGCATGTACAACCTCCCCTATTATCAGCATTACCACCCCCCCAGAGGGGTACATGACAAAAAATTAGAAGCGATTTTCAAACATAAATTGTTTTAAAATAATGTTGTGTACTTGGACAGTAATTTAATGCTAAGATAAAAAGAGTGTGTTAGGCTTTTGCTGAGTGTGGCTTGATAGACATTAAGTTCATAGTTTCTGGAAAGCAGGGACTAGGGTATGTAATGTCAATAGTATAGCAAGTATTAAATAAGACCATAAACCTGAATAAATTGATCTCATAAAGTAGTAAAGAGAGAGGTGACATGGTGAAGAACATAGATAATGTAGTGATTAGAATTAGTTTGAATTAAGAAAGAAAATAAAGTGGTATATTCTGGTAGAAGAAATTTTAGTATTTTTTAATGAACAGTTGTAGATAATGGAACTAACTGATGCCAGGTCAACATGAAGTTCATTTTCCATTTTCATGAGGAACAGATGGTATAGATGGACATGAAAATTGGTTTCATAGAGGGAAAAATGGTTTAGTTTGGCAAGTTCATTTCAGAAAATACACTTCAGAGCTAGATTTGTGTAGCCATTTTGAGAATGTTCCCCCATTGATATGGTTGATTAAGGAGTAATCATGACTAGGATGCAATCTGTAGAAGAACATCTAGATGCCTCCCTTTGAGAAGACGCTCTCCGTGGCCAGCTGAGTTTATGGAACAAGGTTCTGAGAATTTTCATTTTATTTAATGGAAGCATAATAAACAAGAAAAAAAAATCATATGATAAATTAAATTAGGATATTTTGTCTGGCTTAATGAAAAATCATTATAGAAAAGTAAAAGGAGAGGTCATAGTCAATGTTTTTTGAACAAAGATTTTTTTTGAGAAGTATTTATTTAGAAGTGTTTATTAAGTATTTATTAAGAAGTATTTATTTAAAAAATAACCAAATACAATTTTATCTAAGAGGTTGTATTTTTGACTTGGAAATAAAATTATTTTATTTCATGTAGAAATGAGACTAAAAGACCAGAAGGCTCAAGTTGAATTTTCATTTTTAATTCCAGTTAAAGGTCTGATTTAGAAAAAGTAAGGGAAGTAAGGGAGATGAACAGCTGGCCATATATAGTATGCCAGATAACAGGTTTTACAAACTGGGCCTACAACAGGAAGTTCCATAAAGAGAAGCTCACTTTTTTGGCATGGCAGTCTCCATTCTAATCAAGTGACCTTTAACGTGAACATGAGGGGGAGAGAGAACATAGCTCAGAAGAATTATAAAACTGGATATAAATGAAGACAACAGATGTGGCACCAAAAGACAATTGGTAAAAATAAAATAAAAAACTCCCTAGTAATTCACAAGAAAAATAAGTACAGGGTATGCAACAAAATGTGTTTGTAGATATAAATAATAACAGAGATTATGAGTAAATAACAATATTAGCATGAAAATTTAACACAGGACATAAACATTCAATGATAAAAAAAATGTATTGTGTGGAAATTAAGACTTCATAGACTACTAAAATTAAACTTATTCAAAGAACTATATCTTATAATAAGAAAAAAACATTAATTAATTGTATATGTATCAAGAAAGCTTCTACTTATATGGAAAATAATTCACTTTAAGAATAGATATATGGATGATGGAAAGAAGTGGGGGGAAATAAAATAAACTGGTAAGAGCATTATAACTAGGTTTGAATTGATATGAAATGGAAGTACTGAGAGGAACTGCTATTCTAAACTAAAATCTCATGAAAAAGTAAGAAGCAGTTATTGATTTAGATATAAACAAAATCTGGGAAAAATGGGAAAATGTACTCTAGAAATGTATTTAATAAAGGAAAGAAGTATTTTACATAGTCAACATCACCATAAAATTAGCAGGTAGTATTTCAAAAAAAAGGAAATTAAATTATACCACTATTTTATTATTAGTTTCAAATGTGCAAAACAACATAGTAATTAGGCATTTATAGTAACCCTCTAATCAACTACCCATCTAACACCATACATTGCTATTACAATACCATTGACTATATTCCCTATGCTATACTTTACATTCCGTGACTATGTATATTTTTTTGTATTATAGTTGACATTCAATATTATATTAGTTTCAGCTGTATAGCATAATGTTTAGGCATTTATATAATTTATGAAGTAGTCCCCCCAATAAGTCTAGTACCCACCTAGACTCACCAGTATACATAGTTTTTACAATATTATTGACTATACTTCTCATACTGTATTTCATATCTCCATGACAATTTTTTAACTATCAATTTGTACTTCCTAATCCTTTCACCTTTCTCGCCCATCTTCTGAACTGCCCTTCCATCTAGCAAACATCAGTTTGTTCTCTGTATCCATGAGTCTATTTCTGTTCTATTTGTTTGTTTTTTCTGTTCTTTATATTCCACATATAAATAAGATCATATGGAAGTTATACCACCTTTAATTAGAAAATAGTAAATGTATTCATTTGAAAAGCTTGACAGACGTATTATTAGGTTAAACTTTATGAAGTTTTCATTTTTGAATGTTAAATTATGTCAAACATGAACAATTTCAAATTCTTCAACAGAATACTTATGGTATTCAAAGTAGTATGAGTCAAATAGATCTAAATTTGAAATAGCTCAAATATAAATGAGAGTGCACAAAAAAAAGTTCTCAAACCAGAGGTGAACTTGCCTGTCTCTGGTGTGAAGCTGGCTGTCCTTCATGTGGTGCCCCAGGACCCAGGAACACAGTTACTTCTTTCCTGTAGTTCTGTCCTGGCCTGGTGCTTCACTGTGAGACGCAACCTGTGCTCTCATGGAAAAAGAAAGTATGAAGGATCATACCTGTTTCATATAAACCTGCCACATCTCATATTTCATTTAAGAGAACTAAGACACTTTTTTGTGTGCTCAAGAAGATGAGTAAACCTTCTTTTGGCAATAGGTAGTAGTCTTTAAAACACACACACACACACACACACACACACTACATTGGTAAAATTATTCTTGGAATGAGTACAACAGCTTACCTAATAAGATCTCAAGAACCAGATATCCAGAATCCAAAATTATGATACTTCCTTCTGGTAGCAGAGATGGTTGTACTCATTTAATATTTCAGCAATTTTTCCATATTTCAAAGACATTGTAAAATTACAGATGGTCTTGTTCTGACCGATGGATGTAGAGCCATCCTTTGAATCCCCAGCATGCTTCTCTAATACTGCAGAGTCTAAAGGAGCTATGTATTATAAAAGCTGCAGCTGCAAGGTTGTGGAGCTTCCATCAGCTAGGGGCTCTGAGTGACCATGTGGAGTAGAGCCACATCACACAGCTAGGCCATGAAGGACAAAAGATAAATAACATTTTTGAGTATTAAGTTATTTATAATCAAGGGATTATCCGACATCCCAGTAAAACCTAGCCTATATATACACGTCATAGTGATATAGTGATCTATATAGAGTAGTAATATCAAATCACATGGTTGTTATGAGGATAAAATTACTGAATACATATAAAGTATTCAGTAATTGGTAACGTATTGGTAAAGTTGTTCTTGGAATGAGTACAACAGCTTACCTAATAAGGTCTCAAGAACCAGATATCCAGGATCCAAAATTATGATACTTTCTACTGGTAGCAGAGGTCATTGCCTGCTTGGAACTAGGTAAGCACTTAATAAATCGTTAGTTATTAATAGGGTTTTAGAAGTGAAAAAAAAATGTTAACAGGATATCATTAAATCACATTTTTTCATTATCATACATATTAAAAATATTACCACAGTCTTTAAACCACTTTATTTAGGTATGATTGACAGAAAAAGCTGCACATATGTAATGTATGCAACTTGATGAGTTAAGAAATAAGTGTGCACCCATAAAACCATCATCGCAATCTATATCATGAACATGTCCATCGCCTCCAAAAGTTTTCTCTTACTTTTTCTATTATTAATGCAATGTTTTTATAAGACTACTTAACGTGAAAGCATGAAAGCTAACTTTGTAGCAAATGTTTAGGTAAATAATATATGGGCTCTACACCATACAATAGATCTCTAGACTAATTCTACTGGGATAACTGAATCTTTGTACCGTTTGACTAATAACTTACGATATTCTCCTCACCCTAGACCGTGGCAACCATATTCTACTAACTGCTTCAATGAATTTAACTATTTTAGTTTCCTCATATAAGGGATATCATGCAGTATGTGTGTCTCTATGCCTTGGCTTATTTCACTTACATCATAATTTCCTCCAGATTCATCCATATTGTTGCAAATGGCAGGATTTTCTTCTCTTCTAAGACTGAGTAATATTCCACTGTATTATATACTGAGCTATGTGTTTCCCTTTATCCCACATTGAGGCTAGAGACTATAGGTAGGCTGGTGTCATAGGTAGGCCTGGTGCAGGCTTCTGCAGGAGGGTGTCTCTGGTGTCAGGGGTCACAGGAGAGGGGGTGGGCCTGATGCTAGAGACCATAGGGGAGGGTTAGAACAATTTAAAAAGTTTTACAGGTCAATTTTTTATCATAACTTTATGAGAAAGTTATTTCTATTTACCAACAAAAACAAAGAAGCAAAAAATATTAAAGTAATTTGAAAAATAATAAACTCAGTAATTGTAGAAACAAATTAACCTTAAGCTGTATAACACTGCCACCTTGGATACCTGTCCAACTTCTAGAACATCTTGAAAATTAAACCTTTCTGCTTCATATATACCGTGTTTCCCCGAAAATATGACCTAGCAGGACAATCAGCTTTAATGCGTCTTTTGGAGCAAAAATTAATGTAAGATCCGGTCTTACATTAAACTTTTTGATTAGTAGATGCAAAGAAATGTTCATAACACATTTATTTCTTAACATAAACTGCACAAAAAAGAGACCATTTTATGCAAAAGCAAGGCAGAAACTAGCATGTGAAATAAAATTAAGAAAATTATAAAAGAACAGAGAGCCAAAATTGAAAATACCAAATATAGTAAAAGCTTCCAAGGAATACCAATAATTATCTTTTGTGTTGTTTTGAGATTTTTTTCATTTGTTTACATCTACAGTCAAAGAAAAATATTATAGATAGAAAAATACCAATGTTGGAACCAAAGGCACAATGATGAAAAATGAATCACTTAGAAAACTGACTTTTTGTTTTGCTTTCTTCTACACTTCAGAGGAGAATCTGTAGCAAACTGATAAAGTTAATAAAACACTTAATGACTATAAGCAGCTTTTTAAGTCCTTACATAATTTTGGAAGGTTTTAACATAAATATTCGTGATTTTTCCAATTCATAATATGTTTTTACATTATGGATTTTAGAAAATGAGAGAAAACCAAATTGCATTCTTGTTTAACTCAGAAGTAAAGTCGGGAGAAAAATTCTAAAAATGCAGGATACTAAATTGGAGGCTGACTTATTTTCCAAATTCTAGAACAGAATATTGAAAAAATTTCATAACCACTTAAATAAGCAGATAGTGATCACAGTTAGAAACATAGCTTACGTAAGCAGCAACAATCAACATCTAAATTTGCATTTTTTTCTAAAGGATTGTATCCAGAAAATGATAAAAACATGATGTAACTTGATGTCATCATGGCATGTGGCATTATATCTTGTATTAGTTTTGTAAAATGGGTTTTAATATGGTCCATATTTTCACGATTGTTTGAATCAGTCCATTGTAGACTGAGTTGCAAATGAGAAATACTCTTGACCTAGAAATAGAAGACATGGATTTGAATATTTTTTTCTTTTGTCTGTCTGATTTTATATATCAATTCAACAAATAAATATACAATGGAAGGAAAATATGACTCAATAGCTTATCTGTAAAACACAAGCAGATGACCTCTTTCATAAAATTGGAGTCTTATAAAAATTAAGTGAGGAGCAAATATGAAATTACTTTGTAAACTTCAGTACATTCAGGGGAAAAAATGGTTCTTCATGGTTTAGCAATAATTCAATACTTATATTCCATTTGCCTGCAACATTACACTGGAGATAATCAGTTTACTACTTGTCTTGTTATTTTGTTTCCTCTATCCTTCTTTTTTATTACTTACTTCTAAAATCTGGTATCTGATAGCTAAGGTCAGTATCTATTCTTGTATTAGATGTCCCTATGTTTTGAGTATTTACACCTAACCTAATACATCAATAAAATAACTCTAGTCACTTTTTAGACATCACAAACCCTTAAAATAATTTTCATTAGCCCATTCCCTCCCATTCTACATGTATTTATTTTCTAGAATTTTAGATCCATTTTCTTTTATTTTACCTCTCCCTAAATCATTCATCATGATTATTGTGTTATATAAAAATATGTTTCTCTACTTCTCTACACATTTACTTATTTGCTTTTCACCTCCATTCCTTTACAGAATGAGGATCTTCCCTCAAGGTTTAATTTTATTCTTCCTAAAATTCAAGGTTAGAAATGTATTTTCTATAGAGTCGTGGATTGGAAATATCCTCATTTTTAAAAATCTAAACTTTTTTTTTTCCTCCTTTATAAATAATAGTTTGGCTGATCTTGAATTCTGGTTTGACAGCGTTTCTCTCAGGAGTCTGAAGAAATCATTTAACTCTCTGTGGTCTTCTATTACTGCTCTAGAACATTGGTGTTAGTCAAATTGTTCATTCTTTTATGTTTCTCTCTTTAGTATCTTTAGTGTTTTTTTGTTGGTTTGTTTACAAAACTTTTGTTTGTCAGTATTCAACATTTTCTAATATTTTCTTCCACAGGCAACACAATGAGATATATGTTAGATCTTCTTATAATGTCCTTCATATCCATGAGTATTTCTCATAGTTTTCCTTTCTGTATCTATTTGTTCTTCATTTAGTATAATTTGTTTAATGCCAAAAAACAGATTACAAATTATCTTTTCAAGTTGTATGTGCTCTTTTTGCCCCATTTATTGTTTTTTTATTCTAATGAATATATATATCTATATATCTATATCTATAGATATATAGATATATCTATAGATATATATGTATTTTAATTTCTAGAATTTCTATTTATTAAACGTCCTCATTTTAAAATAGTAACTTACAGTTCACCATGTTATTGAAATAGAGTTGTTTCATGATTATTTTCCACACTCTGACCTTTGAGAAAGTTTAATCCTGCTGTTTATTTCTGCTAACACATATATTTATTTCTTAAACTGTATTTTATTATATTGAAATGTAAGCTACTGTTTAGTGGAATGTTATTAATTATGGTAATATGACCTTTTTCTAAAAAATATATTCTCCTAAAGAGAGAGTCATTATAAATTTTATTTCATCAGGAACGCCAATTTTATTAACAGTCTAGGATTATTTAGTGATTTATATGTGTAGGTTTAGAAAACCATGTAAAATAATTCAAACCCAAGTGGAAATCAAAGACCTGTGGTTATCAGTTGTCAGGTAAGAGCATTTTTTATTTTCTTTTTTTTTTTTTTTTTTGTTTTGGTCTTCTTCTAGAGCCCAGAAGGAAACTCTCAATCTTGCTTGTCATCATTTTTTTGCCTCTGCAGATATTAATATACACTTTCACTGAGAATTGGTTCCTTAAAATGGCCTGTTGTTTTGTTTTGTTTTTTTGCTTGTTTGTTTTTTTCAGGGTGTAAACTACTTGGCCACTGAGATAACTGAACGCTCTTTCACCCCACAATGTAGCAAACCAGTAGTTATCCTTTGCTTTCTATTCTGTTTTTCAACATTCTCCATTTTTGGTTTTTGATTATTTCCATTTATTTGTTTTCTTAAAAGCTCATCTCTGTATATAAAAGTGTATTTGTCAAATGTAATTCAGCATATTTACATATTTTTAAGTAGAACAATAGTTTCGATTATATAATGTGACAAATTTTTGTAAATGGAAGAGATAAAAATGTCTATTAGTGGTTAATAGAACTTTTTTCTTTCTCTTAGTTGATTTATTCTTTCTCAATGTCTTGTTACAAATAGGGGTTTCCTTCAAATAGTTGTAGAACAAAGCACAGATTACAGCTAGCTAATGTGGTTTAAAAAAAGTGAAATAATAACAGAAACAAGGCAAAATTTAACATCAATGAAATCTCCTGTGCAACTTAATCAAGCATGACATGACTGCTTTCGTTACAGGCAGCTTAAAAACCATGGTCTGTGTGAGACAAGGATACTTACCCCAAGAGGAAGGATTCAGAGGTCTTCAAATATTTGAGGCATGGCAAAAGAAAGGTTAGACATTTCCAAGCTGCTCTAGAAGGTGATTTGGAATAAAAAAGTCAGGATTACCAAGGGGAAAATGTTGGAATGATATATGAAAGACCATTTTGACAATTAGAGGTTTTCACAAAGAGCTGGCTTCTGTTCAAAGCATTTTGAATTATCGGGAAGAGAATACATGACACTCTACGTAAGATGCTTCTCTAAGTAAGATAGGGATCCTGCTCTGGGGGAAATTACACTGGTGACGTATATTTCACTAAAA
Source organism: Rhinolophus hipposideros (assembly GCF_964194185.1). Classification (NCBI taxonomy): domain Eukaryota; kingdom Metazoa; phylum Chordata; class Mammalia; order Chiroptera; family Rhinolophidae; genus Rhinolophus; species Rhinolophus hipposideros. Next base: position 84,647,932 of record NC_138053.1, read on the forward strand.
ATCTATTAGTCTTTGATTCTATTATTATGAGTTTGCTATTTGATTCTGCGAAAATTTAAAAATCCATTAGCTGGTTATGAAACATAAATGCAGTCATTGTTTTGAGTAAAACATTTTTGCTATATGATTTTCAATGCTGCAACTTATGTGGGATGATTTAAAACACACTATTAGGTAATATAGGTTATATGTCATATTACATCTGGGACTTTTTTCTTTCAGTGTTTCTAAAAAAAAAAAAATGGCTCTAAAATGTTTTAGAAAGCTCACAGGAAACTCATATAAATTTTTATCCCCCAAATAAATACCAAATATAGATTTTATGTTGTAGTTGATATAATAATAAATAAAAATATAATAAAATTTCATGCCTCAGTTTTGAAAAATAATGTTCATCTTTTAAATGCAACATCAATAGTTACTGCATGTCAAGACAGATAAGATTATGGTAGCAATAGCTAGCTTATTCACACACATTTCCAATTTTTAGCTAAATGTACAAGTAAGTTTGGTTCGTATATTCAATCCTTCTACACATATTCACTGAGAATCTCCATTTTGTGAGGGGCTTGTCAGTTCTGTGGATGCAATGAAAGGGAAAAATATAATTGACCATATTTTAATAAAAACTATGTTATAGGGGGCTGGATTTACATTAATTAATGAACCAACTAATATATATATATATATATATATATATATATATATATATATATATATATATATATATGTACACATATATATACACACACACACATATACATGTATATATGTATAAAACTTAGGAAATTTCCAAGAGAAGAGGCATTTAGTGAGATGACAGTATTTATTAGATGAAGTTGTTTTAGTAAGGGAGGTCAGGTAAATCATATCTAAGTAAATGATGACTGATCTGAGACCTAGAAGTATGAATTAGATAAAGAGAAAGGATAGAGGTGGGGTAGAGTTACAGAAACTATTTCAGGAAGAGGGGACCTCTTGGGCAAATTACCTGATGGAGATCGCTGAGATAGAAACTAAAGGAAGGTCCTTTGGTTGGATTACAGAAAATCAGCAATGATATGATATAGGGTGAGATTTACCAGAATTATATCATTTTTTTTCTATTTAAGGAATAACTTCCGTACTTTCTGGAGTTGAAAGACAGCAATGAAAATTCCAATATATGAAATTTGGTGGGTAATTTATGCACACTAACTCTTTTCAAAATAAGTATGTATATATTTATTTCAACTTTAGCACCTTTATTTTAAATGTAGGTAACTCATAACTGATTATCATTGAAAATTTTAGAATACAGTCAAAATTAGTATCTCTTTCCTTGGAAGTTGCATCTCATTTAATTATCTCTTTTGCCCCATGGGCCTCCCCTCTCCAACTGAAATTTATTGTCTAATCTTTACATCACTGCTAAACTATATAAATACCATGCTCTCACTCTTCATTTTTATTTTTGTTTTATTTTTTTATAAACTCCCATTCACAGCTCAACACACTTCACTCTGGATTTTTTCTCCATCATTCCATTAACGTGTTTCCCCAAAAATAAGACCTAGCTAGACAATCAGCTCTAATGTGTCTTTTGGATCAAAAATTAATATCAACTGGTATTATATTATATTATATTATATTATATTATATTATATTATATTATATTATACCTCGTCTTATAGTAAAATTTCTTGAAATATTTTTGTTTATGAAAGTGATTAAATGAGACTTTACAGATGGTTTATTATTCCTACACTGCAAAATTACTTGCTTGATATTATCAATAAGTGTATCCTACCTACCACAGTAGAATAATAGATGTATTTTTTAATATCTGTGCATCAAACACCAACATAATAAAAATAAAAAGTAGGTGTGTTTTTCCTAATAAACTAGGAAATTTACATTCTATTCTAACCACTTAAATTATCTCAGAAAAATATTTACCGTTTTTGTTTTTTTCCTCTTCATCTATGAAATGTTATTATTTGGACTAAATGATCCAAAAAATTTCGACCAACTCAAGTTTTCTGATTGTAGATTTTAAAAATATATAATATGCTTCACTAGCAGCAAACAAAATTAAGACCTTGGGGGCAAAAGAAATTTTAGAAAAGCAAGATGCAACCTGAGGGATCTATGCACAATACAATTGCAATCAGAACTTATTTGATTTTTTAAAGGGAGTTACATAGAAACACTGTATGTATGCGATAGCAAACCATTTTTAGAACCAATTGTTTTCTCTACAGTTATCTAACATATAATTCTCCAAAGTGTTGGGTCTCCAAACAGATGAAATGAGGATATTTGTACCATTTGCTCTATCCAAATTAGCACAGTCAGAAATTGTAATTTTTCATACATGTGTTCCTGAAAGCAAATGCAAATAGAATTAATGTTTCAAAAAAATACAATCAGTTTCACTTTACTAAAGCACATTCTTTTATCATAAATTATAGCATGAAACTATAGAGAGCACAGATAAACATATAGTAGCTGTCAACATTTTAAAATTTTAACTTCATGGAACACTATAACAAACTACTCATTTGCTTGCAGATTGTACCTCTAAGATGCAAACACCGTCTTTATTTGCCTTTTTCTTTCTCTTGACAATAATAATGTTAAAAAAAAAAGTATGGGAAAGGAAATTCCATGAACAATTTTAAAGCATATTTCAGTTACAGTATCCAGTGACTTTCCTTCATATGTAATTGCGGAGTTCAACGTCTCTGCTGGCAAGCCAAAAAACTGTCTGCTTTTTTTTTCACACTACTGAGAATTTGTTGATCTTCAATTGAGAAGGAAATATGAGCACAATACCGTTAAGGCTTGGCTTCTCTTTTAGAAATGATTTATACATCAGAAAGAAGCATCTCATTTGTCATCAGTCATAGCACTATCTCTACATTTTTAAATTACACTAGAACAGAAGCACGTGAATAAAAAGGGATTTCTATGTGAAATTCAAATATATTTATGCACATCAAGGAAGTTATATTGAGTCTAAGAGTTTAGATATATAACCAGAAGATGTTTTGAGAATCATAGAGATTACACAAAAATTGTTTGATTTATTTTTCTCTTTCAGTAATTTGTTTAAGGAAAATAAAAGTCAGGCCAGAGTTAATATAAATGGAAAGCATGCTTAAGTAATACTTCATGCTCATCCATTCATTCAGTGAACACATATTTTTTGAGTACATACTATATTTGTTTGTGTGTGTGTGTGTGTGTGTGTGTGTGTGTGTGTGTGTGTGTTTCATTGGATTGAAAGGAGGAATGCTAATTTAAAATATTTCTGTGAAACAAAAATACAATTATATGACTACTGGATTTTTAAAATGAAATTTATCAGTATGGCCACACTGAATAAACAACTACATCTGGATCAATCCCATCTGTAAGAAATTCAGAAAATAATTGAAGGACTGTTGCATACCAGGTTAACTGAGACAATAGCCACATCAAGACAGGTAGGAAAAGTTGATATGTAATCTTATCTTAAACCAATCTCCCAGACAATGCCAAACAACCAGGAGGGAACACCCAACTTTCAGCTTTTCTCTAAGAAGAGAAAGTTTTGGACACATACGTAGTGCCTCAACTTTTTTCACAGTGCCTGAGGAGCTGACTCCTATCTCCCTGGTCTCTGGAAGTGAGCAGCCCAGGATTCACCAGTCCCTTGGGACCATAGAGAATGAAGAGGTGGTTTTAAAGTGGTTCTCTAGCACTTCCTATGGCTCCTTGCCATGGTCAGTGCAGAGGGATAAGGAAATAAAACCCAGTTCTCAGCTGCTTCTGGAATAGAATTTTACACTGCGCATCTAATGGTGTGACTCTCTAGTTGCTGCCCAAGGACTTGCATATAAGTAACCTGTCCTTGTGGGTTTATGGGGCAGGTGATCCCTAGTCCCCTGACAGTTTAAATGAGCATGTGAGCACTATCTATGGCTTCCCCCGGACCCCCGCCCCAGCTCACGCCAGCAATAAAACTAAGACTCTAGCTTCTTCTTGGAGGTAATTGGACTGCACATCTAACACCCTGACTTTTCCAGCTGTTGGCTGAGGGTCTGATTTCTAGTTCTTCTCTTTCCGGGAGCTGATGGATCTGCTGTTCACTGGTCTCCTGTGGTCTACAATAAACAAAGCAATGGTTTTGAATAGTTCCATGGGTTCTTCCTATGACTCCCCCACCATGGAAATAAAATCAGTATATTGAAGAGATATCTACACCCCCATGTTTATTGCAGCATTATTCACAATAGCCAAGATATAGAAACAACCTTGATGCCTGATGATTGCTGAATGCCTCAAGAAATATTGTTCAGCCATTAAAAAGGATATCCTGCGATTTGCAACAACATGGAGAAAGCTAGAGTACATTATACTAAGTGAAATAATGCTGACACAGAAATGAAAATAATGCATGATTGCTCTTATATGTAGAGTCTAAAGTAGTCAATCTCATAGACACAAAGAATAGAATGGTGGTTGACAGGGATGGGCAGAAAGGAAAATGGGAAGATATTGGTCAAAGGTTACAAAGACTCAGTTATGCAAAATGAATGAGTTCTAGAGATCTAATGTACAGTATGACTGCAGTTAACAATACTGTATTGCATACTTGAAATTTACGAAGAAGATAGATCTCACATTTTCTCACCACAGAAAAAAGAAGTAAAATACGATAACATTAGGTGATGGATATGCTAATTCACTTGATTTCAGTGATCATTTAAAATATATACATATATCAAAACACCAAGTTGTACATCTTAAATTATACCATTCCTGTGTATCAATCATACCTCAGTAAAGCTGAAAAATTATCAATGTAAACATTTTTAGTGAGATTCCACTCTAATATCCTCCAGTATATCGCTAGTTATTAGAGTCCAATCACAAGTGAAGTAGGTTATTATCTCCACTGTTCATTAAATACTTATTGCTCTAGATAGAATTCCCTTTATGTAATGTAAATGTCTTAACATTATTGTGCAGTTAATATATTTTGGTTGGTGATTGCTAAAAAGAAAGTTAAATAATCACCATTGCCATAGAGTCACAGTAGTAATATTCCCCCTTTCTATGTATAATTTATGTTTCTGCTATAATCTTTACCAAATAATATTCTAAAATGGATTATGGTGATATATGTTTCACAGAAAATAGCTTTGCTAAAAATATGCATGATGGACTCAGACTTCCAGAGAAATCAGGTCAATGTACTCTCAGTAAACTGAAGATTGCCATAGCTTTCCTCAAAAGGTGGAAGCTCAAAAGTATGTAGTTAACAGTTACAGGGTCATTTTTCTATTCAATCTATTAAGGGCATGGTGATGAAAATTATTTTAAATATTATCTATTACTATGCCCAATATTTCTTCTCTATACAAATTATTTTACTATGACTATAATAAAGAAGATTGTTGCTTCCAGTGTAGGCCAAATACTGGGGGTGCCAAAAAAGATACACACACTTTAAGAGATGTGTTCTTAACATGTGTATGCATTTTTTTGGCAACCTCTGTACGATAGTATAATTCCATATTTTAAACAGCATACCTGATCAATATATTTAACTATGCTGATTTGGTTTTTGAGTAATTTTTATTCACTCTAATGTCAGTGCTTTAAAATTCAGCAAATTTTTATACAAACAAATTTAAAATTGCTTTACACTTCAGTGAAATTCACTCAACTTTCGTCTAAATATTGAAACTTAACAGTCTACCACCCTGATGTCAAAGCTGGTTAAGGGGGGAAGTAGAAAAGGTAATCCATTCAGTAAAAATCTCTAGGGAAATATAACATGCATGGAACACTATGTACCTTCTGGCACACCGTTATTATTATTTTATTTACTTTTTACTGAAACTCTTTTATAAACCATCCTGGAAAAGAATAACACACTTTTAAATGACTTGACCTTATGTGTATATTTATAACATTTGGGGCTGAACTACCCAGGGATTCAAGCTTTACTGACTAGCCTTGTAGTATAAGACTTTTATGTCTTTTTTATTTAAAATTCTGACTATTATAGAAATATACTTGTTATGCTATGGCTTAATAGAAATAATATTTCAAGGTATATCTAATCTAGTGGTTGTAAAATGGAAGCTAGAACCATTTGAGGGTCATTTCAACTAAATAATCTCTGGTTTAAACGTGAAAACACCCAAGGCTAAGCAGGGAAAATTTCACTCTTTTCTATACCAGGAAAGTGCTCTCTTTGGAGGGTATCACTTCATATGTTCTGAAAATTATGATTCTGACCTTCTGGACTGTAAATTAACATCCATGAATCTCATTGAATCATCTAATTTAGTTTTGTTGTTGTTGTTTTTAATCAAGATGACTCCAAAGTCTGAAATATGATAATCTAGGTTCCAATCTTGGCTCCCCACTTACTGATCGCACAGGATTGGTGAATTATTTTACCTTTGCCTCATTTTTCCTCATCTGTTAAATGTGTATAACAGTGGTTCCAGTTCACAGAAGTATTTAAGGATTAATGAGACACAACCTGAAAGCTGGTATTGCTGGGCCAGACTGCATAGTAAGCCAAAGGATGTTAGCTGCTATTATTTGTATCTTTTCAAAATTAGGTTATGCATTTCCAGCTACTTTTAAGATATCTTCATCTAAGTTTCATCACCTGTAATGCACACGTAATAAGGTTGAAATAAATATGTAATAAAATAAAATACATCTCTTGTCACAAACTGTCTCTGTAATGAAACAACTAGAGTTTCATTCACCCAGGTTTGAAACATGAAATTATTTTTGGTTAATCTTCTGTTTCTACATACCCGTAGGCAATATTACATCCTCTGAATTTTCTTTCCCCAGAATCTCTTTCAAAGGTTCTTATCAAATACTAGTTTTCTTCATGCGTCTTACCTACACCACTGCCTCTGAGACTTAGTCTGCTAACTATCCTTCCTCCAGTTATTTCTGCTCCATAGGATCTAAGTCTTTGCAGTTAGACTGATCTTCCTGCAGCACACTTCTTGTCACATTCTGTATCTGGTCAAAAACTTTCGATGACACTTTAAAAGAAAACAAAATCCAAGTTGTCTGTTCTGTCATTCAATATCGACTTACTTCAGATACCAGTATTATGTATGCCTTCTTGACTCACATACTTATGAACCGTTAGTATTTCTCACCAATACTCTCATCTTTTTTAAGCTTGTGCCATTTCTTACAGCTTAGCCAAAGTCCCTTTGCATATAGTAGAAAGTCAGTTTTTTGTTATTTTTTTTTTTATTGAATGAATGTGAGGGTTATGATATAATTCAAAATAAGGACTGAGAGTGAAATAAAACAAAATTCTTGAGAAAGAAAATGTCTGTGAAGTATACGCTCTTAGGACTGCTGTAATAAGTACCACAAACTGGGTGGCTTAAACGAACAGACGTTTATTCTCTCACAGGTCCAGAGGCTAGAAGTGTAAACTTGAGATGCTAAGAAGGTTGCTTCCTTTTGGAGGACTTGACTCATGTGGAAGAGTCTGTTCTATGCTTCCATCCTGGCCTCTAGTTGTTCCAGACATGGTTGGTTTTTCTTGGTTTAATGATGAATCACTTCAATTTCTGTATCTGTTGTTGTCACAAAGACATCTCTCTGTGTGTCTTCACATGGCATTCTCTACTGTGACTCTTCCTTTTCTTATAAGAATATTGGTCACATTGGATTAAGAGCCTCTGGACTCAGTGTGACCCCCATCTTAACTTTACTACTTATATCCGTAATGATCCTATTTCTAAACAAGATCACATCCTGAGGTATTTGGAGTTGGGATTTAAACGTATCCTTTTAGCAAACACAACTGATAACAAAAAAGGAAGTCAAAAAATTTTGTACAAGGATGCTGGATCCAGACTGTATGAATTGGTTCCTCTTTTCCTGAATCAGTCTTTCACCACCTGGGTGAGTCCTCATTCCCACTACCTGCAGAGCTCTGTGATGTTGAGCAAATTCTCAGCCTCCTGGGCTACAATTTCTTCATTTACAATGTAATAGTTCCCACCTCCAGGCATTGTTGTGAGGATTAAAGGATATGAACTTTATTAAACCATTTAAAACAGTGTCTGACACATAGTAATCAATGTGTGTGTATTAGTTTTTTTAATTATTGAAGGGAGCTAGAAGGTAGTAACCTCATGTGCCCACTGGGGTCATCTTATATCAGTCCCCATAACCATGTACTTCATTTGATGTTTTCTTACTTCTCTGAGTTATTTTCTTGATCTTCTCTGGTTTTCATTTTTCCCTATTAAGATAGCTGTAAGAATCTCAAGAGAGCATCTTTACTGAAGGCATGTATAAGGTACCAAAACTTATCTGCCTAAGGCAAAAAAAGTCACAAAGAAGGAAATGATTGACTGTTTTACTCCTAAAGGATGGAGTGCCCCAAGGATGAAAACTGGTACCTCAGCTGTTGTCATTTTATAGTCCTTACCTTCAGAGTAACTTTCAGTCCCATGTCTTTAAACACCATCTATATCTCAATGAACTTCATTTAAAAAAAGAAGAAACAACCCCTAAACTGACGTATACAATTTGCTATCTACATGATACCTACACAAAATTTTAATAGCTTATTAAAACTGTTAAAATTTCAGAGTCAAGCTCACATTAAGTGAAAAAAATATTTATTTTTCTTTTTGTTTATTTAAAGTTTATTAGGGTGACAATTGTTACTGAAATTACATAAATTTCAGACATACAGTTCTGTAATTCATCATCTATGTATCACATTGTGTGTTACATCCAGAGTCAGTTCTCCTTCCATCACCATATATTTGATCTCCTTTACCTTCATCTACCTCCACCCTCCCCCCTTACTGTTTGGTAACCACTAAATTATTGTCTGTGTCTATGAGTTTTTGTTTCTTCATTTGTTTGTCTAATCTTTTGTTGTTTTCAGTTTTGTTATACCACATAAAACCAATTTAACAACAAAATAATTACAGAGGAAAATTATTTTAATAATTTTCACATTCTCTTGTTGTCTACCTCTCATCCAAATTTTACCTAATTTAACGATTAGTTGTTCTCTAATACTAACTTGAGGTATTAAATTTGAAATTTGTAATTTTTTCTTTTGTTTAATATTTTTTACAATTATACATATATAATATTAAAAGAATGCAAGAGTATTCTTAGTGTAAATAGAATAATAATTTATATTGATGGTCTTCCATAGATAAAGTGAGCCTAGTTTTAGTCAAAATGAGAATCTATTGGCAAATTAAACTCCATCAATGTTCAATAAATTGAAAAACCCCATCACATACTTATTCTTATACTAATAGGAATTTCTAAAGGCAAAAGCCTTATCAGATGGTAATTTAAAATTAATTAGCAGTACATAGGACATGATACAGTTCTTCATGACCATGTATAAAAAAGCTAATATGTCTACATAAAGAGTTTAAGTAAATCCCAGTAGTTCATAACCTGAAAATATTTTTATAAACTACTTATAATATGCTCATTTTATTGTAAACGTGCATTTTCACAGAGGATTTAAATTCCCTTGTTTTATTTTATAGTTGATATGATAAAATAATATTTTCAATTGACATATAAAGCTCAGTTTTCTATGACAGTCTTTACTATAATGCATTTGCATATCCAATATTGTTTTGAATATATTTTGATTTATATAATTATCTCATATGTAAAATAACATTAAGAATTTCCCACAATTTTATTTATATATATATTTCATTTATATATTTATATATATTAAATATATATTTATTAAATATATATATTATAAATATTTATATTATATACATATTATATTTATATTATATATATTTATATTAAATATATATATTAAATATATATTTATATATTTATATATGTTTTATTTATATATATTATATATGTGTATATATATGTGTGTATATGTGTGTGTATATATACGTGTGTGTGTATATACATACATATATATGTACGTATACATATACATATATACACACACATATATATGTACACACATATATATATGTACGTATACATATACATATATATACACACATATATATGTACGTATACACACACACACACATATCTTTAATGATGCAGAGAGTGTCTGGCAAAAGTTAGTTCCATACAAGTGTTTATTAATTATTGAATGTAATTAATGCATTTCTATATATTCTATTAATGTAAAATAATATGTACTAACTTGTGGGCACAGGTTCAAAAGTAGCAGAAGCTGAAATGGGAAAACAGATACCATTTGTTGAAAAATCTTAATGGCTATTGTGTAGAGAGCTTTAAATAGGTTCTGAGGGTTTATGAATTTGAAATACACTCTTAGAATATATACTCTGGGAAAAACTTAGACTTATATGTATATCATTACTTAACATAATATTAAATATAAGGTTAATTGGGAAAAGAACAAAAGTTATTATTTGGTTTTAGAAGAAAATCTGCTTCTAGCTGGGTAAATCAGGAAACATTTTGACCAGAAGCGTCAATGGACAAGTGGAATAATTCAAGTAGTGCATAGAGAACAGTTTAATTGGTTTGGGGTTCAAAGCAAAATAAAGCAGAGAGATTGTGTGGCAAGAAATATGATTAGTGAAGATTGGAAAAGTCAGCTTGGGGACAGGTAATTCTGGGTTTCACATAAAAATTAGTGTAGATTTCATTTGGTATGTGATGAAGACTCTTTAAAAGATTTTGTGTAGATGTAATATGATTGGGGTGCCTTTAGAACAATAATATGACTCCATTGTGCCATGTGAATTAGAACAGAGGTTGAAAAGCCTTTCAAAGTTTAATGTAATAGTTCAGGGAAGTGAAAATGAGTTTAAAGAATGTTGAAATGGGGCATTGCTACAGGATTTAGGAAAAAGAATAATGTGCAGTGAATATAAAGGCATCACTAAAATATGTAAGAAATTGAGATAAAAAACAATGCATTGGAGAATGAGGACTCCATTCCAGATATGTTGTACCAACATCCTACGAAAATAACCAGATCAAAGCTACTTAGCAATTATTTGGAAATGCTGAATGAGAATCAGGGAAATGATCTAAAATCTACATGTTTTGTTTACATTTTCTTTCCGTGAGTTGTTAGGTCAGAATTATGAAAAGTGAGCATTTTGACCATATACCTCAGAATTTCCTGAGATGCTTACTAATAGGCAGATTCCAAACCCATTCCTTAAACTGTTAATCAAAATATGTATTTAAATTCACTAACTTTATAAACTTGTTGCATTTCTTCATACTAAGCCCTATCATTGAATTATAAATATTAATTTTGGGCTAGATGCAATGCAGATAAATCTTAAATTATAATGAACAGTAAATTATGAAAATAAAGGCATATTTTTAACACTATTTTTTTACCTTGATGTTTCATGAAGACACCACAGTTACGGTAATCCATGAAGAATGCAATAATACTTAAGTTAGTTTTAAATCACAATGCAATTTTGTTGCTCAATGAATATGAGAAGAGCTTTTTTTATCTTAAATTGTTTAATTTTAGTCAGTACTTTAAATGGCCATGCTTTGTTTCAAAGCAAAATAATATAGATAATTAGCATTTATTCTTGTGTTTCACTATTCACACTTTGGAATACATTTCATTTATATTTTCATGAAGTTATCTTCTCTTTTGATAAAGTTAGAATCCCACTGAAGTCATAGTAGTACATTTTCTATTCCTACCATTTATTACATGACATTAAATTTTGTAAAACTATCAGAATAATTGTGAGATAGCATAGTAAACAAAATATTTGTAAAATAAACTTTCTTTTATAAAGTTGATAAGCATTTTTTTCCATTAAAAAAAAGACAAAATGCTAATTAAAAGTTATATTTTGGAGGGAGGGAGTAGTTCCTCAACTATTAACATGTGGCTTTAGGCGACAAATGTAAAGAAAGTGAGAAAATTTGGAAAGATTTACAGTAATTAATTGTATTTGGTATTTAATATCTCTGTCTTTACATGACTTAAAGAACACATGATTTTATAAAAGGTCATCTAAAATTGTCTTATAAAAATCAATATTAATTTTATTATATAAAGTTAGAATAAAAAGACCATAATTGTGTATGAAAACATAGAAGACACGACTAAACCTATTGCCATGAAAAATTCTTTCTAGATAGGGTTTGGATAGCATCAGGAAGTGGTTGACTGTGGGTAAGGTCTCTAGAGATCCATTGTTATGGGTGGATTTTCATATAGATGTAGTTCAGTTAGCAGACCCCAACGTTTAGAGACCCATTTTAATAAGAAAAGCAGATTGTGATAAGGTTTTGTGTGTTGTTTTGTTTTGTTTTGTTTTGTTTCTTGTAGTGATAAAATAAAGAGTAACTCCAAGGTGGTTGAAGAGCAACTTGTAGGGGATGAAAAAAGAGCGAGATAAAATGAGTTATACCAGAATGAATGTAGGCAGGATCACAATGATGATGAAGCTGGAAAGATGCTTGCCATATGTTGATACAAACCATGATATTTTTATAAAAATGAAAATTATATGCCAATCTAGATCTAGATCTGAACTAAACTTAATCTTTCAAATTTCAGTCTTAAGAATATAGTAACTGAATAGAGTCTAATGTTTACAGTTAGCTAAGAAAAAAAATTCTTAAAACACCTTTAAAAGAAATAGAGCACTGGCTTCCTGATGACAGGAGTTGTTGAGGTATGTATATCAGATTATAAAATAATCTAGAAAGAAACCATGTATTAATCATTAAAAATAGTCTAATTAAATATATATTTAAACAACTACCAATAGAAGTGGAAATATATTAGTGTCCCCTGATTAACCGCCACCTTTTCTTGGTTAAAATGCCTATAGGGCTACAAAACTAGACTTCAATTCACACAAATATGCAAAATTAATAATGTCAGGCAGTTAGAGGTATATGTTTTAACGTTAAGGCTGATGAAAAAAAATTAAGAAAACTATACTTGGGCAGTGCCTTGAAGATTGCCAAACATTAAACCAAAGCACAGACCATGTGATACAAGAGAAATTTCCTGCTGACTCAGGTCATCTCTCTACCACTAGCAGAGTATTTTTGCTGCTTCAGGATATAGCCCTCTCTCTCAAACAGGGAGCAAATTCAATGGTAAATTTATCCTGTGAGTTAAAGGCTATTGATTGCAGTGAATGTAATAGAGATCCCAGAAATTAACCCTTGCATATGGGGTCAAATAATCTTTAGCAAAGGTACCAAAACCACTCTTGGGAAAAGGACAGTCTCTTCAGCAATTGGTATTAGGAATAACTAGATACCCACATACAAACCAATGAATTTGGACTCTTACACCATATACGAAAATTGCTAACCAGATAAACATAAGACAAAGTATAAATCTTCTAGGAGAAAATATAAGGACAAATCTTCAGGAATTGATCTTGGCAATGATTTCTTGGATATGACACCAAAAGCACAGGTAACAAACAAATGTAGGCAATCAGGGTTGCAGTAAACTAAAAACTTTTAGTGCATCAAAGTACACAATCAACAAAATGAAAAAGCAACCTATAGAATGACATAAATATTTGCAATTCATATATCTAATAAAGAATTACTATCCAGCACCACTCAATATCAAAAATATCAGATAACCCAATTAAAAATGGGCTATGGACTTGAATAGACATTTCCCCAAAAATGATATACAAATGACCAATAAACACATAAAAAGATGCATAACATCACCAATCATCAAAGAAATGCAAACCAAACCCACGAGACATCAACACACACCAATTAAGGTAGCTTCTATCAAAAATGTTAAAAAAAAGAAATGCATGTGGGTGAGGATATGAATACAATGAAACCTCTGTGTACTATTGGTAGAATTATAAAACAGTGTGACTACAATAGAAAACAGTGTGGAGGTTCCTCAAAACATTAAAAATAGAACTACCATATAATCCAACAATGCCAATATATTCAGAGATATATCCAAAATAATTGAAATTAGAATCTCAGATGTATCTGCTCTCCCATATTCATAGTAGCACTATTCACAATAGCCAGAAAGTGGAAACAACCCAATTATCCATTGGTGGATGAATGGATAAAACAAATGTGGTATATACACACAAATGAGATGACTGTCTAAATCACAATATATTTTATTCAGAGTAATATTGAATATGATAATGCAATATAATAAAGGCAGTCATAGAAAATGGATATAAGGATATGTCATATGTGCTCCATAGGCTTCCGATATTTTCAAGTTCTGGGTCATGGAATGTACAGATGTCTTCACTTCAAGTCCTCTACCTGGTATGTGATTGTCCAATCGTCAGTTTTGACCCAAAGAATTGGCCTTGCTTACTTGAAAAAGGAGAGCAGAAGACAAAGAAGTTATATGCATGGACTACAATAGAGTTTTGAAAGAGCATATTATGAAACTTATTTTCAAGTAATAAGTTTCCAAGGCCTTTAGTGTGGGAGTCGGGGAGTGAGGGTTGTTCTGACACCTTTTCTATTTTCCTTCAAGGTTACTCTATGGTAACATTCTATCCCAATTCTCTCATACACAAAAGATTCAAAACATGCTTTCTTCCTATTCTTTTTTGGAAATATGAAAAAAATAGGCCACCATGATTTTAACTTTTTAGGATTATAAAAGAAGATTTGCAGGCATTGCATAGTCTCACTTTCATTACAGAACACAGGCTTGTATTTTGATAAGAGCCCAGAAACGTTTCGTATTGTGCTTAAGACAAATAGACACTGATTTAATCTATTTTTTCTATTCTGCTTTCCATGAGAGGAGGAAAAAAAAAAAAAATTTGTATTGATGTCAAGGAATACGAGATTCTGAATTTCTTTTTCTTGAGGGTCTCTATTAACTATAAAGGATCACAAACAATGAAAGAATAGCTAATGAAAACAGCATATTGTAAAGTAAAGAGTGAAAAGTAAATCCTGTTAACCATTGAAGGAAAATTACCAAAGTCTTTTTAAACAGGTTTATTGTGGCACCATCTACATACTTTAAAACTCAATGTAATTGTACAATTAAACAAATGAAGTAAATTTACAGAGTTGTGCAACTGTTACCATATTCCAGGTTTAGAAAATCCATCACTCCAAAAAAATCCCATGTGACCATTTGCAGTCATTCCCTATTTTCACCCCCAACCGTAGGCAACCACTAATTATTCTCTTACACTATAGGTTTGCCTTCTATGGAAAAGAATATATTCTAAAAATGTATACAGTCATATTTTAATAAATATTTTAGACGAGTGTCAACTGAACCTCATATCCCTTATTTTGTTGCCCAGAATTCTAAATATCTGAACTTCCATGGGAGCCCTTCCTATGTTTCCAGGGGGAAAAAAAAGTTAATGAACACGCTTGTTTTATTGTTGCAAGGGCCTAGCCTCATTTGTCATTACTTAGTATACTCTTACTGATTTCAGCGCTATGCTACAAAGAGTTGAAATCTTTATTTCTCCAACGCTCATTTGTTGCTTGTCAGAAATTATTCCAGTGCCACAAAAACATCTTCTAGGTACCTCTTTTCCTGCAATTGGTTAATCACTCCACTCTAGTTGTGGTTTATTCTTATTCATTATTGTTTCTGATCTTTTCCAGAATCCCAAGGCTTCATTATGTAAGAAATTCTCTTGGGATTAGAATAAGGGACTGGATTTCTGTTTTTTATGGATACGTCTGCTGAATGTCAAATGCTCACTGTCATGAATGGACAGCCATTTGTGGCCCAAGGTTGTAAATGCGCACTCCGGTTGTAATTCTGACGGCATATTGTATCCACCCTAGTATCAGGCATGGTAATGAATTGTGTTTGAGAAATGTTCATCCCTTGCATACTGTCTCACCTCACCAACCTCTATGTCTGCAGCCATGCCTTCAGAACCTGCTGGGAACTAGTCGGCAGCTCTTAAGTTTGTCTCCTGACCTGTCATCACTTGTTGACTTCAAGTTAAATTTGTGTGTTTTAACTTTTATCCAAGTTATGCCAAAGAGGTTTATTTACACTTTTAAAAAATTAGGATATGTAAATATTCTGTTTTCTAGCTTAAAAGGACCCCACTTATATTCAATTTCAATAAATCGGTTGGTAATCGGAGTGATTCAAACGCAACTTGCAAGAGACCTGGTGAGTCAAACAAGAAATCAAGACATTTCTCACAGATGAGAAAGAATATTTTTAACAGTCAATATCTTTCTGTTTTGTCATAAGGCAGAGAAATACGCAAATTGTTATGTGAGAGAACTCAGTGTTACCTGGGAGTGCAGCGACAGAATGACAGCGTTATGAAGGGATCTCCGCAGATCCTTCTTTTCCTCATTCTCTGTCCCTCTTTTTTTTTTTTTTTTAATTAGTTAAGTTGCAAATCATCATGATCCTGAACTCTCATAAAAGAAAATACCAACTGGTAAATTAAAATCACTGTTGAGAACATCTTGTACTAGCATATCTAGTTGTTTTGAGACCATTAAGAGTTCAAAAAAATTAAAAATAGAAACATGTTTCTCCATCCTAGATTTTTTTTAAAAAAAAGGTTTAGGCTATCAGTGACCAATAATAGTTCATTTTTTTTCTTTAATTATTGTCGCATGTAATTCTTCCTTAAGAGGAAAATCATAGTAGGAGAGAGACAATACAAAGAAAAAAAAACGTGGACTTCAGAATCAGACAGATTTGATTTCTAACTCTGTGCTCACTATGCATTTGAACTTTTATGTAACAACAAACGAACACTTAAAAGTTATTATTGAATATCATTTTATGCCATGACTATTTTATTCTTTGGTCTTAATCTTTAAAACAATTGTATAATGTAGGTGGTCCAGCCTCATTTCCCACCTGAAACCAAAAGCAACTTACAGTAAAACTAGAGATCCATTTGGACTTAAATTTATATGACTCTAAAACACATTTACCTTTCATTTTATCATTTTTTGTTAACTGACATTTTAGTGTAGATTTACATAACAAAGTTCACAGTGCATAAATGTACAGTTCAATAAATTTTTACAAACTAATCCTATTTGTGTAAGCAAAACTCAGATCAAGAAACAGAAAATCAGCAGCCCCCCAAAAGTTTCCCTTCTAACCACAGTCTCTCCCAAAATAATCACTATCCTAAATTCAATACTACAGAGTAGTTTTCTGTTTTTGAAATTTATATAAATAGAATTATATGGCATAAAATCATTTCTGTCTGCTTTCTTTAGTACAACATTTTACTTGTGAGACCTATATGTTTTATTGTATATAATTATAGTTTGTTCGTTAGCATTACTGTATAATATTCCATTTTTACATATATACACATATTTCATTTATGTATTTTACACATGCATATACATGTGTGAATATATATGTATGTATAATATATATATATATATATATATATATATATATATATGTATATATATATACTCTATATATATATATATACACACAAATACACAAACACACACAAATACAGAGGGTTCCAAAAAATTTATACACATGTTAAGAAAGAAGGAAACTATATTAAAATTATGCTGAAGGTAACCACTTTGAGTACCTCTTGTAATTGCAGATGTCAAACATGACTTGTATTCATCTTTTGTTATCAGTATATATTGAGTATTACAATTTTAATACAATTTTAATACAAATTTAATTACAATTTTAATACAGTTTTTTCCTTTCTTAAAATGTGTATTCATTTTCTTGGCAACCTCTGTGTGTGTGTGTGTGTGTGTGTGTGTTTATCCTGCAATTATGTTCAGATTTGAATATTGTAAGTGAGGCTATAGATATTTTTGCACATGAGTTGGGATTCAATTGTGGTTCAAAGAGCATGTGGATATTCAACTTAAATAGTTCTTTGTAGTTTTTTATGTTACCATGTTTTGGATTCCCCACTTTTCTCTCTGCCATGATATTTTACCTATCTTAATATCTGAATATTAAGCTCACATCTGAAAAAAATAGCCTTTTGAATGTGAGAATTAAGTCCTTTGGCATATTAAGCATGAACTATATCTGGCCTATTGGAATTATTTGCCCGATATTATTAGTTTACCTATTTTGATTTTCTACTTTGTTTTTCATACAACATCACCGATTATCTTAACTATTCCATGTGTTGTTCTTAATTTCACACAAGTTCTGAATATTAAGTTTGCAAACTTGTTGCAATGATGTTGTTAACATTTTTTGATATGATAGGGATTATTCATTATGAATTTGTACCAACTGGACAGTCAACCGAGTTTACTTTTTGAAAGTGCTGAAAAAGCTGCATTAAAAGGTGAGATGACCTGAACTTTTCACCAACAATTCACGGCTCTTGCATCACGACAATGCACCAGCTCACACGGCACTGTCTGTGAGGGAGTTTTTAGCCAGTAAACAAATAACTGTATTGGAGCACCCTCCTTACTCACCTGATCTGGTCCCCAATGAGTTCTTTCTTTACCCAGAAATAAAGGAAATATTACAAGGAAGACATTTTGATGACATTCATGACACCAAGGGTAATACGATGACAGTTCTGATGGCCCTTTCAGAAAAAGAGTTCCAAAACTGCATTGAAGGGTGAACTAGGCTCTGGCGTCAGTGCATAGCTTCCCAAGGGAAGTACTTTGCCGGTGACCATAGTGATATTTAAAAATGAGGTATGTAGCACTTTTTCTAGGATGAGATTGCAAACTTAATTGTCATGCCTCGTATACTTAATATGCCCAGAGAATATTTGCATTCTAAGAAAAAAAAATTATGTGTAAAATATGTATGGGAAATATCTTACATTTGTCATATTATGACTATGTCAACATAATGCTACAATAGTAAACACACCATTTAAGTTCTAGGGAGGAAATTTCGAATAGCATTACATTATAGCTACTGCCTCAGAGTGGCAAACAAAACAGTCCTTGCTTTCACTAAACTTAGAGTCTGTCTTCACATAGTAAGTTTGTTAATGATACCAAGTTACATCCTCCTTCCTTTTTCATTTGCTGCAGAATAATGCTCAGAACTATCAGCAATCTAACTGGAAGTGATGTGTTATGTCTTGACTTAAAATGAAGAAGCACATTTTGGAATAGGTAAAATAGAGATAAAAACTATAAATTTAGGAACTCCATAACTCTATTTAATTCAATAAATATTTACTAAGCAAATAATTCAGAACTCTGATTGATTATGCAAAATATATTAAAACAGTATCAGTTCCTTCAATAAATTCACAAATTACTGCAGAACAAATTACTGCAGAATTAAAGAACTGCACCATAAGTGTATGTACATTCATGTCCAACTGAAATTCCTGTTAATCATTTATTGTTTTTGTTTTTTTTTTTTATAATGGAGAGTCTTATGTTTTTAAATGTGAATGACAAAGATATTGCCTAACGATTTAATGGTATGTTAAAGTTATTAAAACAATAAAACAAATCATAAATTTTTCAAAGTTTTTAGAAGGCACATTTTAGTTTTAAAAACAGAAAACAATATTGTTTGGTCTCTTTCTATAAAATAAAAAACATGGTATTGATAAAAGAGCTTTTAAATTATTTTACTCAAACTCAAAAATATAGAGAAAATAAAACATAAACTATAAAGAGTTTTACTAGAATGTTGAGCTCTCCTTGATAGTCACAGAAATCAACACAATGTCCATTAGTGTGGAATAAAAGACATAAAAAAATTCAGTGCAAAAAAACACTGCATTAATGGAACATTAAAGTTATGATTTAAACCCACAAAATCAGGAAATTCAAAATCAGAACTCCCAAGGTAACCTTAACTGTGACCTCTTGTGCATATACACTGCTTAGAAAATTGAGATTTTTGCCTCCCTATCGCTATGTAGAACAATTTAACAATTTTGAAAGGGAAGAAAAGGGTACTACATCTCCTTAGAACCACTGTATATGTTTAAAATTTTATACACATTTTGAAAATCAAACCATCAATCTGCTACCATATGAGCTAATTATGGAATATGAAAAAAAATAAATATGCTCTTGAAACTACAACATAGTGAACATACATTTGTAATATATGAATTTGGGCTTTGTTTTAATTATAGTCATAAGTGCCTACTGTGTAAAAAACATTCATATTACAGAGTGACAACAGAGGGACATTATTAAAATTGAATAGCATGTAAGAAACAAGAGTCAGGAAAATAACTGAGCTGAGAGTGAAAAGTACTATGCTTCTTATTGTTAAATCTACACTTTCATGAAAGATAATTTATCTCAACAACTGTGGCTTCCTTGTAAAATGAGAGAATTGAGCTAAGAGACATCATCGTTTCTTCTAATTTCAAATACATATATTTTGTGACTTCAAAAAAATGTATATTCTGGAGGAGAATCATAAACTTGACATCATATTAATCCTTAAGTAACTCATATCACACCTTAATGAACTATGCTAAAGAAGAAAAGTGATATTGATAAGCCACTGGGTATCCCTTACATATGACCAGACTCTCTCATTGATACTGCCCTTTCTTTTGAATATTCTAGTAAAAAAAAAAAAAAGGTTAAATCATCCAGCCACCCAAACATTAGTACAATCTCTGTGACTGGGGTTAGGGTAGGTGTCTTTGAAAAACATTCATCAGGCCCCCTGAGATGCGTTTCTCGATATTATGGAAGTGAGATTAAAAACTATGGAGAAAAGTAGTAATGTAGGAAGTCCATATCGGCATCTTCATGGTATATAGCTCTTCCAAGAAAAGTCACTAAGGACCACTTTTTAATAGGGAAATATATTTTTTGAAGAGACAATTGAAAAAAAAATAACATATACATACATATACATATATATGTATGTATACTCATATATATTACATTGGTGCAAAAGTAATTGCAGTTTAAAGGTAAAAGCAATTGCAAAAAAAAAACACAATTACTTTTGCACCAACCTAATACATCTGTGTGTGTGTGTGTGTGTGTGTGTGTGTGTGTGTAAACAGTGGTATGCAGACACTATCACAGCTCCACCCATAACCCCTCAGATGCATTTACTATTTTGACACATTTGTAATGATGTATTTGCTCTCCCAGCAGCCATCACTTGCATCTCTTTGTCAGAAGGCTATCCTACTAGGCCGCTAAAATCTGTTTTGCCTGCATGCACAGAGAGTATGTAGTATCTTGGAAGAATCAGGGAGTATCTTGGAGTTGACAGCCGTGGTAAATTCACAGTGGCTTTTAATCAATGACTAGTGTTCCCGTTTCCTGTGTTGTTTTCACAGAGTTTCCCTGCAACACAGAGGCAAAGTAATCTACCCTTCAAAGGTTTCTTACTGACATCACACCTAGGCCTATGCTTTTGGATTGGCTTTGCGAATCCTGGAATAAAAAGAGGCCCAGTTTTTAATGATGTGTACGTTTCAGGATCACCTTGAAAGAATGTTGAGGAAAGCAATGAAAAGGCTAAGAGAAGTGGACATGTGTGAAAAGTCCTGTTATAAGTAAGCTATGAAGCTTTGCTGGCCAACCAGCTGAAGTGTGAGTGGAATCCTGCTGGCCCTGTTCCACTGTAAGTCTTGTAGCCCCCAACACCTGCATATCACGACTCCACCTTCTCTCTTCAGCAGCCCAAGGCACTCTGGAGCTGACAGTGATCCACGCTAGCCTCCAGGAGTTCACCCAGGACTCAGGCCACTTTTGTTCCTTCCTCCCTAAATTCACTTTACTACATGGGTTAGTCTGCAGCCCAATCAAAGGCCCATTAACTAAACAATACATTTCTAAAAGCAAATAACAACAAAAGAATCCATGACTTTATTTCTATTTAGACCAATGGAAGCAATCGTGCTTTGTTTTTAATTGCATGTTTTTCAACCCTTAGGGTGAAAATACAATTAGTTACAGATACTATAGAATAACACAGAGCAACATACGGATACTGTCTCAGGGCAAGTCAAATCTAATAATCATCTGTGAAGTTGGAAGTGTGTGCCCAATTGTTTTACCCAGGAGCAGAATGCAATCTTCAGGAAAACCAAAATATCTTTGGGTTTTCTGTGGTAGATAAAGAGAATGAGGGAGATCATTTGTGGAATTCTGGAGAGAGATGTCTGTATGGTCCATTTACATGAAGATAAAGGTTACTCACTGATGAATACATTATAAAGAAATTAATATTACAATGTTATCTTAATATCATTTACAAAAAGCTAAGAAACCTCTTTATTACAGCATTGTAATTTTAATTGCTGATAATTTTTTACTAGTTTTCTTATATGCAGCTGGATAAATTGGGAGAACAGCAACACTAGAGCCTGTGGCATATCCTCTTCTTATTAAAAAGCAAAGTGAATTCTGAAGAAAGTAAAATGTCTTACAAATCAAAAACATATCTCAATTATTTTCATGTTTGCCTATTATCTTCCAAATATTATCAATAGGGGAATGCATATTTTTTTATTGAAATAGTAATGACTAAATCATTCTATACACTGCTTTTTTAAAGAGACAGTATGTAAACATGTTTATATGTTATAAAATTTTTCATGACTATTTTAAAAACAAAATAATATACTAGCAATTAAGGCACTATAGTGTATCAACCTAAGTTCCTGTACTAAAATTATAGTACCTAAAGTCACTGAATGTATTTATAATTTACATAATTTCTTTATTATAGGACATTAGAGAATACACCTCAGGGAATAACCATGTGCATATTGCCTTTTTTTTTCTCTTCTTGACAAATTTCCAACATGAAATATTTATGACAATACACAAAGTGACATTGTCACTAGCTGAAGGTGATGAAAGGAATGTTTAAAAATTAGACCACAGTCTTAACGGTAGTGACTGTCAATGATAAATTGCCTACTGAGGTACCAGGGCAGAAATCCCGTACCCTAATGGTATGTAGACGTTTAAAAGTAAGCTCCCACCGACATGTGCTATCTATTCAACACCCCAAACTAGTTGTTGCTGAAAAAGTAATAGAGATATGTTAGATTTCAACATCATTTCAGTGTCACAAAATACTTTTAAGTACTTATCCAACCATTTTCTGTCACCTTAACCTTCAGACTGAAATGTTAGGGTCCAAATTCTTGTACACTCATACGGAAACAACTTACAGCCAGCCAAGCATTGATATTTAGAGTAGGCACTATGCTTTGTATAGGTAATAAAATTTTGGTGATGATATTTCATTATGCAAAACCAGCATTATTACTCTGAAATATCAATGCATTGAGGCTAATACCATTTTAGCGAATACCCTCCCACTAGCCTGAATGTCTTGTGCTGCTTTCCTTTGCTTTCGTAATATAGATACACTTCTCTATGGAGAGGACAACCCCTTATTAACTTACTTATCTTTCAATTACTCCTCTGCCTCTGTGATCATGTCACTGGACCTACCACTTGACTGAAACGTCTCTGACCACACGTAGCAATAACCTCCGTGTGATGAAATCTAGTGAACACTTACCAGTCTCAATTTTATTGAACCTCCCTGCCACATCTGTTATTTTTGATTATTTGCTCCTAGAAATTTAATTTTCCCTTGGCTTCCATGTAAAATGTCTCTCCTTGTCCTATAAGTTTACTATCTTAGCTTCTTTTGGAGGGGATGAGGGCAATATTTTTAAGATTGAGGCTTTCCAAGATAATGTCCAATCCTAGTGCCTTCTCATTTTACATTTTTGCCTGCTGAAAGCTTATTAATTTTCATTATTTAAAAATGACCTTCTATATACTGTTTTCATAATTTAGACTTCCTGTCCAATACTATGTAGAGAGTAATAGATATAGCATAAAGCCAGTTTTCTCTCTACATAACTAGCTTAAGCCTGATAAAAACTGTACCTATTGCCTCAAAGCAAGACCTGCTATTCGCATTTCAACACTTCTTCTGGTGAAAGACACCATCCTCTACTTAGTTAATTAGCCAGAAACATGTCATGCTCATATTCACCACCTCCACCACCCTTCTTTTAAGCTATGCACCCGAATAGTTCTTGTATACCATCTAAATATCCCTGCAACCAAGTTATTTCATTTTATGTTCTCTGATATTCTCTGGTATTTCTCCATAAGATCCTCTTTCCTAAAACACTAAACATCTTCTTAACTCAGATCCTGATAGATGTTCTATAATCTTACCTCCTTCTAAGTTTCCTCTCCACCTTCACAAAAGAGATTTTATGTGTTTTTTTTAAGCAAACATTGAATCAAGTCATTCCCTGCTTCATCCACTGAATTTCAATCACCTGCAGAAAAGAGAGTCCATGCTCCCTCAGTATAGATGGGCATTTTAATGCAGCCCCGCCATTTTTTCATACATCCCTTCACACATCCCTTCATACATTCATACATCCCCGCATACATCCACTCATTCGCCTGAGTCCCTGTGGAGCTCCATGATCTCCAGGAGCTTATAGTCAAAGATGGAAGTCTTAAATTTAGGTAACAATGGCATGAGAAGGAAATGTGTACCATAAAAATGGAAGCCCATAAACATCTGGTTTAAGCCCATAAACCTAGCAATGCCCCAGAATCAGCACAAAGGCTTTGTCACCCACAGTAACTTGTAAGTCACAGATGAACCTCACAGTTGAAAATGAGGAGAATGGAGGCAGCAGTTCATGGAGGGTGTAGGGTGAGAGGGTTATCTCAAATAGAGGGAGAGCTTCAACCAGGCTCTAACAGAAAAGAGAACATACAGCTTTCGAAGAACCTGAGGAGGGGAAAGGGGGCACAAGGGTTTTACTTTCACTGTAAAGGATGTGGGAGAGTAGGACTAGATGGAATTGAGGAGTTTACCCTGACAGGACCTTGGTCGACCCGCTGCCACATGGAAGAGGTCACATGAGCACATTTGCATTGTGAGAAAAATAAGCAAGTAACCAACCAACTCACAAAACATAAACTCTCTGTTACAAAGTGTAAATGCAAGGATCTAGGTGGCCAGTTAGCTCAGTTGGTTAGAGTGTGGTGCTGGTAGCACCAAGGTTGTTGGTTCAATCCCCGCATGGGCCACTGTGAGCTGCTCCTTCCTTAAAAAAGTAAAAAATAAAAATATAAATGCAAAGATCTTTATGACCAAGCTCCTGCCTCATCTCCTTTCATTCAGTCCCAGCAGCTCCACTCCTCCAAATCAAATAACCCTCATCAAGGTTAACCTGGCATTTGTCTAGTGTCAGCTCTTCTGTGCCTTTACATCTATGCAGATGCTTTTTTGTTCCTAAAATGTGCTCCCCCTTTTCTCAGAACGTCAAAATCCCCCTCATCCTGTAGAGCAAACTCTAGCATTTTTCTCATTTATACAGTTTTCTTGACTATACTTTCACGTACCATTTACACAAATCTATTTGAAAATATGCATGCCCAAGTTTTGTTTTCTGTTTTTTTTTTTAATTTCCTGTCCCTAGAATTATAGTACCTAAATTCATGTACTAGAACTACAATACCTAAAATCACTGAATGTATTTTTAAGTCTTTACACACATTGCCAGTCACTTAAGGACAAGAAGGAAAGAAAGAAGGAAGGAAAGAAGGAGAGAGAGGTAGAGAGAGAGAGAGAGATTTGATCAATACGTGATATGTTCCTATTTCCATACAAAGGTACTATGCTAGAGTGGTAAAAAGGCTTCCCACAAAAATAAGTAATCTTCTCTACAGGATTCTTGACAGATGGTCATACAGACATTGCTTGTATATTCAGTGACTGTGGCTTATTCTCTCTAAAATACACCATTGTTTAAAATGCTGAATTCTTAGGGCTGACATTTGCCTTATAACTTCTATCCATTATAACTAGTACTTCTCCCTGAGGACATGGGAAATAAGTGAAACCAAGCGTCTCTAGGTACTTTATGTTATTCAGTGCACGTCTCTGGACAGTTACTGTTTGATAACACCCAGCATAAAATATTGCACTGATTAAACTAATATGAAAACCATATTTAAAGCTAATACTATCAGATTAATTCCACTCACTAGCTGATCTACCTGAAGTCATTTATGTTTCCCCTTATTTTTTGAAGATGTTGGCTCTTAGTTTGTTGACATTCTTTTCAATATTTCTTCTGTCCTGAACTGTGATGATTTTAATATCTCCATAGATGGACGTTCTAATATCCTGGACTTGACATTCTCTACTTAAGTGAATTGTTACATAAACTTCTGTGCCATTACAGTATGTGTGATCATACCGGACACCTTGCAGTTACCAATAACTGACAATACTGTACAACTTCAGATTCAAGAATTCTGTTGTCACCGCTACCTGCTTCTCCTATTTCTCTAAGATCCTGTCTCCAGATCTTTGTTTTTTACTCCAAAGGGACAAACGATTCATTGTTTGTTAGTGTCTTTATAAGAAGATACACCAGAAGGTTTGCTTTCTATCTTTCTGCTGCCATGTGAGCACAAAGCAAAAAGTCTACTGTCTGCAAGCCAAGAAAAGGAATCTCACCATAACCTAATCACGTTGACACCTTGTACTTGGACTTCTAGTCTTCAGAACTCTGAGGAAAGAAATTTCGGTTGTTTAAGCCACACAGTCTATGGCATTTTATTATGGAAGCCTGAGCTGACTAAGACTAGTTACTGTTCTTCACAGAGTATGAGAAGAGGATAAAAAAATTCATTATGTTGTACAATAATGCATATTTTTTTCTCTTTTTTCATTATGTCATTATTTTATTTTTATCATACTTCTTATAAGCTTGCTATCAAATCCTCATACATCTTTATTTCTTTCTGCCTTGGCCTACTTTCTTAAAGATCTTCTTAATTTCATCTGGAAACTACACTTCCATTCTCAAAAACTGGAGCATATGGTTATTTATTTTAAGAACTTACTATTTCTTATCTATCCATGAGATCATTTTGCCTTTATTTCTCATAAACATTTTTGAAAATATCAAACTGGAAAACAAATATAGTGCAGATTGAAGGTCATCTATTGTTTTCATCAGAATCTATACTTCCTGAATCTCAAATTGAACAACACTTTTCTAGGTCCCTTGTGAAAACAGCACTTACAAATTGCCACTTGAAATTATCTGCATTTCATATTTCTCTTGTCAAGAAATGCATGTTGAAGAAAGAAGTACATTTATATGATTTGGTTCATGAAATTCGTTAACTGATTTTCTGTTTCTGGCTTTACCTTTCACATAGTGATAGAGAAAGAAGAAAAAGGTTCAATAGATATGTGAATTTGACCTTACCAAAATGTGTCCAAAGTAGGAAATGTCCAGATATAAATATTCAATAGGTTTCATTTTTCGTTCATGGATGGAATAATTGACCCGCCTCTTCCACCTTTACCTCCATTACCAAGAGGACAAATTACACAGAGAATGGGCTTATGTTTATTAGCTCCATTATATTGACTAATATTAGTCACTTTTATTGCTATTTCTCAAGTTCAAATTTGTTTAGAAGCATCATGTATGTTTTTCTTTGTTTTGTTTTTTTTAACTATTGACTGAACTCTGAAGGTTCTAATCTTGGCTGATACATTGACTTGCTTCCATTTTGTCAATAAACATTTTGAAGAGATAACAGTGAAACCTGTCTGTATGTATACTGATTATTGCAGTTTGTATAGAAATGTGCGCAACTAATGTGATATATGACAAGGTGACCCAGGGATAGTGATGGCAGTGATAACAAGAGGACTAGAAATTCCAGCACAGTTGTCACCTCAATTTAGTGAGGCAAAGGAAAGCTCTGCAAGATTTTTTCTCTTGGGTAGCTTGTTTTTTCATTTAGTTTGCTCTTTCATTATTATTGTAAATTGAAATTAACTTACTTTCTCAATCTTATCTTTAATATGCTAAGATATGTCAAATGTGTCCAGTTGCCTTGAACAATTTGAATACACTCTATTTTAATCTTATTGATGATATTGATCTCATTCTACTCCTCAAACAACACAGCCAAAAATACACCATCCATTTCTGCAAATGAAACCTCTAGGTGAAGGTTAATTACAGGCTTGCAAATGAAACAACTGAAAAGAGACAATGATCAATTGAAAATAGACCCTAATAGAGTCTGAGCATTTTCTCTTACAACGTAAGGGTTGGAATTATAAGCCACAGATGCCAGTTCCCAGTTCCCCATGCCAGCTGGGGGTACATTTGATCCCATTCTTTCCCACTGGATTTGAAAACTGCTTAATTACCCTTGTATTCTAATGAGTGTGTTTGCAGCAGGGCACTGAGATCTAAATCTTTTCTCTGATGCTGAGATGGGTTCACTATGTCTGTCTAAAGAGAGATTTTCTTCTCATACAGATACGTGCTAGACTTTAATATAGTAAGAAAAGGACACATTTTTATCCTTCCACTTAAAAAAATGCAGTGAAAGTAAGTCTGCTCTGTGTGTGTGTGTGTGTGTGTGTGTGTGTGTGTGTGTGTGTGTGTGTGTAAAGGATGTTGGGGAGAGCAAAGCAAACTGGCACTTTTTCAGGGAGTCTAGCTATTGCTATTCCACAGTTGCTTCAGGAGTCTGCGGTGGCAGCTGGTATTGCTTCTCTGATGGCCATGCTTCCAGGAAACAGCAGAGATCTAAAACTTAACCTAAAACAATAAACTCAATCCTATTAACAAATTACTATTCCCCCTTCCCCCTTTATACCAATCCCTTTCCAGAAAACATCTGTCTTCCTGGTCTTCTATTTGCATGCATAAAGTCAAGTCTAAAGTTCACAGCTTCCTGAGCATTTTTCTATTCTCTATTTAAAAATGTGTGTTTCCCACCATCATCTGACAACCTTTCAGCAACAGTAGGTGTGCATACACAATTTAGTTTTATTGTCTCTGTTAAGAATACCCTGCTCATGTACTAAGAAATGAAGAACATGCATAACTAATGAGGAGCAAACATCATTGGGGCAAATACTATGGAAGAAGATAACGCCTTTAGAGAAATTTAGCTTTAACAATCTCATCCACCTTCCTCCGATATCCTATTGTGTGCCAGGATAGTTTTATTTCATTTTTTGTTCTAGGGTATTCTTTTCTGTATTTTCTGGTTTTGTTTTCTGTATTTTTTTTTTTTTCCATTACAACTCATGTTGTACCCTGATCCATATACAGTTAACAAAATGTATTTCAAGACTCGTTGGTCACCACCACTGCTTATCCCTTTTTACTTTCCCTGTGGAAATCTCTTTTCCTTTCAAATATATTTTCACTAAGAATATTTCTTTGAGAATTACCTTCAGATAGATACCTACAAAGTACTTTCTTTTCATTTTTGTTGTTCAAAATGCCTTTTTTTTTGCTTGACATATTTGGTATTTTGGTGTGGGGCCTCACAGGTGAATCACAGTTTGCACTTCTCAGTAGTCTATTATAGTTCATCTTTGTCTTTCACCTCCTACTATTGCATATGAGAAGTCCATTTATACATATAAAAAAATATTGCTAATTTGTAATCAGTTATTATTGCCTGGAAAAAATGTTCTTTTCTTACTTCATGAACATAGGATTTTACCAAGATATTGCTTCTTTTACTGCCTGTTCATTTTCCAGTAACAAATTTTGATACAGAGTAGACACATGATAAATGTTTAGGATATATGAATGAATATTTGTTTGGTGCCTCCTAATGCTAGCTACTATGCTAGAAAAAATACTCATCCTTGTTCCTCTACTCATTAAATTTAGCGTATGATAAGGAAAGTAGGCAGTGGGGAATTATTAAATCTTTAATAATTGTTTAAAGATTCAATAAAGTTTTCTCTGTGCAAGTAGATAAAACATCAGTTCTAATGGATCATATAAAAGTTGACTGGGCTTTTCAAACACATTTGTGTGTTTTTTTTAACCTTTGTTTACTTGAACGGTCATAACCCCCAAATGTCTGAAGGTCTTTGCTTATTAGTAAGAGAGAGACCATCGTGTTCTATTCTCCTATTTTGTAATCTTGTTTCCTTCATCATTTGGTCATCTAGTTGTTTAGTGATTGCTAAAACACACATAAAGCCATTTTGTTGAACGGGAGCTAACACTTATGTCAATCTCCAATATGGAACAGATTTCAGTGTTTCATCCAGCTCATAGGAAGATCTACAGAGATCACGTTTAAGAGTGGGAATGAGTCAGAACTACTTCTAGACAGAAGAAAGAGTATATATGAAAGGCTAGACGCAAGAAAGAGAAGAAAAACAGGTAAGATGATAAAGTCTATGGAGGCATAGTAAAAATATGAACATGAATGCGACGAGGAAGCACTGAATGGAAACACATTCATGATGTGGACTGGCCTGAAAAATCACTATTGGGGGTTCTACGTTCAGGAGTGATGCTGGGTTGAACTGGTAGTTACATGGTAAACAGGCATGGAAAATGTATAATCCTTATTTTTATGAAACACTTTCCATTTAATCCAAAACAATAGCAATACGAAAAAATAAAAAACAAAAAAAGATAAAAACAAAAAACCAAAAAACAGTCTAGTAGCTATAATGGAGCCACTAATATCTTTGGAACAAAGGAAAATGCTCTCATCTATTTTTTGACTTGATTTGTATCTTGGCTGGCATAAAACATATTAGTCTTTGTTTAAGGTCTAGTTGCTTTTCCACTTTTGTAAGAATCTGTTTTAAACCCAGTCATATGGTGTGGGAGGTTTTCTGAGATTTGCAGGGCATCTGCGTAAGTCCTAACTGAGATTTCCTTAAAAATAAAAGAAACTGCGAGAATGTAGGTCTGCCAAAATTGGTCAAAAATCCCTGTCACAATAAAAAAATCATATCTATTTATCAATATACTTTAGCACAATTGGCTAGGAAGAAGGTCACAATAAAAAAATCATATCTATTTATCAATATACTTTAGCACAGTTGGCTAGGAAGAAGGGCACAATCAAACTGCATTTCATTTGAAGATCTGTGAGACTTGAAGAGCTAATAATTTCAGATTATTTAGAATTTATCATTTAGTGTAGTAATTTAAATGTTTTTATTTAAATATTTTAAATGTAAATTAATATTAAGATGTATCATTTAAAAATACAAAGCTATTGCACAGAAAGCTTTTGGCTTTCTCTTTGCAGCATTGAGGAGATCACAATTATAAACTATTGTAACACTATTGATTCTGTTTGAGGCAATATTCTTTTGGAAGTCAGAAAGTATATTCAACTTACATGTAATTTGTGAGGAGATATGCATATGTGTGTTTGCATGTGCCCTGGGTTATGTTGAAAGCTCCTTTAATAAATAATTCATCAAGACATAATTTTTGTATGCTCTTTTACTTCTAACACGAAACCTTGAAAATGAAAGATGCCTGCTACTTTAATGATTGATTGGTTAGCTGATAGGCATACCTTCTAGTTCTAGAATCTTTTAACATTTTTTTCAGTTTTACTGGAATCCTGTTTCACTGCATTTTTGTTAATTTTCGAATAATATATGCACTTTTTAATCAAAATAAGGCAACTATCCTTGTATGACAAAAATAACTTCAAAGTACTTTCTCTACAAACAATACCCAGTGGAAGCAAACGTATTCAACAGTTTGTTATTAATTCTTATAGATATTATTTAGATTAATGTTAAATAATTAATTTTAGAATTTACTTGCTATTTGAAACTTTCTTTCATCTAATATATAATTAAATAGAATATTATTTCCAGTTCTTTCCTCACAATATAAGGTTTTATTTTTTAAATATTTTGTCATGCAAGTATTGTGATAATTTCTTTTGACTTTAGATTATGTAAGGTGAGGATATTTGTTGCCTAGACTTCTCATTACCATTCCTTTTCCCCTTTTGACCCAAATTTGACCCAAATTTCCCCTTTCCCCCAAATTTGAGTCAGCTGCATCTTCAGTTTTATCATTTTTCTAAACCTGTTTGGAATTCTAATCAGAGTTAGGCGTTCTTCCTCCCAGAGAACACTATCCTCAAAATGTGTGTGTATATCTGTGTGTGTGCTTGCGTGTGTGTGTGTGTGTGTGTGTGTGTGTGTGTGTGTGTAGGAAGGTCATTCTTAACTTTCATTTAATTGTTTTATCTAAATATTCCAGTTTTGTAATTCAATTATTTCCTTGCCATAGCCACCCACATTTGTTTATGTAATGCATCTTTTACCAAAATTCACCTGAATTATTTTGCTTTAATGTTGTTCATTTGGTTTTGATATCAGTGTAATGTTGTCCTTCTAAATAAGTTTGGAAGTATTTATTCTTCCTCCTTTTTCTCAAAGTATTTTCATAGGACTTGTAGCATTACTATGCTAGATGTTTGAAAGAATTCACCCGCAAAGCCTTCTGTAGAAAACTACACATATTTTTCCTGTCGTAGGAAAGTGTTTTATTATGAAATTGATTTTTAAATAAATACAAGGACATTCTAAGTTTCTTTTTCTTGTGGAGTCAATTTTGATAACTTGTGTTGTTAAGGAATACATCCATTCTTTCTAAGTTTCTAATTATTGCCATTAAGATCTTCATAATATTCCCATGTTATATATACATATATGATGTCTCATCTTTCACACCTGATATTTTAATTTGTGTTTTTTTTCTTTATTCCCTTGATCAGTGTACCTACAGATTTATTAATTTTATTAATGATTTCAAAAAATGAGCTTATGGTTTCATTGATTTTTCTTGTTTCCTGTCCTTCCCCCCCCCCCATCTTTATTATTTCCTTTCTCCTACTTATTTGGGTTTAATTTGATTTTTTATTTTGCATTTCTTCTTGTGTATAACAGTAGGCAACAATTTCTCTGATCTTCTAGTTAGCTGAAATATAATCAATTTTAAAGTTAAATTTTGTGTGACATACATTTCTAGATTAACTTTTTTCCCTTTTTCCACTTCAAAAATATTATTCTATTTTATTTTGACCTGTTTGTGATATATCATTAAAATTATTAAAAGTGCTTTTCTTCTGTATTAAATATGGCTTTATTTATTAGGTTTCCTTTTCTTTCTTTCTTTTTTTTTTTTGTTTTTTTGAAGTTAGCTTCCAACATGTTAACTATTAAAAACCTAAGCATCATTTTTTAAATTTATCTTTAACATTAGTCTAACATTTTGATAACATAGGTTTATGCTTTTTCCAAAAAAAGTGTAAACATTTTTTGAAATATTTTCTGCAGTTTTATTTCCAGAATTCTAGTTGCAATTATAACAACACAAGGGTTGATATTGTCCAATATGAGACACTGTTTATTGTTTTCAAACATTTTATTTTTCTGATTATGCTTCAATTTTCTAATTTCTATAAACCCATTTATATTTATTTATCTTTTCTTCTGTAGTCAATTTGCTGTTATGCTAATCCAGTAAATTTTTCATCTTCTATATTGTAATCTTCAATTCTGACATTTGCAATTGGTTTATTTATATTGATTCAATTGCTCTGTTGAGATTTCTGTTCTCTACAATCCTGTCAATCATTTTTTGCATATAATTGAACATATTCAAAATAGCTTTTTAAAGTGCTTGTCTTCTAATTCCAGCATCTGGGTGTTTTATTTGTTTGTTTGTTTTTGTTTGTTTTTTTTGTTTTTTTATTGATATATGTTTTTTTTTTACTGGTAGTTCATGTGAAAAATTATTTTTCAACTTTATATGAGATATTTTTGATGACATGTTGGAAGGTATCTGGATTATGTGGTATCCCTTTAAAGGGTGTTAAGTTTTGTTCTGGGAAAGAGTTAAGCAATTGAAAAATCATTTTGTTCTGCCAGGCATGATTTTATTGTTTGAAAATGCTATCTCTGTTATTCATAGGATCTGGCCTTTACCTAGTGCATAATCTGGATTTCTAAAGCATGGATTTACTCTAGTACAAATTAATTTATTCTTGGCCTGGATTCCAAATTCTCCCAGCACTCTTGGGAGGTTTATTGCAGCTTGCAGCTCCAGTAGCAGTTGCTCTCTTCTGGCTTCAAAAGGTTTTATCTCATGAAACCATAAACCAGGCTTAGGCAAAGACTCAGAAGCCTCCATGTAGACATCTGGTGTTCACTCCTTTGTATATCCCTCCTCTCATTGCTCTTCAGTGTTCTGTCCTAAAAATTTCTACCATTTCCATCGCCCGAAGTTCTGAGCTCCGCCTCTTCATGTTGCCAAAACACCATGGTCTGCTTTGCCTCTTCTTCACTGTCCTATTCTGGGACGTGTTCCCACGTAGAGATATGGGGGACACATGGTCTCCGACTTGAATTGTCTCTTTTCTCAAGGATCACAGGCCTCTAGTCCAATATCTAAAAATACTCTCCTCACTTGTTTTGAGCAAGATTGATACCAGTTAACACTACATCACTGCTGGAATGGGAATTTGAGCTTTTATTAAATATTTTAGCTAATATCAAAATTTAAGCACTTGATGTCATTCTAATAAGGAAACTATAATCATAACTGGAACTGATCCTTCTGATTAGTTCTTTTCTTAATTTTCACTTTTAAATTCTGCCAATGCTATAAGATATCCAAAGACATTTCCTGGCCCTTTGTTTTATTGCTAGACTTTTCCTAATTGAAAGTATAAACAATTGGTGTTTTTTATGAAGGGCAAAAATTAAACATATTGTTAAATTACTTATTGCATTTTTGTATCCCTTATATTTGTCTATATCTCTCCATCTCATTAAAACCACCATACTTCACACATTTTTAAAGTATGATTTCTTCTTGATTGCAATTTTATTTTCACTGCAGTTGATTTTTATCATCCAGGCTACAGTGGAACCTCGGTTTTCTAACGTAATCTGTTCCAGAAGACCATTTGAGTTCTGAAATGTTGGAAAACAGCCGGCAGCTAGGCCTCAGGGTCTTGTATTCAGCGGAAGACGCATGACATGTTCGACTTTCCAGGCGTGTTCAAAAACTGAAGCATTTACTTCTGGGTTTACGGCATTGGTAAACCGAATGTTTGTAAACATATTTGTTCGAAGCTGAGGTACTACCGTAGTTGGCTATAATTTATTCTTTACATTAGAGTTGCAGTGAGTCTTTCAAATGAGCATACAATTATGCTATGTCCCCACTAGAAAACATTCACTAATTATCTACTGTTTCCAAGATAACATTCTTAGGCCTACCGTAGCATAAGAAACTATTACAGAATAATGTCTATTTCTCTTTGTAAAAAAAAAATACCTCCAACGTCACCTGTCTTCATTACTCTATTTCCTACCAACCCACAAATTATGAAATAGGCATGCTTGAATATTGACAGTGCTTCTTAAAACTCCATTTTTCCATACTAAACTGTTATTTTTCCTGTATTATTTTAACTTAGATATATTTCACTGCTTTAAATGCATGTTTCCTCACATTTCTTCACTCATTGTATTCTAACCATTTGAGGACAAGAACAGAACAACACTTAATGTTGTTAGTCAATAATTTTGATCAATGTATAAGATCTGTTGAATCATCAAACAAAGTTATTTAAGTTTTGTTGAATTCATTCAGAAAATAAATGGTGTACATAAAAAGTAAATGTTTTAAAGTATTTACATTTTCTTCACATCATTAATACATAATGCACAAAAACCTTTATATATGTAAGTGATACAACAGGAAATCATTAATATTTAATAACTGAATGAAATAGTTTAGTAAAATAATTAAAATTAAAAATAATGCTGACATCCTGGTGAATTGCTATATAAGAAATAAATGCCTGCTTCCATAGTGAACTATCTTGTATTTCTTAGTGAACATTATTTTTTAGCTATAGAAACATGAGGACATAACAGAGAATCCATGCACATTACTGCTTTACTACAAAGAAGAGAAAGACTTGTGGATTACTGATCCTTACTTCTAGATGAACATCATATTTTTTTTTATAAAAGAAAATAATTACAATAAGATTTTAGTTCATTAGGTATAGGTGACTTTAAGCATTGAAGTATTTTTGTTGAATGAATAAGATATTATACCAGTGCAATACACATCTTTCATTTGTCATTTGCATGGTAGCATTGGAGATGAGGCAATAAACAAAGGAAAAGGAGGTAATATAAATGGGAAAAAACAATGTGTGGATAAAATGGTTCTAGATATAATTTGCAAATAACCAGTTCAAATTAAAGGAGAATTTTTCATACAAATCATTGTATGTCAGAGAGATATACCATTTCTCCTAATTTATAGAATAATGCTACAGATGAAACAGAGCACAAAAAGAAAGAATAAAACCTGAAATGTGCTCATATTTTTCCTGATATTAGAATGAACTGTTTTTGTGTTATTAATAGACCTAAACAGCTTTTACTAGTATCACTCCCATGTCACAATGTGTTGACACGTTATATATTTTCTAACACATTTGGAATGGTAGGTTTCCCTAGTGAATCTCGGTATCTCAGAGGATGAAAACAAAATCTGAACACTGTGAGAAACATCCAAATCTGCTCTCATTTAGAGACTCAATGGGCTTCCCAATTGCCTTGAGATACTCATTATTTGAGAAGAAATAAACCTTTTTTTTTTTTGGTTTTTATTTATGTAATTATTTAAGCTTTATTTTTGGCTTACTGATATTATGTTTGCCATTCCTCTTGTATCCTAGGTCACATAAACAACATAAATATCAGAAAATGGGAAACTTTAATAAATAGAAAAATTAGAAAGAAAAATTTAATTTAGAATACAAGATATTGCATTAATCACCACTAATAGTTTTTGTGAACTTCCCTCCATCATTATTTCTCTGTGTGTACATATAGAGAGAAAATGAACACATGTATATGTCATTAAATATAGTGTGAGTGCCTGACTTTTAACAGCTACATTCTAACCAGCATTTAGATTTAATAATTTTCTATAGTTAGTGTTTGAATTGCTTCTATCTTTTTGCAGCCATGGTTACCAAGTACATTCATCCATAAAAAATATGGTCTCCATTTCTTATTTCTTTAGTAGATATATATATATATATATATATGTTCTAACTTTGCTTCAGAAAAGATTGAAAGACAATTTGCCAAAGTAAAAAGGACACAGAACTCCAAGAGTTTGGAATTTCACACCCAGTTACATTGATTAGCAGCCCTGTTAACTTTGGGAATTTACTTAAACTATTTGAATTTTGATTTCCTTGTGTAGTCAAAGAAGAATAAAACCTCTACTCTAGGGATTACTTGACATACCATGTATAAGTTATTACCATAATGTCTGGCAAAATGTGGTGTTCGTAATTGGTAGA
This sequence comes from Rhinolophus hipposideros, assembly GCF_964194185.1. Lineage (NCBI taxonomy): Eukaryota > Metazoa > Chordata > Mammalia > Chiroptera > Rhinolophidae > Rhinolophus > Rhinolophus hipposideros. The sequence goes on from NC_138053.1 coordinate 84,685,123, forward strand.
TGTTATTAATGAAACTTACAAGGATTGCATTGAGAACTTGTCTTCTATATCCAGCCAGCTTGAAAAGGAATACTGGCTCTTTCACTCCACTGATGATGAAAACTTAAACAAGTTTTTTTTTTTGTTTTTTTTTGTTTTGTTTTGTTTTTGTTTTTTTATCTCTTATGTATTCATTTGTTATACTTATTTTAATTTGCAATGAGAAAAATGGTGCAGAATATTATGACAAAGAAAAGACCTTTCCATACAATTGCGGTTCCTCAGTGATGGAAATGCAGATGAAGACATGCACATGTAGTCCTCTTTGGAGGAGATGGGCCTCCTGTGAGGAACTTGGATCATTGTTTTTCTATTAGCAAGACCATTCCTGTATGGCAATGGGTCCAGACAGCTGCAGCCAGCATATGCTGTGTATTCTCTCCTATTGGTTACCCCACCCTCCCCATGCCGTTTAATATCAATTTAAACAAATTTTGAACCTCTCTGTGATTCTACTTGATAATAACATCCAATCATCGGTCAAAATACCCTTGAGTTGTTTCCATGTCTTGGCTATTAAATGCTGCAGTGAACATATATACCAGAGGTTGGACAATTAAGCTCATGAACTCATTCTAGAAAAAGTGCTACATGCCTCACTGCTGAATATCACTATGGTCACCTTTGAAGTACGCCTCTTGGGAAGCTATGCACTGATGCCAGTGCCTACCCTTCAAAACAATTTTGGAACTTTTTTTCTGTAATGGCCATCAGAGCTGTCATTGTATTACCCTTGATGTCCTGAATGTCATCAAAATGTCTTCTTTTCAATATTTCCTTTATCTTTGGGTAAAAAAGGAAGTCATTGGGGGCCATATCGAATGAGTAGGGAGGGTGTTACAATACAGTTATTTTTTTACTGGCTAAAAACTCCCTCACAGACAGTGCCTTGTGAGCTGGTGCATTGTCGTGATGCAAGAGCAATGAATTGTTGGAGAAAAGTTCAGGTTGTCTAACATTTTCACACAGCCTTTTCAGAACTTCCAAATAGTAAACTTGGTTAACTGTTTGTCCAGTTGGTATAAATTCATGATGAATGATCCCTCTGATATCAAAAAAAGGGTAGCAGCATGCTTGCAACAAGTTCGCAAACTTAATTGTCAGAGTTCGTATATATTATATATTTACAAATAAGTGTTTTCATGCTTTTGGATAGATACCCAGAAGAAGTATTGCTGGGTCATAAAGTAGCTCTTTTCTTAATTTTTTGTGGAAACTTCATATTGTTTTCCATATTGTCTTCCCCAATTTACATTCCAACCAGCAGTGCATGAGGGTTCACTGTTTCCCATATCCTCTCCACTTGTTATTTCTTCTTTTATTGATAATAGCCATTATAATAAGTATGAGGTGGTATTTCATTGTAGTTTTGATTTGCATTTCCCTTACAGCTAGTGATGTTGAACATTTTTTTAAATATATTTGTTGTCCATCTGTATTTCTTCCTTGGAAAAGTGTCTGTTCAGGTCCTCTGTCATTTATTTAATCAGATTGTTTTCTTCTTGGTAAAATATATGCGTCCTTTACATATTTTGGATATTTGCCCCGTATAGGAGGTATTATTTGTAAATATCTTCTTCCATTTGGTTGGTTGCTTTTTTGGTTTGTTTTGTTTCTTTGTTTATTTGTTGTTCTTGTTTTTTGCTTTTGTTTTTTTCATTTGATGTAGTCCCATTCATTTATTTTGTCTTTTATTTCCCTTGCTTTTGGGATCAAATTCACAAAGACTCCTCTGAGACGAACGTCCATGAGTTTAGTGCCTATGTTTTCTTCTATGTATCTTATTGTTTCAGGTCTTCTACTCAGTTGTACACCTGAAATTTGTATAATGATATTAACCAATGTTACCCCAGTAGATTCAATGACAAAACAATCTGAAAATAAGGGAGAAGAAAAACATGATAGTGCCTATTTCATAA